>NC_041035.1:8980784-9298284 GCF_900634625.1 Parambassis ranga
GTCCTCACCATCTCACCTTGTCTGTCTCAGCTCTTTAGCACCTTTCCATTCCTCAGCTAACAGCTCATTAACACAAAGCCGCAACAAAAACAGACACCTCATCATTTCTGCAAAAGTTTAAGCCATTTGGTTTAATTTACTGGAAAAGTCTAAGCTCATTGATTGATGGTAAAACCATTTACTGTGACAAGATAGAAATTCTAAAAATGGCAAAGATGAGTGACAAAAATACAATTATGTGTTCGACCTATAGACTAACAATACATCAGCGAAACGGCCCTTTAAATCCTTCCTTTAAAAAAGGAATATGGGATATGGCCAGTTTTTTAAACTCCTTCAACCAAAGGGTGACTGAAGAATGAAGATGTCAGAGCCTCATTTCAGAAGTAAATTCAGGTTTCTCAAAGAAACACAGATCACAACTAGCGAGGAGAGGCTAAAAAAACGACTGCTTCTGGGTCTAAAGACTAAAGTGAAGGTTTATAAACACATAAAAGCAGATAAAAACCATGTCACTGAGATCAAATATTAACATAATTATAAAACCACTCAGAATAGTTTTAGTTCAATTACTCATACGTGTTTTGTGTGATTCGGGGTTGGCGGGGCCAGTGTTAATTGTTGAACTCGATGATCTGTCTTTTTCTACCAATTAATTACTGAGCACCTGATGCATATGCAACAAATGTAAAAGCAATTAAAGTGCAAATTAACTGTAGAGATGAGTTCACTGTGTGAGTGCAAACACACATTTTCAATGAGTAATTTCCCATTTCCAGCAAAAAAAAAAGTCATGATACAGATATGTTATCTTGCAGTGGAGGCTCGTAGTGAAATTTACTGGGTGGGCTAAGAAATAAATTACAGCCCTAGAACAGCTAGTTAAAGTATATATATGACACATTTTCACTGGCAGGATGATTGGATGACATGCATGACGATGGATCTGAACTCTGAATCATGTAGCTACACTGGACCCTGATGAACTCCTGCTTGATAGAGAGCATAGCCAGGGCGTTTAGTCTGTCCTGTCCCGTTTAAATTCATAGAAAAATCTTACTCCTTCTTCAGTGTTGGGCTAAATGAAATCAGCTCAAAGTAAATCAAGGGGGGCGTGAAACGACACCTGTCAATCAATTTACCCAATGGCAGCCAGCTGATTGATCAGAACCGACCGGCCTGTGGGCTTAATGAAGTTAACCTAAATGGTCAGTAAATGCCGAGGGCAGAACATGATAACCGGAAAATAAGTAGCAGGTTTGATGCGCTTTAGTTTTCACTAAAACTAAACATTAAACTTGTAGGAATCTTTTGTATGTTATTTAGACAATAACTTTCTCATCTTTATTACATAATCTAGCAAGGGCTTAGCCTCACTAGCCCATTTATACCGGCCATCACTGTTTTTTTCACTAAAAAATATTCACTAATTCATCAGCTCTTGCAGCATAAAGTACATAAATCTTCTTTTATAGATAAACACATTTCTCAGCCATATGACAATCACTAGAACAAAAGGATCCCTTTAACTGACTAAGCTGTGAGCTGAACATCTTGGACTGTGTTATCAAGGTCCAGGAGCTTTGATGGTGTGAGGCCATCTGCACTGCCAGGAGGAGCCACTGTGCTCTGATCGCAAAAGGCCTGCCAAGCCAGGTAAAACAGTATATGCCCAACAACACACCATCAAAATACATCTTCTACATACATCGTCATGTTACTTATAACAATAAACTACATATAAGAGAGCCAGACTGTAACTTAGTAGAGTAAATGGAGAGTAAATAGGGTTAAGGAAAGGCCAAGTTTGCCCCTGAGGCCAACTTGCCGTAAGCTAAACGCCACTGACCTAGATTAATACCAACCACAGCAGCACCAGGACTATTAAACACACCACGGTTTCCTGTATCCTGCCTTTCTGTCTGCGTGTGAAATGATTCCATCTGTCAGTCTCAGCTGAGCTGAGAGAACACTGCTGACCCCCCACACCCACCCCCCGATGCACCGCACACATATGCAGACGGACACCGAAAAACACAGACGTGTCGGCTGAGAACTGAGGCCAAGGTGGGTGTCTGGATGCCTTCTGCCTCCAGGGAGGGTGGGTGGATGGTTGTGGGGGGGGCATGAAAGGCTTGTAGCTGGGGAAGAGCAAGGTAGGAGATACTGACTGTGGTCATGCGATGTGCATTTATAATTTCAGCTACCTGCACTGAACATTTAATATCAGTGCAGACATCCTTTCAATACCTCTGTGTTTCTCTGTTTCACCTCGTGCTGTGCTCATGGTCATCTCTTTACAGCCTAGTCGTTGAATTAATAATTTGCCAATTTACTACTGCATGCATATCTGTCTTTGTGTGCAGGTATGTGTGCGCCTGATTGTACGTGTGTGTGTGTGTGTCTCAGGTAGGTTTATTACACTGGCAGGCTTCCCTGTCCAATGACAGCAGCTGGTATTTAATAGACACCAAACAGAACATAGAGAGCAAGCAAAGAAAGAGACAGCACAGCCCTCAGCCACCTGTGAGCAAGAGCACACAGAGATGGAACGAAAGAGAAAAAAAAGAGATAAGACAAGGGCACAGAAGGATTAAGAGGCATGACTGCTATTCAGAGGAAAATAAGGGAACGACAGCTTAGTGGCACAGGGGAAAAAAAGGAAAAAAGAGAGAAGGTCAGGGATGAAGTTTAACCAAAAGAGAAAAGAAACCGACAAGTAGATGAAAATGAAACAAAAAAAATGTTATTAGAGGTATTTCAAATATTTTTGTAGTGCAAACTTCTCCTGAGGATGAAAAGAGCTTTACATCAACACCAAATTCCCATTATTATTCAGAATATGACAATTTTGTGAGTTTGATAGAAATCATGGAAACAGCTATCCTGTATGTAACATCTACACATATACCTCAATGCAAAGGTGACACACCACCACTGCTCACACTTCATTACACAGACTTTAAGGTGATATTCTGAGTATTAGTAGTGTTACAGTATAATAGGCAGCTCTCTGTGTTGGCCAACAGGCCTATGTGTGATACATTGCACAGGAAACAAGGAGATTCATTTATGTAAAGCCTTAAAATGGTGTTTGCAAACGCTGCCTTAAAAACCCCAGCGACACCCATTTGTAACCTCACACAGAGTCCCAGGGGGAGAATTCAAACAGGACTGAGTGGGAGGGACTAACAGTGAAACATTAACCCACAGTAAGTCGTTTTTTTTTTGTTCAGGACCAGGAATCAAACATCTCTATACGCAAAAAAATCAAACAGTGTTTCGTGTGAGCAAGCTGCTGAGTTTAAACGGAAACCATCCCACTGAGCTTCTCAGCAGCGCAGTATCAAAGAATCAGCCTCGGGCTCACCAAACATCGGTAATATCCATATTCATAACAGAGATGGCTGAGATGATAGAGCTCCATCACTCAGCTCAGACACTTACTTTGTCAACACATCCATAACTGTTAGCAATGAGCAGATAATACACCACAGATGAGTGATGAGAAGCAGGATCACAGTGTTTCCTCTTTGGCTCTTCATACAGCAACAAGTAGGTAACTGCTTTAGTGTGACAAGGGTGTGTGTGTGTGTGTTAACGTAAATGCTCTGCAGCAGTGACCATGCTGATGTCCAGTGCTTATTTAAAATCAAAGAGAAGTGCAGCCTCTCACTTAACAGCGTGGTTTTAGGAGTCAAATGGCTTCATGGACAGCAGCCAGATTTTACTTTCAGGACTCCTGCCAGCATTTATGCCAGCAAAATGGGGCTGTTAGATGCATGTAAGTGTGATATGTGGATAGTATTAACTTCCTATGTTGCATTAAAAAAAGAAACAGGGTTGTCTTATTGGACTAAAGCACAATTTACACCCACATTAAAAGTAGCATAATGTCAGAGCAAAGAGATCGTCCTGTGTAGGATTCAATCCAGCAGCTTGTGACCAGCAGGGCTGAGGAAATATAGCAAAAACTGTTCATAACCGAGTACAGATGAGTCTAGTCAGCTTTTGGTTTCATAAAGCAAATAATTCAGATGAACATTTTGCCATATTGCAAATATTCTGTGATGCTCTAGTGTGACACAATCATCAAAGACTTACTATACTGTCACCAGACATTTACTGATAAGAACGGGAAATGGATGATCAATGACCTCATGGCATCCCAGCTCCCCCTGAACCAGTTTATAATATGGTCTAAACAGTCCCATAAAATAATAACTTTACAGTCATCTATAGTCTAAACTACATTTAAGTAAAAATGAAAGCAGTGCCTAACATAAAACATATATTCCTCACTACATCAATTGCCTTGTGGCCACACTATGTGATACCTGTAGAGCAAACAGGAATACTTCACATACAGGTCAAAGTCCAGGGTAATCCAGGGTACTGTGGCTACCGCTAAAACAACAAGGACCTGATGCCTTCCTACAGGGCTGCCCAGCCAGAACACCAGGGGCCCTGTCAGAGGACGAGGAACCGACTATTCCAGCCACACAACATCGGCAAGCTTGTGAAACAAGCTGTTACTCCTAAACTGCATGATAGCCTGTGTGATAATACACCACAGACACCTGATTTGTTGCGTCATATTTCCCTGGGTTGAAGCTTATCCTTTGTGTGTGTGCTGAGATAATCTCCATGATACTATACAAGAAAAAAACAAACTTGAGACTCTTCATAATCAGTTCATAAAACGAGCTGATGCACCTTCCACTGCCATCAGAAGCAGCACTCAGACAGTGTGCATGCATACTGAAAGTGTACATACTGCACTACTCCAGATTGAAACATCCTATTAGCCTGCACATTCACAGAGCCATTAGCATTTAAATATGCAGGAGCAGTGCTCCTTTCAAAATGCCATTTTTACTCTGCTGCATGGAGAGTTCTCAGTTGTCATAAACAACGTTCTTTTTTTTTTTTTTTTTTTTATTCAAGGACCTTTTCAAATGTCAGGGCCAATCAAACACAACACGACAGGTCTCTGGGTGAAAAAAAAATACAGCTCAGAGGGTAGAGAAGAAAAGCAGACTTATCATGCATATTCATGTGGTTGGAAGGTTCAATGACTGCTGTCTCTGAGAATTGTGAGCAGTGGCAAATCAGTTTGTGTGGTAAGAAAAAAAGTAAGCTTTTAACCCCCCCCCCCCCCCCCCCCGCCACCATGTCCAAATGTCAATGTCACAGACCCACAATGGCCAAAGCATTGTGTGCCCATGAGTGAGTCCCAAAACTCCATCTCTTTTTTTTTTTCTTTTCTCTCTGTCAGCAAATTCGGGGCAGAAAAGTTTTCTGTGTGAAGTGGTACTCAGCAGAAAGGCAAACAAACAGAGCCATCTCTCCACTGGCCGGGGCCCACTTCAGCATTTTAGACATCTCTTTCACTTTACAGCTTCCCTAACATCAGCAGGATGGATCCTCCTGACACAAGTCTATGTCAGCTGGACTGGAATAGGGTCTCTGCCGAGACACAATGGAACCCTCCCACTCCTCCTCTTGCCATCTCTCTCTTGAGACGCTGAGACAGGAGAAAGTGAATAGGAAGGAAGGGAGGAATAAAAAAAAGAAGGAAATAAAACACAATACATGTGCTGTACTTTCAGCTTTAGGAAACTTCACTGGCTTGGACAGAGACAGCCAAACACTCCACTACACCTTCCTCTCTATCTGTTATCTGCCTCCCTTCTCTCCTTCACTTCCTGCCTCTCTTCATTAGTCTCTGTCTCTTCTCCTTGGCTCCAGCAAGCCACAGTCATCCAGGAGGACATTATTAGCTGTCAGCATTAACAACCAGCGTAGCAGCAGAAGCAGCAGAGTCGGTTTCATAACAATGCTCACAGAAAGCTTCTTCTTTGCCCCTGTGAGCGAAGCAGGCAGTCAGGACAGCCTGCTGCGTGCAGATGGTGCTTTGTCTCTGCTAGTTCCTGCAAAAGTGACACACCGCAGACACAAACACGAGCACGCTTCAGTTGGAAGAAGGTAGCACTATTCATTCCTAATCCTCTGTGGTTTGCATGAAAGTTAATGGCAGGTGTTTAAAGCTCTGGCTATGCCAAGTAAAGGAATGAAGGAAGATCATCTGTGTGTTATACCTGCTGGCACACACAAAAAAAACACTTTCTCATGTTGGAAAAACAGTGTTTTACATCTCTGTTAGATCTCTAAACTGCGCCCCTCCATCCATCTTCATCCTTCCCCTCCCTCCCTCCATCTAACGCTGGCGTAATGTCAATGCATGCAGTTGAGAGCAATTAGGACTTCTATGGAGGAAAATAGCCAGTCATTAAGGAGGAGCAGAGAGTCCATGCTGTGATGGTTTACACCAGGTGGGAGGCTATTAGACAGCCAAGTCGAGTGAGCAAACTCCCATGATCATAAATACAGGGAACAGTAAACACCCTCCACTGTTCCCCTACTGCTGCCAGGAGATTTCCTACAGTCATATAATGAGTTAATAATTTAAAAGAAATGTTCATTTGCACACCCGTAACATACTGTGTCCACAGCACTAGAGGCATTGTTTGTTAACATACACTACCATTATTCATTATGTACAAACACACAACTTTGATTTTAATCCTTGTTCTTTCATATAGAAATTGCAATTATAACGAGATTAAGTCAAAACACTGTTTACAGCATCTCAGTTATTTACTGCTTTACTCTGTTCTGTACTTTGAGAGTTAGAGAGAAGGCAGAAAAACTCACATAAAACTAATCTAAATGGATAAACAGCACAGCGCAGGCCATAAGAAATAAACATATTTTTCTTTACCATCCTTGTCAACATGTTCTGACATCTATCAGAAGCTCCTTCACCCTTCTCAAAGCTACGTCCTATCCTGACTGAGACATTTTATTTCATGTAAATCCCAGTTGTTTCAATCTCCTATATATTTTTCCTCTGAAGAGGATGCAAGCTAGAAGACGCATTAACACATTACTGTACATGGAAACATTTGGATGTGATGCAATAATTCCCAAAAATAATTAACAGTGCACATCATTCAGGTACTTTGAATTGAGTGCGAGAGATTTGGCAACACTGTGCAGATATGATTCTGCAGTTTTGGGTAAAATTCACTTAATTAAAAACTGTAATGCTTTTAATACAGCTTGTTTTCTGGCTTCTCTGTGGGCTAAACTGGGAGCTAAATGCATTATTTGGAATTGGCAAACCTTACAAACAAGCTTGTAGAATGCCAATGTGACAGGATACAGCTACAGCAAAAAAAAAAGAGAGTATGAAAAATTACTTGGCCGCACTAGAGAGCAAACAACTGAGGATGTATTCGTTTCTCTACACTGTATATCATATCAGCTGTGGCAGACAGCGTCCATGCTCCCACATATACAAACACACACAGACGCACACACACACAGCGTCTTTTAAGCACATACTGGGCGAGCAGGTCTTATCAGTGAGGAGAATCAGACACCTGCTGCTGTCTGATTCAGACCACATCCCACACTCCCAAAACTATCCTTGACAACTGCAAACACAAACGACTGACTCAGAAACATCTGAGACACAACAGTGCATGTTAAAACTTGCCCTAAAACAGGTGCAGAAAATTTGCACAGCAGACCAATTACACTAAATACACAGTTATTTTGTTTTAATGCCTCCTCTTTGAGGCACCAGCCAGCATGAGTACAACAGTTGGGAGTAGAAGTGTTGACCAAACTGTGCAGCTTTACCTAAATAAATGTTTCACATGCATAGAAACTGAGAAACGGGAAAAGACAAATCACCTGTGATATTAAAATCTAAATGCTCCATGCTCTGTGATTTTGCAATATGTCTGAAAGACACCGGGCCCTGTGCATTTCCAGCCTCTTGTGGATGGCACAGTGTAATTTCACACCCATTACCTCCTCCTCTCCACAATGCACAGCGCAGTCACATGACGGCAAAATCCTCTCAAACCAGCCTATGGGAACTTTTAGTGCAGTGGCCATTATGGGAATTCTCAGAAGAGTTCACAAGAGCTATTTCAGCAGCGTCCAAATTACTGTGTTAAATGGAGTATTAGGCTGAGAATACGAGTAACCAATTGTGATAGCTCTGCTTCTGTGACTTCAGTTATTGGTTGCTGTGCTACTCCTTTTTAAAAAGTAATCATGACAACAAACAGGACGTGGCAGCAAACGCAAACACAGTCCTGTAAACAAACCACATGCCAAAAGTAGGAGACAACACCTGTGCTTTAAAAAGGAAAAAAAAAACATCATCTCTTCTGCTATAAACACACAAATAAGTCTGCAAGCAAGCATGTCATACAGCGGATCAGCCATGTAAGACGGTGCTCCCTACAAGCACAAATCATGTTCGTAATCACAACACACTGACTCCACCAGCCACCAGGGAATATATCTGTTGAGGCAAATGAGACTCCTGATTTCCAGTACAAACACACACATACACATCAACACCAGTCGCTACCAAACAGCCCAGGCTATGTATATCATAAATATATTAATGCGTTGATTTTGCATTTTCTTGGCATTTTTTTTTTTTTTTGCTCCTCAGCGATAAGTCAAAAAAGAAGCTGACACCAGCTGACATGTAGGTTGTGATGCCTGCCTGTGTGATGCAGAGGCCCCGGCTTTCATATCTGAACACATGCAGGCCACAAAGACAGGAAGGGAAGTTCAACACCCTAAGGAGTTGAAGGGGAGGGACTGTGTGTGTGTAGGGGGGGGGGGTGTAGAGCTGCAGGTGCTGGGACAATCCTAGTATTGGTTACATCATCAAAAATGGAAACTCCAGACTATACTAGAGATGATTGGATCTTCTACAAATGTAGCATTTTTCTTTAGTGCAAACACTGGGACCTGGACCTGGTTGTGGGCCACAGTGTGCACATTACTAACAAAAGCCTTTTTTTTTTTTTTCCTCTGCGGGCAGGCTCCACACCAAGTTCCCCCTGCCTGTTGTGGTGACAATGCCCATGGGGGTAGAGCAGATGTCCGTTGCCAACAGCACATCTGCATACAGCCTCTATCCCCACCCCTTCACTGGCCAGACAATGGAGCCGCCCTCCTCCTCCTCCTCCTGCTTCACTTGAATTTTTCTTCAACTAAAGCCTCCAAATGCAGGCGGGGAAGAAAAAAAAAGTGGAGAGAGAGAAGAGTTGCTTTTGAGGACCAGTCCCCCACTACTGTGCCTGTCAAAACTGTGAAATGGAAGGATTATCCTCCTGTCTCAGATTAGTGCAGGTACTCTTATGGATGCCTGATTGGGTCACTAATGAGGCACTCATTAATTAGTGTGAAAAGGGATTGGTTTGTTTGCACACATGCCAAGAAGAACTGTTGCAAAATACACCAAATACACACTTTAGTAAAACTCACATAAAGTGTATTCATATAGAGAGAGTCAATATTCTAGAATAACTGGATCTTTAATATGTTCACCATTACCTTCTAATTGCCAGGCTCATTAGAAACTTAATAAAGCCTATTCCCACATCACCGTGGAGTGGAGTGGAGTGGAGTATCGGCTAATGTCTACTCCCACCCTCCCTTGTCCCTCCTCGCCTGCCTGTGATGGCGCAGGGACACATGGACAGCGATGCGAGTACAGCTTTCCAAACTATCCCCCCCTCCCCGGTGGAGCACACAGCCAAATATTTCACACCACCTTTTTTCGTAATAATCTTGAATCCTACCTCGACTGGATGTTTACTGAGAGTTCAAACGTCGGCTTTGGGGGCTCCAGAAATAGCATCGCAGGCTACGCATTTCAAATTCGCTTGTTATCTCGGATTTAGATAATGATCCACCTTTAGATGACATAAAAAAAAACTTAATCCTGAACGCAAACGGGACAATCTCCGGCGCTGGGAAACGGTGCCCGCTGCTGTCGTGTGTTACGGGGGGGAAGTCGCCTCGGCGCTCGGTGTGCCTGCTTATCCTGCTGTTTACTTATACGCTTCATAAACACTCCTATTCTTTTCCTCCTGCCAGAATTGAGAGGTGTGTATCAGTTTGCTTTTCCTTTTTTTTCTCTCTCGCTTTTTTGAGTGAGGCGGAGCCTTTTGCCCACTTCTCCCTCACACACACACACACACACACACACACACACACACACACACACACACAGATGACAGTCTTCACGCAGCTGATGGAGATGGGACAGTGGGAAATTTCGAGAAAGGCGATTTGTCATCGTGATAACAGTCATTTTGTTCTCGACTGTTATTTACTCCCATTTCCTTTATCTCAAATGTTGGTTTAATAAAGATGGAATGAAATAAAAGCAGTTTCAGTGATAGTTTACACCCCCTTATTTACTTAAATAATTTTCAAAGTAAAGGAGCATAAAAAGTTACACAATTATAATTAGTAATATCATCAGTAATTTTACATGTAGGCATGTAATGCATGAGGAAATAATTACATTATTAAACAATATATCATTTTGTTTGCTAACACGATTACCAAGTTGAGACTATGTTGTGTTGCAGCTGTGTGAGACATTTGTGTATAACACAACCGTCCTTTTTAAATGTAACAGACTGATGGATAGCACCTGTAGCTGTCCCGTGATGTCACGCCTCAAACATGCAATCTATATAATACCCTGTTTTAGTTCCAGTCCCTGCAGCAGAAGGATTTTGGATCCCCTCTTCATCCACACTGTAGTGCTGGCGAACATAACACAGCACAGATGGTGGAGAGCGTCTTTGGATTTTTCCCGGTCACTCCCTCCACTCCCTGCATTTGCACCAAATTGTTTTGAATGAAAAATTTCTACAATGACGATGAAAATCTTAACTGAAAACTGAATTGTTTGTATATAACGTTCTGTTGTGTGTCTTGCTGTAGCCTGTACACGTGAGTGTGTGTGTGTGTGGTCCTGGGCCTTCAGGGGGTTTTGGCCCTGTCCTGGGAGCATCACTCTCCTGTTCTGTTCTGTCGTTTTGTCTCCAGCACAATGTAACAACTGGGCACGAACCCAAACACTCCAAAAGACCCATACCGGCCAACGAGGGACACCAAACAGAAGAGGAGGAAGAGAGAGGAAACTGTATCCCTGCTGTGAGATTGTGTTCATATGCTCAAATAATGCATGTCAACATCAGTGACAAAGTGCATTATAAATGTATCCTTTGCCACTCTTACTGTAGATTTTACATAATATAAAAACATTTATCATCTTTTATTAAATTCTCCAACCACTACAGCATAATAATCTATACAAATCTACATGATTTGGTTTTGTTTGTACACTTGCTGTTAAAGCATGTCAGTCAACACACACACGCCTCTAATCTGCTCACTGTACAGTGGGTAGTTGAGAGGATCAGTAGTGTGCGACTGCATATTTCTGCAGAGAGACATTATTTCTTCCCTCAGTTCCTCCTGGCAGAGATCTGAGTGTTTGACCTTTTTAAAATGCAAAGCGATTCTTCTACTCCAGAGAGTGAACGGGAGGCTCATGATTGTGCTACTAAATTTGAGGGACTTAATGCAGTAACTCACACAGAGAGGGAGAGCTGTTCTGCACCTGCCGGAGTCTTGACTTGGTTACGGGGGGATACAATAACACCTCCAAGGGTTATGTTAATCTTTAAAGGCGGGTTATTCTTATTCTGCTCCACTCTTTACCTCATTTGAATGAATATTTCACTGCAACCTTGAATCAGTCTCTCATGCTTAAATCACCTCATTGCATAGCATTTCCTATTACTTGTGCGTACTATAAAACATGGTTGCTAATATCAAAATAAACCATCCATTCAAGCCCATACATTCATCCATCTATTCATCAGACTAGTCTATTCAAATTCAAAATAACCTTGTATAAATCACTGAGGATAACCCGACACATCATGTCTTTGATTTTAAATTAACATTTCACAATATTTTGGTCACATCTCTCCTCCCTCTTGAGGATGAAAAGTACAGCTAATTTAACATCTCTACCAGAGGACTTAACTGACGCTAAAAAGTAGAGAGTGTGTTAAATTGAGAATTTAACAACTCACGACACGCTCTACATGTGGGATATTGTAATTAGCAGCTCATGGGAGTGTAATTTCCATGTGATATAATGTCAGATTTTATGCCATTGTTCTCTACATATGTCCCTCCTTCACTAAGTGCACATATACTGCAGCTTTTTGAGATGGCAAAATGTCTTAAACAACCACTCTGACTGCACTCACATCTAATTATATTTCAGCACATTAATGCTTCTTCCAGCCTTTAAAAGACTCAGGGTTGCCTTCATTGCCTTATATTTATGCCTTCGATAGAATGCAAATGAGGCAGATTTGCCCCTCTGACTGGAGAATAAGTGTGAAAACAGTTAATTAGACTCGTCGCAAGGTTGTTTTTGTTTCCTCCTACAGCAGGAAATAGAATACTGTGAATGCGAGAGTTTCCAAGGCTGACTTTATGTAATCTGTAGATAAAGTATGTAATGGAGCTGAAAGCAGGAAGTTATACAGTCATATCCAGAAATAACAGTGGTCTCCACAGTATACTGTGAAATCAGATTTAGGCTAAATGTCACTTTTGTTTCAGCAACACTCATCTCTCCCAATTAAGATGACACAGTCAAATTTGTTGGAGATATTTTTTTATCCTATTCCTGAATTAATGACCTCCTTTGTGCAAAGAAGCAGACTATGTGTGGTGCGTGTGGTCCAGCTGCTAATCTTTAAATTGTAGAGTAGATTTATGCATATTACCTAATGAGATTACGCTGTGATGTTGTGGCTATGAAGGAGCAGCACTGTGTGGATGGAAGTATGAGGTGGAGCTGCTTGAGTAGTGATGAAACAGTTGGTAATATCGAACACATACTGTAAGCTGCTGTGAAGACCTGTAGATGTGTTTCTGAGGAGAGAAGCGTTCGTTCTTGTCTCTGCATTGTTGCGACTTATCCTAAAAAAATGTTAGATCAACAATAGACTGCTTGACAGGCGCTTAAGCAGATTTCTCATTCTGACATAGAAAGGAACCATTTTAATGTAATAGTGTAAAATTTTAATATTCTCGGGACATAACAGTCCATTGTCAGCATGTATTGGACACAGGCACAGAGTGAACTGATCAGATTTTTAAGGTCAAAGGTCAAACAAAGACAAACAAGGCATTGCATTCATTCTAGTTTTGCCATTTAATTGCAGCTATGGTTTCCTTCATATAAACTGCACTATGAACTCCTCTCTCCCTGCATACTTGTTCTCCCTCTGGTGAGATACTTTCACACACTGCTGCTTGTAGGTCTTTGTTTACAACCAGCCTAATGTAATTATTCTCACCACCTACACGCAAATTAGCATGCAATCTGTGTCGGAGGTTTCAAAACTACATGGAGGAATCTGATTTGGTGGAAGGGGGTAGGTCTGATCTTCATGAGGCAGTGGATTTTTGGATGCACACACACACATGTATGCCATACAAAGGCAGACACACACCTACCTGACTGAGCTTTAGCAGAGAGGGAACTCTTATCTCCTCTGAACAAACTCTTCCAGTGATGGGAATGTTCTCAGGATGCTATCTAGTCCTCTGTGGAAATGAGATAGCCAGCCACCTTTATCGCCACCCTCAGACTCTGGAGAGCCCCTGACCATTACTGCAGCAAGGACCACGGAGCTGCCAGGGGACACTAACCAACTAGCTGCAGGAGGAAAAAAAACTGCCAGGGAATTGGAAGCGCTGCAAGATGAATGACTGACAGCAGATTGGAAAGAGTCTCATAGTTTGGGCGTAAATTCACCTTCTAGCCCTGAGAGTCAACTCGAAGGCGGTTTTGGACTTTAACAGTTGGACCAAATGTTTGAACAAGATAAAATGTAGAAAGGTCATACTGTGAACCTTGACATCTTATTAAAAACAGATACGAGGACAACCGAGGAGGCTACACATTAGTAATAATTGGCAAAAGAATAAACAGAAAGTAAAACTCTTTGAGGTTTACCCACAGCATCTCCATAGCAACTCTGTTTCAAGTCTCATCTTTAATGAA
The DNA here is from genome assembly GCF_900634625.1 of Parambassis ranga. Classification (NCBI taxonomy): domain Eukaryota; kingdom Metazoa; phylum Chordata; class Actinopteri; family Ambassidae; genus Parambassis; species Parambassis ranga. The sequence goes on from NC_041035.1 coordinate 8,994,784, forward strand.
TAGATATTGGACAAAATGCTCAACTTAATACTGTCACAGCAGATGCCGAACGTGACACGAGAGGAAAAGAAAAGGAGGGATTTTGTCTGACAAAAAGTGATTTCGCTGCACAGAACATGTCAAATCAGCGCAGCAGCCTTTTTGAAAAGAAACACACACACTCACACACTCACAAGCAGACACACAATGTACCATGGCAACACAAATCTTCCCTCTGTTGCTGTTATTTTGACTGTCTGGCAAATCCACCTCTTGTTTTCAAAGCATTTTTTCTCTAACAGGTGCAAAACCTCTCAACTCAACACATCAAAGAGACACATGCACCTGTGAATAAATCACAGCAAATGGTAAGAATCCAGACTAGGGCCTCCTAACACCAAAGAGGTAGGATTCAAAGTGTCTGATTTAATATTCATGAAGTGCAAGGCTTTGGTGGTTCAATGCTTGTTTACTGAGATGTGTCTTTTGTCCTTGGGAGAAGGTTTGATATTCCACCAAGCAACTGTATTTACATACACTCACAGGCTTGCCACAACATGATATAACACATCCACAAATCTTGCTCAAACATGGCAGTACACAACCACACACTAACTCAATATTGACACACTATTTCACTATTGATCCCGGCTTCCTAGACAGGATTCACCTTTATGTTTCCTGCAGCAGAATCCCCCCGCACGATCGGACCATGGAGTGATGCAGGCAGATCTGGTGGATCATTTTGAGCCGTGGTTGGTCGCTGACATCCTGCAGGGTCTTGGCGTCGACCACCATTAGAGTTTTTCCTATTGTAAATAATAAAAAAGTCATAAAAAAGTGAGAAACATTACTATGACAGCATTGGTGTAAAGAACTATAACACACATTTAAAGTATGTTAAGTATGTATGTTGTGTGTCCACCTTGCCATCACTACTGTTTCTTCTTTGATATCAATGCATCTGGGTCAGAGCCCTTTCAATCTAGTACATCTAGTAATTGAGTACAAACCAAACATCATTGTGAAGAAGAACATAAAAGAACATATTATAAACCTTTAGCAACATCTGTGCCACTTTAATCCATTATAAAAGAAAAGCTCTCTTTTATTGACATCAGCCTATTTCATAATAAAGATGATCATAACAGCTGTAAATCAATACAGACAATGTGTTGACGAACACATAAGGAGCAGATGAGCAGAAATGAGTCAGCATATTGTTGTTATTATTATTTTTTTTTTTTTGATGGTGCCTATATTTGGATTATATTTGGATTATGCACATCAAATCTGACTCACTCTCTCTCTTATATACAGTGTGTACAAACAATACCCAATAGTGACGGCACACTACATAGAACTGGAAAAGACTTTCCATACATTTGGTTCACAATCAAATAAGACACTGGCTACATTTCCTTGTAGTATGTGCTCAGCTACATTGGCGCTTCAGAGCAAAAGCATCAGGCTAAGCAGTGTCAGTCATTTGTTGTCACTGACTGTCCTCTATAGGTGTATTAGTGGCACTATAGGTCAGCCGTGTTAATGCTAATGCATCAGTGTCATGATGGAACATGAGAAAATATGTCGTAAGGAGGCTCATCTAGGGTGCTCCAAAGGTCAAAGGTCAGAAGTTCAATTCCTGTTTCCCTCCACAATCTCTGTCATACCAAAGAGTTCTTACCTAATTTTTAAGTATCAAAAGCCATGCTGCTGTTCTCACAGAGCTGATGAGTTTCTGATTATGAAGTGTCGGTGGCTGTCTGTGCAGAGGAGTCGTTCAAGTTGTGGCAGGTCCAAAGTAAAGTGTAGTCTGCGAAGTGCATCCGCAGGGACGGAGGTGCCAGACAGGCAGACTGTTGAACACAGGCACAGGTGTTTGTCTTTAATGAGCACTTCTTGTCCCTCTCGTCAGCCACACAGCAGAGTTTTATGTTCTTTTTTTAGATCCAGCTACTAAAAATGTATAATGCAAATATTTTCAATATAAATCAGCTGAATAGGGCATACATGATGAACTCAAGTCCACATTACGTCCTACACTTAATCTTCCTGATTTTCTCTAAGCTGTTCAAAGTGCAGTGGGCTCCTACAGCGTTTTTGTTTTACACTTTTCCTGAGTCAATCGCCACTTGTACAATAGGCTTCTGTCAATGACATGGCAACGATAGGGTTAAAATAAATTTGATAACCATAAAAAGTTTGACCGTTAGAATTCCTTTGACTCGGTCTGTATGCACCTGCATCAAGGGATCCGTTTTTTTTTTTTGGCAGTGATGTGTGAGACAATCTCAAAGTGAAATCACAAAGGGCCACAGTTCCACACGGCTGTCTCACAGCATCCTAAAACCTGTGAGATCTACTTCACCTTTTCAAAGTGAAACAAACTCTTACAAGGTTGGCGCTAGATGTGGATCAGCTAATTACAACAGCTGAAAGGAAAGCTTGTGAGAAAAACCATCTCCCCCGTGGGTACTTTAAAGAAAGAAGGCAGCTGGTCAGAACGTACTCTGGAGAAAACATCAGCTATTGGAGAGAGTGGACGGGGATACTCTTCTCTTAAGTGCTTTTCTCTGAGCAGTGTTCTTGGTTGCTTGCTCCCACGCTTCCCTCCACTCCCTCTCTTACTCACACACACACACACACCCTTCCCTCTCATCCTCAGGGGTGAAACAAACACGCGCATTATGACTCAAATCAAGCTAAATTTATTTCACATGCTCTAATTTACTGTCTTCATGTTGATATGCATTGAACAAAAATAGCTGGATTGTTTTTCTAATTATTCTCTCACAGAGTATATGCACATTACACAGGGGGTTTTAGTTATCATGTTTCTCACTACTTTAAAATATCTGTCAGACCAAACTGTACAGTAACCATATAGACCTGCTGCCCTCTGCTGGCAGAGCTGTGAATTACAAACAGTTCTTAGAGGCACCCTTAATTAATCACAACCATCCACGATGTTGTTGCTGCTTCTATTATTCATGCACTCATGAATAATGCCCTAACATGTACTTCTTTGTAGTAACACTTAAGTATACAATGCTTGACTCTGACATTGAACACCAATCCAAAGGATGTGTTAATCGTGTACCTGGAGCTACAGCATATTCTAAGTGAGCTTCACAGTCTGGTAATTGACAAAACTCCAGGCACTGTGTTTCAGACTGAGTGTGAGATTGACATACCTGAGTCTGTAAGAACACCTTCAATTTATCTCTGAATACTCAACCGAATTGCATTATGGGTAAGTTAGAACTACCTTCTGACAGCAGCAAGTCTGACACGTATGCCTGATAATGAATGTGCACAGGTTTTTGTTCTAGCTTCTTATAAATGTAAAACACATCACAGCTATTAGAACAGCTATTATTCGACATTTATAAAAATCTGTTTTTAAATAAAAGTCCTTATAGCTGTTATTTTTCTCAGTGAAAATGTAAAGACATCACATTTACTAGCTAACTAATGATTTTTTTATTTTTTTACCTAAAGCAGGTAAATTATGGAAATCTCAGCCTCCTCTGCCTTCATATTTTCTCCAACATATGTCGTTCCACAGTATGATGAACAAGAGTGATTTTTGTAGACAAGATTAAATTATGTATAAATAATTTGTGTGAAATTGTATCCAAATACAATAACTGCACATTACAAATGCAGGCAAGATGGACCAACTAAATGGATTATAAGCAAGTTCTCTGTATTTGTATTAGTATTTGTAGTTCTTTATTTGAGCTTCTCTGGACTCTCTGTTCTTCCAGTGATGCCATCAGTAAATGTCATACATGTAGGAGTATATCAGAGTCTGAAAGGTGCAGAGTGGTTGGCAGCTGCCAGAACTTCTAAGGTGTCTGAGAGGTCAGAGTCATGTCGCCCAAACCACATGAATTGCTCCCCTGCCTGTGCCAAAGCTGCTTCCGCAGACCTTTGCTGGTGATTATGGGGGAACCGCCGAGTACTGGTTGGAACATCATCAGCCGCCTTCGCTATGAAGTCAGCCTGGTAGGCTGAGAGATTCCCTCTGGGCTCTTCTGCGCTAATCTCAGCTCCTCTGTGATCCAGGGAGAAATGGGAGATGTGCTCTCTAGGATGGTCAGGAACTTTCCTCCGTCCCACACCCTGAAGTCACAAATAAAGCTTACATTAAGGAAGTTCTATGGTTGACGATGAAGTGTGTTGGGATCTACTCTTTCTGAGGCTTATTCTAAACAGACAAACCAATGTCCAAACCAATTATGTTTTATAATTTATAACATGTTAATCACCTATGATACCAATATCATAGGTGATTAACATGTTATAAATTATAAAACATAATGTTCTTAATTTATGCCAATACATAATCCAGCAAAATAATGATGTACTGAATACATACTCACCGTAGAGAAGATGCAGATGTCCTCTTTTAAGGCATGCTTGTTGTCGTGGTCTGAACCTGGATACTGTCTGGATTTCTGGGAAGCAGCATTAGGAAAGACAACTAAAAACCAATGCTTTGATATGAGTGCATAGAAATCTTTCAGGCCTTTATCAAGGACTGTAAGTGGGAACCAGATAAGACTTCTCTCTACACCTGCTGTGTTTTCCATTTAGGGTAGCGCTCAAAGTGGAGAGCCTGAGGCAGAGATGACTTTACTTGAGTCAGCATGGCTCCAGTGCTTGTGCAAGTCTCACGAGTCTTGGTCTTACTTTCTGGTGAATCTGGATGAGCAAACTGAGAAGAAAAACAGAAAAAAGTCAGTTACAGTCACAACTTGTGGCAGACCTCTGGTATGTGTTAACTCTGTGAACGTGTGGATGACTGTCTGCAATAATACATCCCGTCTCCCGGTGTTTAATGTGCGCGTCCAGTCACTGTAACGCAGTGATCAATACTGGGATTAGTTTGCATCGCCACCTTTTGGACAGACACTCTCCTCTGTGCGCACAGAGGGGGTTCTTGCACAGCAAAAAGTTTAATAGAAAAAGTTCTGCCCGGGCCATGTGTCCGCGAGAGCTGCAGAACAGGCGCTCCGAGAGAAAAATGACGTCATTTTGTGGACGGAACGCCGGCAGCGAGGAGCGAGTTCTCTGTTCTCGTGGAGTATGGATCCAGCTTTATGATTTGTAGTAATCATTTGAAGGCTTTAATCATTTAAAGGCTAAAGTAATAGTAATAAGTAATTTAAAGTAATCATTTAAAGGCTTTCTTACCCATTTCCCATCATTGCTCATTGAAGAATAACGTTTTCCACCTTTTACCATTTTAAATAGAGTTTGAAGATCCTCCAACACACACACACAGACACACACACACACACTGTCCAACTTAACAACTAATGCAAACCCTGGTGACTATGGAAACACACAGTAAACAAACAACCTGAAGTGAAATCTGATCCCAGTTTGGATCTCCCCATGGAGATGTAGAGCTGGAATTTCAACAGTAAAAAAACAATAAAATATTAAATAAAACATAAAACAAACAAGTAATAATCATAATATTTAACTTTCCAGTGTATACATTTGTTTATTATTATTTTTAGCTACAATTCTACAGAACAGTTTAGTTTGTTGAAAGACACCAAACAAGCAAAAAACAACAACAAAAAGATTACAAGTTTCTTTATTTTTCTACAATTTTTAAGAAAAACAACAAACAAACAGCAAATATTAAAGTGGGAGGCTCTGGATTTTAATAAAAACTCATTATTTTAAAAAACATGCTTCAAAAGGTCCCAGCTTGTTGATTGCTTTATATTTTAAACATTAGCAAGGTCAATGTTTTAACACTTTAAATTATAGAAGGAGTCTTTAAGGAGAATGAAGTCCACATTTGACAAGTGTAGTTTAGAATAACTGAAAAATACAAATGTCAATTAACAAATTAAACAAAGTCTAAATGATGTTTTCAGAATACAGTGTATCTGTACATTAAATAAAATAGATAAATAAGTATTTGTCCGAACATTTGCATCATCGTCTGGTGTTCCTGCAGGGGAGTATTAGGTTGGCTCTAAGCTGGGTTTAGAGTGTCTCTGGTGCACATCTGTTGTGTTATTGATCCCTGAGGAATAGACAACACATTACAAAAATGGGTTTCTGGTTATATTCGGCACAGGTTTGTCATACATTTCAAATAAACTGTTTGTTTAAAACTGACAAACTGCCAATACATATGCACAATTGTTGGCAGAGACTTTTCTAACCAAAAGAGGTTCATCATCAGGCTTTAACCTTTTCACCAAGATGAAGATGAGCTCTGGTCACCATTTTGACAGTGATGGTGATGATGATGAAGATGTCAAGCTTACTGAGATATTCATCTACCTACCTAGGGGTACTAATAAAGTCACCTGACCCTCAACTTGAATATGTAACAAAGTCTAAAGTTTGAGTTTCATCAGTGTTGTTGGTGCTTCATTGATTGATCACTTTATCAATTGACCATTACGATACTCATTGTGACCTCCTTAATTGAGGAGGTAATATCATTGCCATTGTTGTGTACCCACTCCACTATGTATTAATATTTAGAAGAGATTGTTTCCTACCCTGAATGACTGATGGAGGCGTTTCTGTAGTACTCATGGAGCTTGTCACTATGGGAACACATTCTTTGACCATTTCCCTCTGGAAGTGCTTCTTCAGCTGTTTGGCCAAATGTTGCCACCTAATTAAAAAAGAAATAATACCAGACAATTATAAAATCTGAATAAAGTGAGAAAAACTCACACAGAGATCACACATTCATCTACCTTTCCTGTGTGTCGTTGTATTTATTAAGCCTGTCAGCCTCCTCCTTCTTCTCCTCCATCCATCGCTGCACGAGTCGTTCTTTCTCGGTCCAAACCTGCGTCAGTGCTTCGTGGAGTCTTTTGTTCTCAATACGCAGGGCGGCTAACTCTTTGGACTGAGACTCTGCTGTGAACTCAATTTCTGACAGGGTCGCCTTCAGGGTGTTGCTCCCTTTAGCCAGAGAAAGTGCCTCTTGGCGGTATTGGGACACTCTAAAACAGACAGGAAATGGTCATTTGCTGCTTTGTGATAGTAGAGTTATGTCAGACGGTGCATGCAACAAGGATTCAAGCCTCTGCAGTTTAGGAAGGGACTGATGATGGTGCCAAAATAAAACTCAGTTTACATATAGAAGCTTTGGGTGTCTCTTTGTTGCCGTGCATGCAATCCTCTTAAACATAAAATCCTCATGATATAATAACATTACCGTGACTGCCAGTACTGAAGTTCAGCCTCTTTCAGGTACAGGACTGAGGTCAGATCTGAGACTGTCTGAGACAACTGAGAGGACAAAACAGAGAATTAATTAATGATCAAAGATGGTTGGAATACTATTAATGACCATGGCACAGGTTTAAAAGCACCTATAGCTCCCAATAAGGATATAACGTCTGAGATTTATTGCACTTAATGTGCAATCTGTTGTTGAGACTACTTCTTCATCCTCATTAACCAACCTTCTCCTCCAGGTGTTCACTCTCTCTCAGCTGCAGCTGAAGAAGTCTAGTGTTTTTTCCAACTTCAACTCCACCTCGATCTAAACTGTAAATAAAGACCGCTTAAACTAAAATTAACTCTGAAATAACACAGTCAAAGTCAGCTGAAATTCTGCATTTCCAACCTCTTAGACTGATCTTCCAGAATCTGTTTGCGGATTTCAAACATTTCCTCCAGCTGAGACACTGAAAGAGAGCAGACAGATCTGCTTTAGAGTAACACAGTAATGTGTTTTAGTGTGTGACAGTGTCATCAGCCTTACAGCTCGTAAAAACGCCAACAAACGGGAGTTTCTCTCTGTGGTCTCTCTGCTGCAGCCCAGCGCGCACGTGACTTTTCCAGGTTTCCATTGTTGTTAAAAGTAATTCCGGTCACGCTGCATAAAAATGTATAAAATGTCCTAAAGCAGCGAAGAGACGATGTTTTTACCAGGTCCAAGACGAGGCAGTTGCAGCCATCAGCACAAAAAAATGAACTCCCCACAGCAAAGTTTCACAGCTCCTCCCCGTCCAATCAGAAGCTCGTATTCTCCTGCGGGAATTCTGACCCGACATGCCATAACAATATAACAACAACAACAACAACAACAACAACAACAACAATAACAACAACAACAACAATAATAATAATAATAATAATAATAAAACTACAAAGTCAATAATAAAACTACAAAGTCCCATAAAAAATCTAAACCTTCTAATAGAATAAGTACATTTCACAATAAAAGTCTAAAAATAAAAGAGAACGTGCTCAACTCTTCCAGAAAGAACTTTTAGAACTACTTCCGGTTCACGTGTTTTTTTTTCCTCAAAATAAATTATTGTAGTAAAATGTTCATAATAAATCAACACTCCATGATGTACCGCCTTAAATTGTGTTTTTGTATAATTGTGTAATATTCTGAGACATTTTATCGTATACACAAGATAATAAATGAGTTTAATGAGGTGAGTTCGTTTTACCGTGAAACCGGAAGTTGTGCTAACGTGTGATCTGTAAACAGACCGACTGGATGGAAATAGGAGAAGCTACGGGCTTGTGTAACATATTAAGTAGACAACGGTTAGAAATTAATGTTAAGAACGAAACAGCCGCGCTTGTGAGTGTCCTTTAACTGTCATTTAACAACCGCGTTGTGTAATTACACTTTTTTACAGCTCATCGAGTCAGCGGTGCTATTTGGAGGGGCTAGCTTGTCAAGCTAGCAAAGTAATCAGTAACAACGTAGAACTTTATCGACGTAATTGACATATGTCACTCGTCACTAAGCAAATGTATGGCGTGCTCGCGGTTTGCCCAAAGCGTAGATATGTTGTGTAGTTGTTGAGAAATCGCCTGGATTAAGCTATTGTGTGTCCAGTATGAGCGCATCGGCTGGTGACAGAGAACCTGGGACTCCTCTGGATAACGCAAAGGAGGAAACCAGCGGTCCTACCTGCTCAGGAGAAAACGGCAAACATGTGAGTACCCAGGCTGAGCAGAGAGCAAGGAGCAACTTCAGCAGCAAGGACCATTGTTTATGAACGACAAAGCCACTGTCGACTGTCACAGTTATCATTATACTAGGGGTGTCCAAACTTTTTTCGGGGAGGGCCAGATTCGATAATGCGAAAGTCTCCGAGGGCCAACAGTCCCCGATGTCATTATTTTAAACAATAAAAAATGTGTATGCTGTTTTGTAACATATTACATCTTACACAGCAAACAAAATAACATCGTAGCATTCAGATGAACAGATCAGAAAATGTTCTGAATATACAGCATAAATTTAAAACATTCAGAAACTGTGTGGTTGTGATAACAGAGCAACAGGCAAGTTACTGACTCTACTGTGAAGGTGATATCTGATCATATGTGGCCTGGTTTAGGAGCAGCAGACATCAGTAAAATGTCAGGTAGACTAGGTGGGAGTCATTTAGTGCTGATCTCAAAGGGTCTGGTAATTTAAACGCAGGTTGATAGCAGGTTGTATGCAGAAGCATGTTTAGTCTCATAGTGAATTGTGTCGAAGTGCTGAACCGGTGTTTTGCACCTTCGGTGCCCTCTGCAGAGCTGGAACCAACAACCAAGCCCTGCAGCACTGCGTGACGCACCACGATGCAGACAGAGAGGGAGTGATAATGTTCTGCTCAGAGAATCATGATGCAAACATTACACAATAAGTTAAAAACAAAAATAAGAATTGCCTGTTGATTTTGTATGATTTATGATTGTATGATATGTTTGGCTGGCGGGCCAAAAATAACACATTTTAAGATAGAAGCCACGGGCCATAGAAAATCCGGCCGTAGTTTGGACACCCCTGCATTATACTATCACCAACTGTCTAATCAATAATTTGTGATACTTTATGATTTTCTGATTTTTCAGGACTCTGCCATATGTTCAGGCGTCAGTGAAATAAAGAGCCGCGCCGTGGTTAAATACTCTGCTGCCCCACCTCCTGCCAGCTATGCCCTCCTGCAGGAGAAGACAGACCTGAAGCTGCCACCTGCCAACTGGCTGAGAGAAAACCCCCAGCTGGGCAGTGCTGGTACCACCTTACTAGGTTCCAGCAGCAAGAGCAAACCTTTTTCCAGGTATAACATGAGTAAAAAAAACAATATTTGTTGGTTTATGTTAACATGAAGCCATGTTGGTCTCAATAGAGAATATTGAAACGCTGTTTGATTGTTGCTGCCCCCTTAAGAGACAGGTCTAGCCGAAACACATTTACTTGCCCTTTTTATAGATATTGTGAATACTGCATTTAGCTTAAGTTTGTATTTGAAATGCACAATTTGTGTTATCTTTTCATATCAAATGGGTTTTGGTCTGAATGTCACGAACTGAGTAGTGCTCCCTGGTCTGTCCACATTAGACAAAGGTTGTAACAACTCCATCAATTCTGCTTTTGTCACTGATGTTACAAAAAGGGATTTAAATGAGTCACAGCTAACTTGACACTCATATTATGCTTATCAGTAGATAAATGATATATACAGCAAATAAGCAGATGGCTTAAGGCACCATTTTTGACTGCCTCCTGTCAGTTTGGAAACACTCTGGACATTACATTTTTCTTTGTTTTGCAGTTTTGGGATGGCCTATGACTTTATCGATTGCATCGGGGATGATGTTGACGTGGTGTCAGACTCTGAGGTTTGTGGAGCTGTTACAAAAGCTGTTCCCTTCTTTGTTTCTGCACATGTCCATACAGCCAATGGTAACGCTATTTCTTCCACTTTCAGAACATCAAAAAACTTTTGAAGATTCCCTACAGTAAGTCCCACGTCAGCATGGCTGTTCACCGTGTGGGGAGGACGCTGCTTTTAGATGAACTGGACATTCAAGAACTCTTCATGAGATCCTCTCAGGTACAATGGGAGATATTCTAGACATTTTATTCTCTTGACTGCATGTTCGAACCTGCCCTTTAAATGTTTTTGTGATGCATGTGTTGCAGACAGGAGATTGGACGTGGTTGAAGGATTTCTACCAGCGGCTAATAGATCAGAAATGGCAGAGAAAAAAGAAAAGCAAAGAGCATTGGTATCAGAAAGCAATCTTGTCGAAGTTCCTCTATTACAGGTGAGCGTTTTACATTTTTTTGAATGAGTGAGGTTAGGAGTCAGGTTACACTTATAGTCCTACAACATAACAACTTCTGTACTTCCTGTAGTATTAATGGAGACGGGGCTGCAGAGCCTGTTTCCGAAAACCTGAACGAAGGCGAGGAGGAGAACGGGGCTCAGGAGTTCTGCTCATCATGGCCTACAGCCTTTACCAGCACTGACGCAGAAGAAACGGACTCTACCAAACAGGTAGCTTGAGAAGCGATTAATTTACTCTTGGTGTTTTGAATATTAAAAAGTTAAACACTGATGCTGTTGAAACTTCAGGAGAGTGTTTCGGTGGACAGCCAGTTTGCTCTGGGTCAAGTAACATCTGTACCTAAAGAGCAAAACCTCCCTACACTGTTCAATGAAGGAGAGAACAGTCAGGTAGCACAATTTTTTACCTTACCTTTAATACTACAACATGCAGTATGTATGCACACATATTAATATATTTTCCATGTCATTGGTTTGACAGGGTTTAAGGAATGATTTTGTGCGAAACATCATGTGGACGTTTGAGGATATCCACATGCTGGTGGGATCCAACATGCCGATTTTTGGTGGTGGACGATATCCTGCCGTCAGTTTGAGACTCAGGTTGGAACTTTTTTCCCCCTAGACAGGAACTGACATTAACACTCATTTAGAGGCATAATGTTAACGTGATTATGCATTTTAATTGTATTCTGTTGCCTTCTGTTGGGTGTCTGTGTCGCCAGATAATGTGAATTAATCTACACACATAATGGAATAGAAAATAATGGGGTTATATTACAGTATAGCCATGGAATATGCACTGTGATAACAGCTGCTAAAATTGCTTTTGTTAGGTTTCATTTAGTTTAGCTGACCTCAGGAGGTGAACCAGAAATGTAATTTTGTATGCTGCGACTTCATCAGAATTACACGTCACTCTGCTACATTAACACCCAGTGTTCTCCCTCTGCCTATTTTTTTCAGGGACAACAACAAACCAATCAACATCTTGACAGGGATAGACTACTGGCTTGACAATCTGATGTGTAATGTCCCAGAACTTGTCATGTGTTTTCACGTCAATGGCATTGTTCAGGTAAATGACTTCTTGTGTTTGCCCAGCACTGCAGTGTGTACTATTATCTGTTTGATAGTTAATTTTCACAGTAGAAGAAGAGACAATATTTTCTCTTGTTATTAACTATAGTAGCAAAAAAATCATTTAAAGTCCATGCATACTATGACACATGGTTTGCTGAAGCTAATGCAAATTAAGCCATACAGATAATGGAATAGAACTCCATCAAAAAAACTACACGCCTGTTGCACAGGCTTCCATATAAGATAATCTGATTACATTCTGGAACACCTATCCTCTGACATTTGCATACTAATGAATACACATTTAAACTGGAACTGGTGGAACTACCGCACTTAAGACTTCTGGTATACTGAAGCATGGTAGTATAAAAATATTTCCTAATGATTCATTTGATTTTTTAAAACATCAGCAAGCAATCTTGGATTTAAAAAGAACTGAGAATATACATAAGATGTAGGAGCCTCTGACAGTTTACTCAGAGTAAAGTTCCTCCTTCTGTTGTGGTTTTTCCTGCAGAAATATGAGATGATAAAAACAGAGGACATCCCTCACCTGGAGAAATCAACTTTCTCAACAAGAGTGGTCAAAGACATCGCCCAAAATATCCTCTCCTTCCTTAAGTCCAACTGCACCAAAGAGGGTCACACTTACTGGCTTTTCAAAGGTGGGAAGAAAGCTACCAGAAATGTTAAAGTCTTTGTATCAAGGCAGAACTTGACATTATTGTTTGTTGAATTCACAGCTAGTGGAAGTGACATTGTGAAGCTTTATGATCTCACTACTCTGTGTGAAGAAGCTGAAGAAGACAAATGTCAAAATCCCTTCACTCTGCCCGTTGCTGTGCTACTGTACAAGTAAGCATGAGGGAAGATAATTTTGGTGTTATTGGACACCTGGAGTTCTTTTTTTTACAATAAAAAATGTTTTATTATTAATGCCAAAAATATTTCTCTAGAGTGGCCAGTAACCTGATGCTAAAGGCGAGGCAAAACCGAAAGCACTACTGCACAATCAGAACTCTGCTCTTGAACTGCGTCAAACTTCTCGATCAGGAGAGGCATTCTCAGGTAAGTTTTTTTATATTTATATCTATATCTAGACAGTGGAGGGAATATGTGAAACCACTCAAATAAATCTGAAAATACAACAGCTCTGATTGGTCTTGACTCCGGTCTTGATCGCCTCTGTCTCCTGTCTCTTCAGATCATCGCCTCAGCCCACTACATGCTGTCAGAGCTGTTCCAGCTCGATGAGCCTCTGGAAGAAGATGGAGGGGAGTCGCTGCGGGCCGGTGGCTCAGAGGACAGCTACAGTGACGAAGACAGAGAGGACGAGGAGGAGGAGGAGGATGAGGATCTGACAGAGGATAGTTATGATAATGGCTCCTACAGTAACCGCTCCAACCAGCAGGATGATAGTAAAGCAGTGGCTGTGATCCGCTCTGTAGGGGAGCTGTCCGTCCCAGAGAAATACAAATACACATACCAGATCAGAGTGAGTGACACCTTTTCCTCTTGACACAGACAAAGTGAAATACAGTATATATGGTGAATATAAACACAAAAACATCTTACCTCTTTAATCCCTGCAGCCAAGTTGTGCTTTTCCTGTTTCTCAAGACAAAGAGGAGAGATGCAGACACGTCCTGAGCTACGTACTGAAGGCAAGTTTATCTTTGATATTTATGTTTATGTTCATACTATGATAAAAACATAATGAACATTTTCAGAGCCATCTAAAGGCATTCCTCTTGTCTGCTGTATTTAAGGGGAACTCAAACGCAGCTGTTGAGAGAATTGCTGTAATTGAGCATAGCGTTAATTTAGTGAGCAGATTCTCTCCTTCGCATCTGACCTGAAAAATTAGAGTTAAAGCAGATGGATTCTTTTTGACTAAACATGTCTGGTTACATCTTACAAATTGCCTCAAATTATGTTAGCACCTGATTCTGAAATCTACAAGCTGAAACAATGTAGTGTTAACAAGAAATTAGCCTGTTCTCTTTCTGCTATCATAACTGATACTGCTTATTTTAATAAATGGCTGCTCAACAATGTACAGGGGTTGAAGGCAGTGGACAGCAGCATCAAGAAGGAGAGCGATCTCCCAGCTGCAGACCCAAACACACCCATTCCTCTCAAATATGAAGACAGAAGTGCCAACGGCACCTGTGCTGCAGAGAAAGGCATCGCTCTACTACTGGAAAGAGGTCAGTCTCTGATACAATATAACAGCCAATGTAATAACAGCAGAACAGAGTTAAGTTCATGTGTGTCTTTCTTTATATTTTCATAAACAGTGGGGCCGTTGCAGGCGGATCAGAAGCACCCAACACGCTCAGGGATGATCCCCGGCTCCTGGCAGCATCGCATGAAGCTGCAGCTCTTCCTAAAAGCCTCAAAGGCCTATTACGTCCTTTCAGATGCAGGCACTAATTTGTTGAAGTATGGACGAGCCCTACGCTACATCAAACTATCTCTGCAGTGCTATGGTAAGAGCTTTGTGGAACCATTTACAAAGAGGTACAACTACATATATAATGTTCTTCTTCTGTCCAGATGCCTATTGTTCAGTGAGTGGCACATTGCACCCACATGTGCTGCAGTTTAACAGCCAGTGCCTCTCGCTGTGTGGGGATATCCAGCTGATGTTGGCCCAAAACGCCAACAACAGGGCCGCTTACCTGGAGGAGTACAACTATCAGACCAAAGAGGACCAGGAGATCTTGCACAGCCTCCACAGAGAGAGCAGCTGTCAGGGTCAGTCAGTCTGCAGTTCTCAACATTCACAGTAGAAGCATGCTGTTCTCCTAAAATCAAGTTTTTGTGCTCATTATTTGTCATTTTTTTTAACCCACCAGCCTTCAATATGGCAACAGATCTGGCCATGGACCCAGAGTACCAGCTGATCATCAGCTGTAAGTGCTATGAGGCAGCGTATGAGCTGCTTGTCTCTCGGGCTTTGAAAGATCACTCCTCTGATCAGCTGGCTCAGGTTCTCAAGAGGCTCGGAAACATCCGCAATGAGATTGGTGTCTACTACATGAACCAGGCAGCAGCCATGCAGACAGAGAAAGAAGGTACAGACCAATTCCAAGTGTACAGGAAACTTTATAATGACATTATAATATAGTCTCTTGTTTCCTTTCTAGTGAAGACGTCGGTGTCCATCGCAGAGCAGGAGATGTGGAAAAAGAGTTTTTCCTTCTTTGAGAAAGGAATGAAGAACTTTGAAGCCATTGGAGACAACACCAACACAGCCTTACTGCTGTGCAATACAGGCAGGCTGATGAGAATCTGTGCTCAGGCTCACTGCGCCATCGCTGCTGACCAGAACAGAGGAGAGTTCTCACCTGAAGAGGCCCTTTACTACAACAAGGTGCCACCTCAAACTTTGCTCTTTGCTCTTTTGCAAAATTTGCTCTGCTGCTGTCAAATCCTTTCTGTTCATATTAGTAATACATTTGTAACTGTAGGCCATAGATTACTACTTACGGGCGATGAAGACGCTGGCGAGCAGAGAGAGCCACCCAGCCGTGTGGGACAGTGTAAACTGGGAGTTGTCCACTACCTACTTCACCCTGGCAACGCTTCTTCAGGACTACGCCCCACTGTCAAGGAAGGCCCAGGAGCAGGTGGGTTAAAAAACACTTAATTCACTTTTTCATGATCATGTGTTGTTTTACATCAGTAGCTTTGTATTATATTTGCATCCTTTTAGATTGAGCGGGAGGTGACTGAGGCGATGATGAAGTCTCTGAAGTACTGCGACCTACAGACTGAGTCGGCTCGTCAGCCGCTCTACCAGTACAGAGCAGCCACTATCCACCACCGCTTGGCCTCTATGTACCACAGCTGCTTTCGCAACCAGGTAGGAAACGATGTTAAATGATCTTCGAAGGTTGAAAGGGCATATTTTATTTCTAAACCTAACCTATAGAGATGGAAAGTGATAGAAGTGTTCCTGGGTGTACCTGTGTGTAACAGGTGGGTGATGAACACCTGAGGAAGCAGCATCGAAGTCTGGCAGAGCTTCACTACAGCAAAGCTGTCAGTTTATTCCTCAGCCTTAAAGACGCACCCTGTGAGCTGCTGCGCACGCTGCTGGAGAGGGTGGCCTTTGCTGAGTTCACTATGGCAGGTGAGACCCTTGAAAGAGCCGGAGAGCACGGTTACTATTTTTGTTTTAGAGCTTCTTGATAATGTTCTGTGTTTCTGCAGGTCAGAGCAGCAGCACAGCCAAACTAAAGAGCCTGACTGGAGCAATTGAGATCATGACAGAAACACGCCATGCTTTCCAGCTAATTCATAAAGAGCTGCAGGAGGAGCAGGCAGGGGTACGACTCAGAACAACAGATGGGGAAATGTTCTTTACGCTCACACTGTAACCTACATAGTCTTTTCCTTTCACTTCTTGTCCTGCAGCTGAGTGAATCCGACACAGCTGAATCAGCAGAGTCTCCCGAGGGGGCCTGTGGCCCTGCATCAGGACTCAACCTCCAGGAAGTGATGAAGCTAATTGGAGTGTTTGAGCCGAGTTTCTCCTTCCTGCTGCTGCAGGTGATCAAACTGATGACAACAACAAAACGTAAACCGAGGTGAGCCAGAAACTTAAACCCTGCTGCAGCTCTGTTTACCTAAAACAGATACTTTCACAGTGCTCACTCTGACCTGTTTATTTGCGTGTGTTACAGCAATAAGGATGAGGAGCTGTTGAAAACCTACAAGAATGTTTACTCAAAGCTGCTGCGTGCTGAGAAGAGTGCCCCTCTGCTCAGCCGTGTCGAGCTCTACATCGAGCTCCTGCAGCAGCTGATTACCCAAACAGGAAGTGACAACACAGGTACACTTAAACCTTAACAACGAAGATCCTCAAAAAGGAAGACGTCTCAAATAAGCTGTGACAGACACACCTGGTTATTAACAGGCAGAATTACCATTTAAAAGATATTTACACCTACTGCGCCTTTAAAATGAGCTCATCTTTTTCTAACATTTGCATCCAGGTTTTGAAGAGTTGTACATTCAGAAGATACTAATTTTCTAATGGGATAAATCTCCTATGTGTATCACCTGGGTTGACTCATTTTTACAATAATGTCTCTGGGTCATATTTAAAAAATAAACAGAATAAGTAGCAAAAAGTATTACATTTGTAAAAAAAATGGAAATGATATCATCTGAGGTTGATGTAGGAAGTGTGTTATGTTTTCATTTTTTCTCTATTTAACATATGGCCCTTTTACGCCTTTGAACATTTGTTTCCATGCCTTGTACTGATCTGGTATTATCATTCTGCACATAGGGGGTTGATAAGAGATTAATCAGTTGGTGTTTTTGATATTCAATAATACCAATACTGTTGTGAATAAAATGTAAAAAGTACAACTGATCACCAACAGCCTGAACTCTGCTACAACACGTTTTTTTGCTTTCAAGAAAAATTGTGTGCAATAGTTGGCAACATTTAATGCAAACCTAAGAGGCTGCTTAGTCCACAGTGCTGTATGTATGTATAAATGTGAGTTTATCAGCATGGTTTGCTGTGAGATGGGAATAAAAGGTTTTTGAGTTTTACACACACTGCATCTCTGGGTTTTGTCCATCTGATTAACCCTTGCTGAAATAGAGGTCTTTGGGTAATAAACATACCAGACAAATATCTCACACAGTTTTTGAATTCTGCTGGGTGACGCTGTACCCTGTGGGCTTGTGGCAGCGGTCCTTGTTGCCGGGGTCACTGAGAAATGGGGGACGTGATGTTTTCAATGCGGTGTCCGTGAACTGGGTCACCCTGTTGTTACTGAGCTGTATCCACACCAGATGGAGCTGCAGGCATGTCCAAACTGTCCCCGCACCTCATTAATCAGGCCAGACCCCTCCGTGCTTTGGGTGACCGACTGAAGGTAAGATGTAGAAAAGTAAAGCCACAGAGAGGACGACTGAATGTAAATTTTAAAGCTCACAGGAGCAGAATTCAAAATAATGAATTAGGCTGTTTAAATGAAGGAGATTTAAAAGTTTAAACTCAATTTCTCAGATTATAGATTTGCTCACCTCCTGAATCCCTTCAATAGGATTATGATGAATCCTACTGGCCCCAATAATTTATATAAGTGTAATAATATTGATGTTTAACACAACTAAAGACTGACATATTGATTAAACTTTGAGAATGTGGGGAAAACCCCCCTCAGCAAATGTAGATGTGGGTTAATGAGGGCCCACCTTTTTTCAAGCTTTGATAGAAGGGGGCCCCACAGCCCGGTCTTCAAATAAAAAAATGTTATTCTCCAAATGATCTTGCATAAAAACTGTTGTTTTTATTTCATATATTAGCAGTTTTTTAGTTTGTAAAACTATTCGAACATAAATACAAAAGATGTCTATTGCCATAAAAAGTTGCCAAATTTGGGTTGAAGAGAACTGACTAAAAAACAAAACACTAATGCAGTGAGTTAAATCCTGGCAGTATAGTGCAAAAAGTCCTATCAGTCATTTCACCGTCACTGTATGACACAGCGGTCAGATGTGTGGTCCTCCTGATGTCCCCCCTGTGTTGTTGGAGGTTTCTCCTCTTGGTGCTGAGATGCTCTGTGGGTCAAAATGTTCTGGAGAATGTCTTTGCTCTCACTGGATGGTAGATTGTAGAAAAAGTATTGCGGTGCCATCTGAATGAACCTACGAGATGAGATAGAATTTGAATTTTGTTTTTTAATCTGGTTTAGTTAGAGCGACAGCCCCTTTGAGTGCTGGCTCTAGGCAAGACCATGGTACAACACCAGCCATCCGGCTAGTCAGAGCGCTCCCCTCCCTCCCCTGACCCGTTACAGCCCTCTGCTCTGTAACATGTCCGTAGCTTGGACTTTGTATTGACCATCTTAAATCTTATTTTCCGCAGATTAACTCCTCACCACTCTCCATGCTCTGCTCAGCTGCTCTGACTCAAGTTTAATCTCATAACCCACAGGGTTTGCATCGGGATCCGCAAATGTCTTGGACTCTCTACCTGCAGCAGCGCCCCCTATGGCGCCCTATGTGACCTATGGCCTATGTCGGCTCTGGCCCCTTTTGCTGGAGAGAAGATTTACAATACATTTGCTGCTCACATTATAAGTTGAGAGCACGACAAAGACTACAGAGCTTTCTCTTCCTCTCCATTAAGCTGCAGCTCCACATTCCCAGAGATCAGTGCAGTCCATAATCCCCCCCCTTGCAGACTAGCAGATACTGGAGAACAGGATTATAATACCTCCATCCACAACCAGCACGACTAGTCTCTGCTGAACTGAACTGAGGCTTTACATATGGTTCAGAAGTGAAGGGGAATGCGTCTGATTAATTTTAAGCCTCTTCAAGTGTGAAGGTATGAGAGGTGAGGGGGCATCTGCGGGGTGGTTTTTAATCAACCAGAGACTCCAGTCCACTAATGCAAATGCAAAACATGTAAAGAACAAAATGTGAACAAAGCTGAGACTTACTCCTCTGGTGTTATGTGTGTTACGGTGCGGAGGCAGTTGTCCTCAGAGAAGGAGTGCTCATGGAACAGCACCCACTCTGGCAGGCCCAGTTTGGGGCTCTTGGCGCCGTATCCAGACAGAGGATGGATCTGTGCCACATGCTTATTGGTCAGAATGAAATAATTCCCTGATCCGTCCACATCACGAGCCACCTGAGGGGAAACCAGAGTCAGAGCCAATTTGAATGCATCTAACTTTTGTTTTTACTTTAAATAGTTTACAATTAAAAAGCAAAGACATTAAAAGTCTTCCAGTATCTGACCTGCATGAAGAAACCTGCAAGCAGGGCTCTCTTGATGTTAAGGGTGTTGGTTCGGGAGCCGAAGGCGGGCACAGAGATGGGCAGCTCGATCCTCTTCAAAGTGTCTGTGAGCTCAGTACGAACGGTGTCCGCCATCAGCAGGGCGGCGTGGTTCAGGTGGAAATCTTGACACCACTTCTCCACATTACAGTCTAGCAAAAGTAGAGTACATGTCATAAAAAATGCATCATTACTGTAGCAAATAAAAGCTCTGATGATGTTGTGAAGCTCACATGGATCCTGCTGGCTGTGTTTAAAGGCCTTGTAGATATTGATGAGGGTGAAGTGGTCTCCCTCTGGGTGCTGGAACTTCATGTGGCAGTGGGTCGCTTCTGGCTTCAGCTCAACAGAGGGAACCAGGAAGCAGGATGGAGCTGAAACACAAACACATTCAGAGGTTACTCTGTTGTGTGTCTACATTTGAAGTCAAACACCAGCCCAGCACGTGTTACCTGTTAGCATGGCAGCTACGATGACCACCTCGCTGACACAGTCAAACTCGCAGGAGGCGAGCAAGGTCTTGGCCATCTGGGGTCCCAAAGGGAACTCAGACATGATGATTCCCATCTCAGACAGGTTACCATCGTTATCCAGAGCCGCTAAGTAGTCCAGCTCCTCCAAAGCCTGCATTAGTCCCGCAGGATCTGTGGTAGCAAGGTTGTTAATAAACTTAGAATCCATGCAGAGAAGTACAGAACACAAATGTGATGTCTAGTATTTAAACTGGGGGATTATTAACTACACACAAATACTAATTCTGTTTATGGGCCATTTTTCTGTTACCCTGCAGCCTGTATTCCAAAGTGGCGACCCACTGAAACAATCCCGCAGTATTCTGGCACCCTGGTGGGAGTGCTCCGAGTGAATGGGCAGCAGCAGATTAGGATTTTATAATCCTCACCAACATCTGCCATGTGTCACTATGTAAAAGACTTTCATGGTACAAATGAGATTGTTTTTGTGCAGTTTTCATGTTTGTTGGTGAACAAAACAAGGAAACACACATAAGTATTAAACCTTTGATGCTCTCCCTCGCATGTCTAATCAGCTAATGGGAGGCTCAGTGTGTGTGTGTGTGTTTGTGTTACTGGGGATGAATAAATCTGGAGGAACAAAAGCACATGGAAGCAGGTCAGCGCTAACAGGATGCTCTGAGAACAGGAGCTGTCAGTTCAGCTGCGGCACGCCTCACTGACTTCCAATAAAAAAAATAAAATTAAAAAAAAAGTCTGGAAACAAAAGGAACAAACTGACTGAACCCAAAACTTTGTGTTTGTCTATCAAATGTTTATGTAAATGTTACCTGGCCTGTCGATGAAGTCACAGTGGCCCAGTCCTGCGATCTCCATCCTCTTTAAGAACAGCACTGTGGATGTGATGTCAGACTCCACAATGTGAGGCTGTGTCTGAGCAGGGAGCTGTTTCTCCTTTGGGTACAGACAGAAACACCTCCCTGCAAGATGGAACGATCGTTTTTAGACGAGTTAGCTGCAGCAAAGTTAAATAACAGTTTGAAGTCTCACCTGTGGGACTGGCCAGCTGTCTACGACTCTCGGTTTGACCTCTGCTGATTGGCCGAATGATGACGGAGTTTGTTCTGATCCTGGGGTTGTAGACCTACAACAACATCATTTATTAATCCTTAGAATGGCAGAGATTTGTGATTTGACTGTCAAATTATTTTATTCTTCTTACATATCTTTTCTCTAGGCCGGCATCAATGACAAAACCTATGGAGCTAACAGCCCAGAAGAACTCCTCGTTCGGGCTGGATGTGAGGAACACTCTGCGTGTCCGGCCTGTCTCCTCTCCGAGGACTGGTAGATTCCCAGGATGACCAGGGTGCACAGCCACCGGCAGCAGCTCCCCTAGATCAGGAGGTAAGTTGTGCCCCTCATGACACAGGATGTCACAGCCTAGATCTATCTCCTGGTAAGTAGTAAACAGAGAGGTGATATCAGACGTCTCTTCAGCCGTCTGTTCCCATCATTCGTGTGCTGCTTTTTACCTGTGTTGTCACCAGAAACACCACCACATCTCCCTCTTCTTTAGAGTGATGGATCTCCAGCACCAGACGCAGAGCAGAACAAAAGTAGCCGTCTCCCGAGCTGCTGTACGCCACCTCCCCTGCTCCAGGGCTGTCCAGGTGAATCACAGGCAGCGCTGTCCCGGTGAAGTGGGCCAGCTGCTTGGGGCTGGGTTCAGTGGCTGTGAGGAGGACCACTCGCAGCTCTGGCCTCTGTAGGGCGATGTCCTTCAGCAGACCCTGGAGGACGTCCGTGGCTACAGTCCTCTGGTGGGCCTGGTCTATGATCACTACAGCGTAGCGCTCCAGCAAAGGGTCCGACATCATCTCTCTGAGGAGCATGTCATCTGTGCAGTACCTGTGGAGGGAGCAAGGATTTAAATTCCAAACCTGTTCATATAAAAAGAATTCAAATTAAACTGCATCAAAAGACTGGATAACAGCTCCATGTGCTGCCATGTTGAGGAAATGCATTAACGGCGTTTGTGTAATTACTCTCACTGCCAGAGGGGGGAGACAAAACTTTCACATTGTAGCTTTAAAATAATAGCCTGAAGTAAATCCTGTAAAGGGTGAAACAGTATACATTCTTTCAGAGTGGCATGTTAATGAAAGACTCTGTCAGCTCAGTGCCTATTAGTTTGATTTACTCTAATAATTAGGAGTGCCTGTTTATCTCCTCTCCCTCCCCTCAGTGTGCGCAGTGCTTTTGTTCCCTGGCTAACTTATGAGCTAAGTGTGACATATGGGCAGACGGGGAGCCGGGCAGCTGTGGAGGAGCCCCTGAAAAGGGCCCCTCAAGCCTTTTGTTCACTTCTGTTTCTGTTGAGAGTAAGAAGAAGCGGGGGTGACTTCAGCAGTTGTGTGTCATGACTCTGCATTATTACAGCCCAGCACAGAGGACAGAAACCCATGTGAAAGTTTGAAACACACCTCAGGACTGTGTCATTGGCGCAGCATGTTTCCAAAGGGATGCTGTAGCCGACCTCGTGTCCGATGTTGACGTCCATCTCATCAGCCACTCTCAGGGCTAGATCCACAGCCTGCTGTGCGTGGACCTGTGTACAAACCACCATGCCATGCTGGAACTGGACTGACAGGCAGAATTCAGCACACCACTGAGGAATCTGTTTTAAAATAAGAGCCACAGAAGCTGATGTGCAGTATTTTCCATGGCAGTGAAATGTTAAGTGTTAAATATCACAGAGTACTCACTTGAGAGCTCCTTCCAGTTTTGGCAGAGCCGCTGACGACAACAAACTGTCCCTCAGCCAAAGTGTCCACGAATTCACACTTTGCTTTCCACACTGGCAGCTCTTTCCTTTCCTTCAGCAGATTGTAGAACCTGGAGGAATAAGGCAGCCCATCGAACTGATTGAGCTCCAGGATGTCATCATACTCTTTGTCTCCTTGACTCAAAGCTTCTGTGTCTAAACAGCAGGCGGGTTTCTCCTCAAAGTTATCCTCTCCAGTTAAACTGCTAACGTCCTGCGCCATCACAGCAGAGCCCCCGGTCTGACTTCATTTACTGAAATTAAGTTTGGAAAACTCCACACACACACACACGCTGCCTCTGCAACTGAAGCCAAATGAAAGGCTCACTAGGCGGCCAGCCCAGTGTTGTCATGTGGCCCACTAATCCCACAGTGTGGTCATCAACAGATGACACACACACACACACACAAAACAGACTGGTGTGAGAACAGAGATGGGCAGAGACTTAGGGGGGCTGGTGCATTTATTTATCAGCTGTAGTGCAGTTCACTCATTTAGAAGTTAATTATCTCAGTGGTTGAACAACTGAATTCATTATTTTTACATAGTAAGAATATGGGGTCTTTTAAATAGTTTAAATGTTATCTAACGAGGATATTTTAAAAAAGTATTTAGACTATTGTTTTATTTACCAGTCTGTTTCTCTTCTAAAGTTGAGATGAGAGTTAAATTTTAAAGGTGATTGTGTGCGTTCACTTTAATGGTGCGCCCCCTTTTGGTGAAAAGGTGCATGTTGTAGTTTTTAGTCGATTGTTTCAGATATTAACCATATTCTTTTGGTTGCATCACTTTTTATGTTCATTCTACTCAGAGCTCTTTTTTTGTTTGTTTTTGTATTCTTTCACAGTAATGGTTTGAGTAACAGGTGATTAAAAAAGGGAGCGGATTCTTAATTAGAACTCAAGGGCAATTTCACATCTGCAGTTTTAAAACTTAAGGAAATTAGGGAGAGGAAGAGAGAGAGAGAGAGAGAGAAAGAGAGAGAGAGAGAGTGGGAGAGAAAGGAGGTGCACAGTTGTTGTAATGACCTGTGTTGTCTGGCAGATGGCAGTGTTGTACAACCGAGATCAGCAGAGGACATCCTTTAGAAAGCCACAAACACATCACTGTCTCTTTGTTCTTCTTAGAAGTATTATATGCTGCTGTTTTTATGTCCATGCAATTCTTGTCACTTGAATGAAATGAAACAACTTCTCGTAAACAGTCATAAAGGAACTTTTATTTGGTTAGGATTTCATTTCTGAAACTTCAGTGTCCATTGCAAGTCAGAAAAAATCCTGTTCTCCCCTCTCAGTGTGAACGGGGCATGGCCTCAAAGCGGTTTTTACATTACTGTGCTTCTAAAAAAAAAAGAAAAATGAGCATATGATAACTGACGTACAGTATTTACACTCTACAATGGCTTCAACAGTAAAATATGAGAAACACATTACATTTGGGATTTACAAATGGCATAAACATTGAACAGCTAATCAATGCACAGCAATAACAAATATTTTTCCAGCAGGGACTCACATCTGAACACTCAATGTGTACACAATCACAGTGCAGGGGCGCACATTTGGATACACTGCAAGTACAAAAAAATGCATTATCCAAAGAGTGAGTGACTCAAACAAGAAGGTCTGCATCTGATGAAGGATGCTGTGAATGTATGAATAATCTCATATAAAATCCAAAAGGAATGTGGAGAAAGACGGGACGGATGCGCTGAGACGTCTCGCTGCTAGACACGGCTGAGGAGGAGCTTGGAAAGCTCTCTGCGCTGAAGTCATCCGGCTTGGCTCACGCAATCGAGGACAAAATGAGCGTGAACGTTAAACACACAAACAGCGGCGTTAAATGTTGAATTATTTGGTGTTGGTGTAATTCTCTGGAACACAATCAGTCTGTCAGATCTGTTGACGCTGTGCAGAGCTCGCCAGCTATCAGCAGCGTCCAACACATACCCCGAGCAGTATGTCAGAGTCACAGTGAAATGTGTGAAAAAAAGTACTTTTTTATGTTTTTATTGAACTTATAAGGTAAAAAGAGGAGTCTGATCAGATGAATAACACATAAAATCACCTTTTAGATGCTTCATCCAGAATAATTTCCAGAAAAAAAGCATGATTTTTCAGCACTGAGGCAGAAAGCAGAGAAAGGATGTGTTTGGCGAATAAATAACACTGCTATGTGGGACACAGGTTACAGTGACTGCTAGCTGACTTGTGCTCCATCTCCCTTTATCCACATTACTTCTATATTATTCACTGGTTATAAAAAAGGTCAGCATCTCATCTCACAAAGTATAAAAGTCACAAAAGAGATATCACCATGTTTCCTTCTGTTCTTAAATTCTCAATCAGAGCGCTCTGTGCGGTTGTATCTCAGTTAAATAGTTAAATAGATAAATAGTCCATTGGTACCTGAGTGAGGACAACAAAGCACCTGTTGGAGGCGTAGCACCGAGGTGTGATGTTAGCCCCCTTTCACCTGAAACTCTGCGACGCTGAGGTCTGACAGAGTCTCAAGTTAGTGCAAATATAAGAAAGTCTCCGTCGACTTGTCCACATCATCACAAAACCTCAGCAGTCCCTATGAGTCTTTGGTGGTCTGTAGGGCAACGCCGGTGCAGGTCTGAAACGTGAACACAAAGATATGACTGTGACAACAGAGAATAAATGTAGAGTCAGTTGTGAGTAAGACTTCTCTTCCCTTTTAAGACTCAATGGGAGAACCCTTCATGACCAAAGAATTCAGCACAAATTGGAATTTTAATGATCAAGGATTACAACTTTAATGTGATCATTTAAAGTCTTTTCTATCCTTAGTAATATGCAAACTTGATGGTCCATCTTTTTATGTATTTTGTTTCTTATTTTAAGCAGCAATTTAAACAAATCAGTTTAAATGTGTGTAACAAAGAACTTTTCAAACAGGGAATTGATTTCTTCAAGCCACCAGACCCCACAAACCCACGAGGTAATGGTCTACCATTTCCTCAATAGATTATTGTGTGACAGTGGTGGACCGGCAATTTCTGCGTTCTGCTAGGTGAAATATCTGTATGCTGGCTCTCAGAAAAGGCTGCCTGACAGCTGTGGGTGTACTGATCAGCATTTGCTGAAGGTAACACACTGACTGCAGATAAGCATGTCATATAACCACACTTCAAAGGAACCCGACTCCCTTTAAAGGAAAAGAATGAGCAACTAGTACAAGACATGATATCCAACATGTTTACTGAAGACATTCCTGTCACTGACCTGCTGGGTAGAGGGATGCTGGGTAAAGGAATGCTGGGTGGAGGTCTGGGCACAGTGGGGATAGGTATGGGGAGGCCTCCGGCCCCAGGAATGTGAACCCCTCCTGCCGGGGTGCTGTGACCAAGGCGAGCCGTCCTCCCACGCGGGTCTGCAGGTAGAGGTTTCTGTGGAGGACTGGGCTTCTCAAAGTCCTGAAGAGGAAAATGAAAAACAAAAGGAGTGAAACAAAGCATTAACACCACGATGCAGCCAGCTAATTCCTTTTAGTGGTGCAGAAACAATCTGGACATTGAGGCGGAGAGGTTTCACTAGAGGGCAGTGTGTTATTAGCATCTTTGGATTCACACAGCTGACATGAGCTGAATCCCAAACCTCCGCCTCCACCGTGGCAGTGCTGTGTGAGTGTGAGAAGGTTATCTGAATGAGGTGCCATCATGTGTTACTAATCTACAGCGAGGAGGCGAGGAGGTGATAAACCAGCTACCAGCTGCCCGGCTAACCACACACACACACACACACACACACACACACAAAGCGACAAACTTAAAGTAATGTGCACACAGAGGAAGAAAATAGATTCTGCATCATGCATGGATAAGACTTAGAGAGCTGGAAGATTTCAAATATTCATGAATGCACCCAAGACGGAGTTTGTCACATCAACATACAGAGATATAAACCAGTGAGTGTTCGTGATTGTGTGACCTGGAGGACTCGCAGAGATTCGAGTAAGTGGAAGTTTGCATGAACAGATATATCACCAGCTCAAACATGCCTTCTTTTACCACACATGGCAACAATGTAGAAATCCCTCTCCTACACAATACTGCTGTAAACACTAGCAATGTCCCTGTTCATCACACAGGCGCTATCAAGAGAAGGTTTGTGTGGGAGAAGTAAACAAGCCCGCACAGGCCCTGACCTCAACCTCATCTAGGCGTCAAAATCCCATGGTGCAGACTCTTACTGCACATATATGCCTGCTACCAGCCCTGCGCCCCCATCCATCACCACCACTACCTACTGTACGGAACAACGAAAGCCCACGATCAGAGACCAGAAGTTGCCATGTTAAATGTAAGCATCAAGTCAAAGCCGCTTGGTGACAGGAGCAGTGTGATGTGATGGCTGTGTAGCAAATCCTCCTCTAGGCTATAGACCATCTCATTTGACAACACCCAGTGCGCTCACATGGCCTTTTAATGTCATGACCTTTTCAGGCCGCATCCTTGGAAGTGAACAGCCTGTTAGTTTAACACCATCCATCCACACAACATCATCCACTGCACTGAGGAGATCACAGATATTCACAGAGGAATGAAGGGACTTCTGGTTGACTTACAAACATACACAATACTTGCAGAAATAAGATGTTACTACTCAACACTTTTGGCCATGTAGTGTACATAAAACAGCGCTGCATACAATGTTTTCATTGCTGCCTTTTTTCCACATTTAAAGCTGGTTTCTAAAAATCTTTAAAAATAAATAAAAACCTCTTCAAATTTCCACAGCCCAATAAAGCTGCTTATTTTACCCAACCAACAGCTCAAAACCAAAGATAAGCACTTAAGTATCTAAACAAACCAGTAAATATTTACTATATTAGAATAAGTTGCTTTTGTTCATAAAGAAAAGAGTCAATAAAAGACAAGTCTGGGAAGCCAAGGGCACAATTATCTGGGCCAAGACTCCCTCCATCTTGGAGTGTTTACATTTGTTTAAAGTTACAAGCAGCTTGAGATGCAAGGCTGAGAGACAATGTGTCTAACCACACAGTTTACACTCAGTTGGTTGCTTCAGAGATGCAACGTGTTAAGCTGCTCGCTGACAGTAAATGATGAAACTGCCTTTACTCTCCACACAGACTGTTTGCTTGCATGCAGCCATAGCCAGTTTAAACAAGATTGGTCAATATTACATGGACTATAAGTGTTGACCAGAAAGCTTCTGGTACAAAAACACTATCATAGATCACACAGATACAGAAATGAGTAACAAGCTACAAAGGTGTTTTATTCATTTCATGCAGTATTCATTAGTTTAGGTGTACTTCAGATGCTTCTGAGATGAGAAAAAAAATGTTTTTTTACAAGCTCCAAACTCGGCAGATAATAGCCTAAAGCTGTTCACACACATTTAGTTAAAAACAAGAGGTGCCCCAAAGAGGTTAAATGTTATGATGCTCTAATTAGATGGAGCTCTGTTAACAGCACAGCCAGTGTGTTACTCTAAATCTGCATCACAGCCCCATGTGAGTTCTGTTCCTACTTATTGAGAGTTTGGGGGTATTAAAACACACACACACACGACGGGGTGTGAGATCCCATTAGAGGAATGTGTGTGTTTAAATTAAGTATTTCACAGACTTCCACATACAGTGTACCACCTGCTGTGACCCACTTCCACTTTTGGCAAAGTGTTACAGTTAAGTGAACTCCTTCAGAGTATAAAAAAGAAAAATCAGTCTGGCGAACAAAAAGAAATGTGAACTGGACAGATGTGTCCTGCTCAAATGCAGGAATAATCCAGGACCCGTGAGCATCATTAATGCCACTCTTGGCAGGAATCCTCACACTGTAACAGGAGTCAGCTCATGTCTTAATTCAAAATGAGGGATTGCAGCACTGTCCTCTGTGGTTTGAGAAAGATCTATGAGGCTTGGGCTTACAGGCACCTTTCAAAACTCACTGGAAGACCTGAAAAATGCAGCCGTCTGGCCAAAAAACAAACCTATTTTTCGAAGATTTCAGAAAAAGATGACATTTTAGAAAGCGATGTTTTGCTGCTACTGCTTTTATGATGCACCTGAGCGTTTTTTGTTTTAGATTTATTCCAACCTACAGGTATCTGATATGTACTTTCCCTTTAGCTGTACAAGAAAATAATAAACAATTCTGTTTGTGAAAATTCTCCGCTCCCACGCACTTTGCTTTTCATTGTAATAAACATGGGATAGATTTTCGTTTCCCTGGAAACACCTTGATATTATTGGGCTGCGGTCAGCACGACGACAAGGATAAAAAGAAAAAAAATCCATTTAAAATAAGACATACTGGCACAGACAGCTGAGTACGTTGTGTCAAGTATTACAATAAGCCTGTAATACATTTTTCTCTTTAAGGACTGATGTCCTTGCTAGCCTGTTAAATCTCAACAGAATCCTCTTTGGGTCTGACCTACATGTGCCGTCTCTACTCGCTCCATCTGTTTCACTGCAGTGAAATGAGCTGGTAGATATTAGCAGGTAGCAGGGTTTCATTGTTTTGGCAGTCGGCGAGCAGCCAGTTTACAGAGCAAACAGTGGCCTTCCAGCGTGAAGTACATCTTTAGTTGGCACACGTTCATTTCCATCCAGGGTGATGTGTAGCAGAGTTTAATATAGACACTATGAATCCATCCAGATCTGGATGTGATGGGGAAAAAACATCTTTAACTTAGTGGCAGAACTTGAAACGTTTTTCCATTGTACAGCATTCAAAGTTGAACCCTCCTCAGTTCAATAAGATGGAGAGAAAATAAGAAAGCAGAGCTGTTTTTCTGCAAAGTCCACAGAATCATGTCTGATGAGGTGCTTTCACACATGTAACACACACAGTATCTGCAGTGGTAATTACTATAAAAGCTAGCAGAATCCTGCAGATATTTGCCTGCTCTATTCATGCTTCGGCTAAATTGTTTCTGTGCACTTATGTTCTAATACACATTTGTACAATGTTGGAGAAAACTGCAGCATTGCTGGACAAAGGGCGCTCCGTGGCCTCCCTGCTCAGTCTTTATGTACACTCTGCAAAGATACAACTCAGTATAAAGACGACAGATTCACCAAGGCTGCAATGTTATGTTTTTTTTTTTTTTTTTATAAAATGCATGCTGTTCTTGGCTAGGGTTTTAAACAGAACTGGCACACCAGTGGCTGCCCCTCAGACTCATCTCCAAACACAGCAAAATAAAGAAATACAGGCAGAAGGTACTTTGTTTAAATCAATGTTCCAATACAATGTGCCTGCAACTTTGTTTTCACAGAAATGTGACTGAGCGGTCATCAAAAACAGCCAACAACATGGCAACCACATGAAATATGTGTCCATGTCCTCATTTCTGCTGTTAATTTAAGAAGGAACCTTGAAAAGTGTACAAACAAGCTTACCTCTAAATCCTTCATGCTCTGGCTCCACATATAGGATTATGTTATGCTCTTTTACCAGCACAGAGAAAAGTGTCATATCACAAAGCTAATGTCTCCCCCCCCCCACCTTTGTTTTTAATAGCCGCACACATCTGCCAATTTCCCGCACACCCTGCTGCGGCTCACTGAGCGCCGACATCCAGCACAACTATCCTCGCTGTGCAGGTACTGTACAGGATTTGGATCCAACACCACCAGAGCAGACAGATGGATTTACTATCTCCACTGCATCCAATAGTGCTGGCTCAGCAGAAAGCTACGCCTTACTCAGGAGACGGGTCACCGGGAGGGAGACGGATTGAATTTTGCTTGTCGATATTTGAGCAAGTAAACTGACTGCAGTGCAGAAATGAAGGGGGGTAGTTCTGGTACTTAGCTAAAACATTTAAAATGACCATACAGGTTTGTGTGTACATTTTAGATCGTTAACTAAATCTTCATATATTTTACCTTACTGCAGACCTTTATATGAGGGCCCAGGTTTATGTCTCCCTTCCAACCCACTTGGTTTCTGTTAATGTCAGTATTAAATGAGACTTTGCTTGACATTGATGATCCATCACAGTGAGCATACAGTTACATTCCTGCCATCACTCCAAATTTTAAACTCTTCACTGAAAATAACTAACTATAAATTGTTCTGACAACATATTTCTTTCAGCAAAAAATCTTCAGCAGTCATGAAATGGGAATTGATTGGGTCTTTAAGTAATGACCTTAAAGGTCTTTTAGTTTGTTTTCAAGGTCAAGGAAAACTTTCAATCTCCATTTTTGAACAGAAATGGATTATCAGGGCATAATGTTTTAAAAAAGGGAAAATGTAAAAATCTCCAATCGCATAAATACTAAGCAAACTTCATCTTCAGAGGGAGATTGCTTTCTTAAGCTGCTGATTCCAATCTAGGATGTCAGGGTGTTTTTAAAAATGCCAATGATCCACCTGAATGTTCACCATGACCTATTTCAGGCAAGCTTCAAGTTATTATCACACTTTATTAAGATGGAATGAAAATGATGGCTGCCTAGATACTGTAGGATGTAAGTGTAGAAACCTGGTGGTGTGGTTTACAAAACATGGAGTAATGTACAGTAAAACCTGGACATAATGAGCTATGTTATGTATATGGTTCATAAAGCTGTGGTCAGCAAAGATAAAACCATCATTTTATGACAAAGTAAAAGCTACAAACGAACCTGGTCCATACTGTAGGATGACTGTTGGCGGGGCAGGCTGAGAAAAGGCGGTACTCGAGTTGGTGAGAGATGCGAGTGGACGGGCAGGACTCGGGCGTGAGCAGGCAGAGGAGGCAGGGTGGGTTGACCCACACTTAGAGACACCGGCATGGGCTGGCTGATGTGCAGTGGCTGGTAGAGGGGTAGTCTGCGCAGGCTGTGAGAATGGAAGTTGTGTGGAGGAAGGAGAGGCTCTGCGCTCAAGAGGGAAGGCTGAAAGTAAGAGGAGGTTATCATATTATTATCAGTAATTGGTGAGCTCCAGGAACCTGAAACTTCAAATCATTCTATGCTCACTTTATACAGGTGACATGTAATAGTACTAATCCCCAGCAAAAGGGTCTAATGCCACCTAAATCTGCATTAGTCATGACCAGGTAACTCAAGCAAATCCATAGAACCTGCTGTGAGCACTTTCATGTAGGGACTATTTTCAACCTGACAATCGCATCTTGGCACAGGAGGGAGCATGGATCTAACCATGACGAATGTTACAGCACAACTGAGGAGGAAGCCATTAATGCAGTCACACTGTCAAAGCATCAGCCTGTTGTTACGGAGAGATGAATGCCGCCTTCTGTGCTGTGATTTCTGGAAAAAACACAGTACTTTTGAGTTTTTTCACCCGAGGCAAGCTTTACATGGCCAATAGCCCCAAAACTTCAACCCAGAAGTTATAACCAACACCAGAACAAGACTAAAGGACAGTCTTGTTCTGGTGTTGGTTATAACTTCTTTAACTTTAATCCCTTAAAAACTCTAAAAAATAAGCTCAAATTATGTTCATGCATGGAGAACTTTAGCAACCCTACTAATCATCATGCGTGACCTGTAACTGTGTTATATTATCACCATCCATGCATGCAACATAAACAATGGAATCATGGTGATGAAATGGACCTGGATCCAAAGTTAGGAAACAATCCTATTATGATTTCAGCATTGTCTATTTTAATCAAATCTACACCAGGACTCCAGACAGAGAAAGTCCCTTGGAGAACATATGTGAGCCTTTCTGATGGGAGAAACTGAAGAACATTAGAAAGCCAATTTGAAACAGATGGTTTGACATCATCTAGCTGGAAGATTGATAACTGTGCACAGCGCCATCGAACAGTAAGGTTTTTCTTGAATTCAGAAAGTGGAACTTTTAAATGAAACTGATTTCACAGCTACACTTTAAGTAATGTAAAATGTCAAAATGGATTCTGTGGAAAATACCACTCTCACTTCCCACAGAGTTTTATTATTGTGGTGAAACACCTACCATTTTTGTCATTTATGAAGAAAATGCTGCAACATATAAAAGTAAATAACATATTTAACAACACTATTTGGGAACGTTGTACTGTTCTATCTCAGAACATTCAGTGGGATGCGGGTTAGAAAAACTAGCACATAACACTTTGTCTAGCAGTCACTGTCTTGGACCTCCAGAGGGTGGTCCTGCTCTGCTCTTACACTGCAGATCATATGAGAGAAAATCTGTTTGTTGAGGAAAGATAATGATGTGAAGTGTCTCTACCTTAGTGTGAATGTTAGAAAACTGGAAAACTACATTATTAGATATGACGTTCTGAAACAGTAAAAGCCAGAGTCTGACCACATGTCCTGACCAGCTGTTAGCGCAGCGCTTTAGAACAAAAAAAAAAAAACAATAATGCCTAAAATGGCCAGGAAGGATTTGGCTGCTGGACAACTCTGGATAAACTTCTGCTCTCAATTATGATATTAAATATAACCCATATATACAGTTGTTCCAGATATAGGCGAGTGCAACACACACAGATTCTCACACTCATGCATATAAAAGCATGTGGCTTTATGTTGTCGCACAGATGATAGGTAATCTTCCACTGTGCTTATCATTTCCAAACAAACAAATCAAAACCTATTTTCTTCCTCTGCCTGAATCAATCAACCCTGCTCCCATCTCATAAAAACATTTTTTTAAATCACAAAAATATAAAAAGATGCAAATAACAACATCCTGAGATTCATTCGAATGGAGTAATCTCTCAATTTAGGGGTCTCTGCGTCCCGTCAACAAAAGCACTGTAATTAATATTTCTTGGGGAGAGAGAGAGAGAAAGATACGGTGAGGCTGAATCAATTACCTGGCTCACTGTCAGCTTGTTTTGTCAACAAGCCTAGAAGCATGACGGCTGTGAGCCGAGGCTCGGCCGCAGGTTACTGAGGGGCTCTAACTCTCATTACCAAAGAACTCACACGCTCTGTGACAGAAGTGCGCACGCCAACAATCACACAACGGTAAATAGAATACACAGCAACTCACCTTATAAATGTTGGCTGAGGATGGTTTGAGTGGAGGCTTGCGCCGTGGCGTGGGTCTGTATGTGGACTCGGTTCTGATGGGGCTTGTTGGCCTGTTGGCCTCCATGGATCTATAAGCACAGTGACAATTCTTAAAGGTCCACTCTGTATATTGTTTGACTTGGACATACGCCAGGAATTATACTCTGTTCAATGCTATGCTAAAAAGATTCAAGTTACCAACACTGTATGAAATTGTATGAAAATTTCTTAACAGAATAATATGCGAGTAACTTTGAGGTGTACTGCAAAATGGTTTGTAATTTGTTGTGAATGTGTTTTTTAAAAGCTTATTTAACCACAGTATAGACCATTTTTTTTATTATACGAAACATTGTATTCTAGATGAAAACATTTACATTAATTGTTAACCTGTTGGTAAAAATCTATGAGGTGTAACATGAAACGATTTGAAGTCAATGACATTTTTTTACATTGTGCTGCAGTCTGAGCTGCTTGTTACCTGAGTTTTTCCAACGTGCTCTTCTTATTGGTGAAAAGGAGGCGCAGCAGAGTTTTCCTCTTCAGAAAGATTATTACAGTGGCTACCAGAAGACTGACCAGGGTTACCAGGATTGCCACAGTAATGAGCACGCTGTCGGCTGATGCCATATATGACAAGACGCACATTAATACACACACACGCACATCTACAGCACAGAACGATGACAGGACATAACCAAGACTGTTACAGCAAAGGCCGCGGTCAGCAGCACAGTTCACATTTCTCTTTAAACTGCAGTTTGTATTGTGTCGCTAAAGTGGAAAAAGAGTTGTGCTGTTCTCAGAAAGTTGTACAGAGGTACAAAGGTCCAAACCACACATTCATTCAGAACTGACTTTGCAACAAAGAGATGTACAAGTTGCTGGAGGTTTGTGTTCCTGCTTGTCTCTGAGTTAGTGCGGTTGTCTCGCTGTCTAGATGAGTGAGGATACAAATGAAATTGTCTGCACTACCTGCTACTCTCATCGGCCCGCTGTCAATGCTTCC
Organism: Parambassis ranga; assembly: GCF_900634625.1. Classification (NCBI taxonomy): domain Eukaryota; kingdom Metazoa; phylum Chordata; class Actinopteri; family Ambassidae; genus Parambassis; species Parambassis ranga. The sequence continues at coordinate 9,030,062 of NC_041035.1, forward strand.
ACCAAAGCCAGCTTTCTCACAGAATGGAGGAGCCCAGTGTGCTTCACAGTGGCAGTTCTTCTTGTTGTTGCACACCTGTAACCAAGGTACTGTATATTAGATTGACAGATAAACTGTTGATTGTTGATATAACCTCATCATAAAACAGGACCAATCTTTTTTGATTCATGTTTGTGTATAGGAGGGCACTGGCTGTGTTTGTGCGTGTGTGTACACTGATGGTTATAATAGATAAAACATGTGCATGGGAGAGTCCATTCTGCAAAGCCTCAGGTTTCCAGTGTAGGAGTTTGATCCAGGAGGATTCCCTGCTGAAGTAATGCAGTCCAGCTGTCAATTGGAGGGAGGATGAACGAGGAGGAGGGAGCTGCAGAGGGAGTTATGCAGCTGTAGGGGATTTACATTTAGCACAGACATACAGTCAAGTGCCTTCCCTGCCTCCAGGCCATGGACACTCCTTCGCACAGGGTGACAAGGTTAAGAGGCACTTTGGGGCTTAGAGGGAGGCAAGTTTTCTTTTGTTTCTGTGTTGAAGCAAATGCAATTTGTTAATTCTCTCAAAGGGTTATCCTTCGCATCACTTAGGTAAAATTAACACCAAATGTATGCGAGTAGGCCCCTAATTCTTTAAAATCCTGTTGAGCTAAAGATGCAGTTATTCAGAGACAGATTATATCCACTCACTTTTAAAGCAATAAATAATTTATACCATCTAAGGACATCTCATACATTTGAAATGGTAATAAGATGAGACCACAATCACTCACTGACTGTCATATTGACTGCACACATAATGATCCAGCTCTACAAAGACTGATTGATAAATTTGTAGCCTGAAGTAGAAGGACATTTGTTATATAGCCTTTGAGTATTTTTGAGTACTTGTTAAGGAAGTCCATGAGGACACAGCAGAAAAACTAGTGGAGGGTGCATCTTCTTACAGAATTTTGAAGATGGGGCCTGCATCAAATGTGGCAAACAGAACCTGGAAAATCAGACCTGTCCTAAAAGGCCGGTCACGGCCAACACACAGGGGACCGTTAAAAAGAACCATGACATGCTGAATAAAACAGCAGTACATTTATACTTATGGTGATTTCACATTTCTTTCCACAGATGAGAAGCTCAGTGGTCACCATTTTTGATTGATGCTGTGGACCACAAGATGTCAACTGCAAAGAAGACCATGACTGCTGTACAGGAGTGTGTAATTATATGTTGCATATGTCTCCTTCTATCTTTGGGCACCTCTCAGAGTCAGTGACGTCAGTGTATTTTGTATATCAATACCTGCCTCTTAAGTTGCAAGCAAACAGCGTTCTTTAAACTCTTGCACTAAATTCAGAGAATCACTGCTTACCAAGTCAGGCCTCATACTGCGTGAGGTGTCTGACATAATGGCAGACAAATTGATCTGGTAGATATTTTTGCAGAAAGGAAGATGCAGCTCAAATCCACACACTTGCTGGGAAAAGAAGTGTGTGAACTTGAGCATTTTTCATTTATTTACTATGTTGCCGTGAACCAGTCAACAAGCATGCACAACATTTTTTTAGATTTGTAAGAATCTTATTTTTTATTGACAGATAGATTTGTTTCTGGGTTGTCTAATGAAATATAATAGTATAAACACTAAAGGGACATAGCATTGATTTTTGTTTTATCATGTATAATGTATAAGTTGCTACAACTGACAGTGAAGATCAGCAGTTACTGTAAGCTAATTTAGCTTGTTGTGAATGTTTGATTCACCAAACAGAAAAACAAAGTTAAAACATAAAAGCACCCATTGCTTTGAAGATATTGATTTATGTGCAGAAAGCATTACTGTTATACTGCAGCAGATTTACTCCCGTGCCCCCATTGCTCTGTATCTGCTCTGTCTGCACAGTCAAAAGATGATGGACAACACTTTAAGACTAAATAATGCTGGTAAATAAGATTGATTTTACCTCAGTGGGACAATGAAGATTGATCACTCAGAAGAGAAACGGCCTCCGTAACTCAAAGGCTACACCATAAATACACAGTTATTCTGCTGTTGTTGGTAATTATAGGGGCAGAAAGGCAGCTACAGTAACCGAGTGTTAAGCAGGTCAAAAAATGGATAAATACAGAGTCTTCGCAGTCTCGTATCGCTGGGCTACAATGCATAATTTAACACTAAATACTGAGCTAATAGGCGCTTTGCACTCACCCCACGTCCATTGCACTTCCCGGAGCAGTCATGCACACCAAAGACACTGACATTCTGGCACTGCCGGTTCAGGCACACCTATAAAGTGAGGAGCATCATTAAAACAGTCTCTTAAGTGCAGAGCTGTGTTCATACCTGTGCACATCTGAGCAAAGAGTATAATAAAGTGTTTACATTGGTACAGTTGGATCTCTTTGTACATGCATGTTTTATCACAGATGTCTTCTGTATTTTTTAATTTTGACTGAAAAAAAATGCAATACAAGAAGTAAAAAAGTGCAGGTGACAGAGCTACAAAAAACACAATATGCTGTGTATCCTTTAGAACAAATAAAAACATCAGAGCGAAAAAAAAGCCAGCTGTGTTAGGCAAGCAGCAGTTTTTAGTTCTCATCTTCCTCAAATTGCCTTGCAGCCCATGTGCTGCCAACTTAATACCCTGATTGGCATGGGAAATGCACCTCTTTTTAGAGAAGACCAAAGGCCCCATGACAAACACCCACCTTTAGCCCTTTATTGCTAAATAAGGTGTTGCACAAGCTCATGACCTGGGAGACTGCAGCCAGGAAGACAAGCTACCCTGGCTGAGGGCCATTTTTGCACACAAAGCAAGAGACCATGTGACCATTCTGCATGTGTGTTAGCACCATTAAAGGTAGGGAAGGAGATTTTGAAAACTCAGTGAGAGTTAGCCAGATTTTGAAAATAAACACACACCCTTTTCTCTAAGAGCTCACCCCGAAGTCACGCCTCCCAACCAGTCTGGGACTTCAGCCATCATGCACGTACCTCGCTGGTGCGCGCCAAGCAGGAAGAGAGTTACAACCAGCCAACTAAACGCACAGGGGCGCCTCGTAGGATTGGCTGATGTTTTTAGCGTTTTAAAGCTTCCACAGATGATTCATATTCTTCGCTTTAAACTGCCGAACTAATTGGTTGCTATCGGATTGTAAAGAGAAGTTACACTAATTTAACACTAATTTAACAAAAAGTGCATCTGAATGAAATCTCCTACCCTATCTTTAAAAAAAAAAGTATGATCTGCCATACTGCATTACAGTCCCAACCCCTGCATATTCACTCAAACTTCAACTGCAGACACTGAACAGGCCGGTTGGGCCTTGTGTCATATTATAATTAGCTTGCAATTGTATTACAGAAAATGGTGAGAAAGCTCAAAGGTCTGAATTAACTGGATTTTGGAGGGCAGTGTAACAGTGTCAAGGTGGCAATTTTCCACTGATGAGGTTTAAAGACAGACGATCTAATGCCCACACCCTGCACTGGTCAATTTAACAAAAAAACGATTCCATATTTACTTTGATTGATACAAGGGGGGAATGTTGATGACACTGCCCATGTGAGCCCTATGCCATATGCACTCACAACCAATTTATCCTTTATGCAGGACCGAAAACAGATCTGAGGAGGAAAGTGGTCCAGCCCCAAGCCAGAGGCATCATGCTTGGCAGAAGAAGGGACTGATCTCACTGGTGTGGTGAAAAGAGGAGTACATAGAAGGAAAGCAGAGAGCCACACCTAATAAAATAACAGCTTTGCCCAGCCTAGCACGATGGATCGGTGGATTCACTCAGGAGTTAAGCAGCCTCAGAGCTTAAACTAACACTACAGCAGGCTCCTACTGTTGTCAGCCTGGATGTCTTCAGAGGACAATTAACAAAGCTGCATCCTGTGGTTATAAACAACAAGCTAAGAGCTCAGACAAAAGCTCATAAGAGAACACATCTGGCACAGTCCCAGTCTCCAGGTAAGGCCTCATTCTGGGATCAGACTACAAGTGTCTTGGGACACATCTGCGATTCACTACCGCTGTGGTGAAAATCTACACTACATTAAAATGACACACTGATCACTTACCATGCCGTCTCCACACTTTGTGCCAGCCAGAACCAGACCAGGGTCAGGCATGTCATCGCCAAGATAAACATGTGTCCCTCGACACAGAATACGTCCTCCTTCTTGTAGTGGGATGTTGGTCTCAATAGACACGGCATTGGTTCCAATCACTGGACGGTTGGCTCCACCCTGGCACTGAATTTTACCACACTTTGCATCCCTGCATGTAGCACACACACGGAAACACCCACGCATGCACACAAACATTTAAAAAACACATGTACCGAGTGTTAATTTTCAATATATAACTATGAGCACCTGTCAATCACAGACACAGATAACTAGAGAAAGATGAAAGAGTGCTGAAGAGAGCCGCACTGCTTCAGTCCTCCGGTCATTAACGCAATCACATCAATTAACAAAGAGCTTGATTACAGAATTTACCCAAAGGGAGAAGATCTTTAGAACAATTAGCAGACAAGAATAGCATGAAATGATCATGAATACTTCCTTAGACCATAATTAGCTGCTATCTTTCCTCAAATTACATTTTTTAACAATGTCAACTTTTGTTTGAAGATCACGTCAGATTCCACAACATTATGATCGCTAATGAGACTATTTAAGCTAATCGGTTGCATTTTTTTTGCACAGCAGTTCATCTGTACCTCTGTATCTCTAAGATGAGTGCAGCTGTGGAGACTTACATTGCATCACATTTGGCAAAAGAGCCTTTGGAGTCCTTCCCACAGTTCCCGTAAGGATCCCCTGCAGAGTTGACTCTTTCAAAGCAAATCCCTGGGGCAGGTTTTGCTCCTGAACACAAAGAGAAATTAAGAAAATACAATTGTTGAAATGCAGAAAGGGATTTTCTTACAAGGATGAATATTAGTAGACTGTTTAGGAATAAGACTTTGTCCTAAAGTAATTACTCGAACAGCATTATATTTATATATACCATATGGGTTTGCCTCTATCCTTTTTTTTGATCTTAAATGAGAAGTGGACATGAACAGATTCATTTACTCTAGACTCACCTAAATACTGGACCATTTGTCATAACTACCATATCTTTCAAACCTTGAGACCTGTCTGTGCCTTAGCAGCACAATTACTTAATACATTTAGTGCATCTTGTAATGTGTCATGTGTTGTGACCTGGTCCCCACAGGGTGATGCATTGCTGCTCATGAGTCTGGCAGATGCCGTTGTAGCAGTAGCCTTCGACATTGTGGCAGGCATGTCCATCATGCAGGTAAACGTTGGCTGGGCAGTGAGGGCTGGCTCCGGTACAGAACTCTGGCAGGTCACATGAGTTACTGGACTCTCGGCACATAGTGCCAGCTAGTTTGAGCTGTAAAAACACACAGCACAGCAAGTCTCCAACACCGCTGACTTCATCCATCTAAATGTTCCATTATGTCTTCATTCAAAAATGATGGGACAGATACGAATACAGCAGTACTCCCCGGGTGATATGTAACAACTGGTGCAGGTGAGTATGTCAGAACAGGCCTCATGAAGTTGTCGTTGACATATTTCATGTTGTGACAAAGAGGTGGACCTACTGAATGGACTTATCATTGAAAGTGAAAAAAGAAGATTAAGATTAAGATTAAGATTAAGAAACCTTTATTAGTCCCACAATGGGGAAATTGCATTTTTGCAACGGCATACAGACAGCAAGGGATAAGTTAAGAAAAAGTCTTTTTGTTGTTATCCAGCTGCATCAGTGATGGATTTGAAAACTGATATAGCAGCTGAAGCCCTAATTATTGATCACTGTCACTGAATGATTTCACAAAATTTTGAAAAGACCGTAGGTGAACTCCAAACTACTTTTTGGAGAGCTCTGCTGTTATCACATGAATAGATTAATGTTTTTTGCGATGATTATTGTAAAAGCAGTTTTGTAAATGAAAAATCAGAAAATTAACTCATGTAGAGAAATATGTGGCTACCCTACCATTACTTGTGCTGGTCTGTCCTTTATATAATGGAAATGTATTTAATTTAGACTTGAATAGAAAGTAACTGTGGTTGCAGGGTTTTTTCATGGCCAAATTATTAGGCTCTATATTATGAAGACGATTGTACAACACCAATGTCTTGTATTTTTGTGTGGACTCTTTTAATTATCTTTGACAAATGTTTCTTTCCAAAGAGAGGACACAGCTATATTAAACAGCCTTCTTCATAATTAGAGGGTAATACAATGTGAACTTGCACTATATTGAAACCTGCCTACTGAGGTACGATATATAAAGTTGGAATAAAATAGCCTCAGATATTAAATTATACACTTGAGCACACTATTATGGCTCTCTTAATGACCTTCCACAGAGAGCTTCAGTAAGTTTTTAGAAATACACTTTGAGAACATTTTTCAACTATCACAAGTGGAGTAAGGAGGTTCAGAGGGGAAGGTGAACTCTTACCCTGCAGTCCTCACAGCACTGTCCATGGGCACACACAGCGTCTCCCTTGAGAGTGCATGTGGTGGCATTGCAGCATGGGTTCATGCATTCCTGAAACAAAGGGGACAAACAAATTAACATGTGGACCTGATCACCGCCCTGAAGATGCTCTGTGAGCTAGCTCCTGACAAATCAAGCCTTCCAGGTCAGGAAGTGCACACTTCCTGTCCAGTGATTCCACCTCTGACCTGAAGACCTTTAACTAAAGCTCACATGTTTTGTATTTGGTTATTCTCAAGACTTAAAGAGGAGTGTGTTTAATGCTGTGACCGAAAAAAGGCTGAGGCAGCAAAAAAAAGAAATCAGGTAAGAGACAGATGTAGTAGAGCTGATTGTTGGCCAGGAGCAGAAGTGGGATAAACACAATGGCAAGATCAGCTGGCAGACAACGGTAAATAGTCAGAAGAAGTGTTGAAATGCCAAAATACATCAGCTTTGAAATCAACGTGGATGTTTGGCTTGTGGCACTCTAAGGTAATGGGCATGTGTTGGAGGCTGGGAAATGGATGCAGCTGGATCACTGGACGTCATTATCTGAGGATGTGTGGTTTTATGAGTCTGGCTGTTTACCACTTGGGCCTGGAGTAGAACTATTGTTTAGAGAGGAGAAAAAAAAAGGTTGCTTTCATCTCCCCGTCTAAGTGGGCTGGCAGATCAAACACACAAGTCTCTGTGGTAACATCATGAAGGTTATGAAGGGGCAACCTAGCAGAGATGGAGCTGGCAAATGTAAATTATACAGCTGGTTCATTGGTGGCCAAACACAATGACTCCACTAAAACACCACCTACCCCATCTAAATATAGGAGTCATAACTACACTTACCTAAATAATCAAACATGTTTAAGGATTTAAGTCAGCAGAAGTACAAAATTCTGAGTGAAAAAACATCACTTTACAGCTGTGAGGTAGATTATGTGTGTTAACAGAGTGAAGAGCCATATCTAGAGAAACAATCTTGCTGATCAAATCAGCTCCAGTAAAATCTATTTAAAATGTGTGATATCTGCAGACAAGGTGACACATCTGTTTACTGGAACTTTAACTAAGAGAGTATTATGAGTTGACTACCTGGAAAAGGGTCACAATATTACATTATAGTGGTCAATTATAGTGGACATATTATAGTGGTCAATCACTGATCTCTGACACAGCTACAAGAGTAAATCCAAGAGATTCAGTATAGGACGCTGACAAGGAGAGTGCTCCTTTACCAGGACATTGCTCATGTACACAAGTTTGCAGCAACCCCATTAAAAACATGCCCTGTTCACCTAATTTGGCATCCTTACACAGTTACCTTGTCTCCAAGAAAAAAGAGGGAAATCTAGATAGTCACTTCTACACAGGAGGGATCTGTATGCACCACAAACGCGAGACTACCCCCCCCCCCCAAAAAAAAAACAAAAAAAAAATCTCCACCATAAACTCCATCTACCTTAAAAACATGTCAATATTTGCTCACAAACGTAATTGGATGAAAAGGGGCCTTTGGGCCTATTTTGTTTGGACAGCCAAAGAAAAGCTTGTTTCAGCTTTGACCCGATTATACATTTGTTTGTTTCCTTTGTCACGCAGTTGGACAGTGCTTAGATTAATGGGCCTTCGACAAGGAAATGACATCACCGTGGCAGCCTGTCAGAGCTCTGTTCAGCACATGTGGGAGATCGAGGAAAGGTGCGATGAAAATAAAACACTTGTAGTGGAGGCCTCGGGTGGTTTGCAGTGCTTTTAGGATTTTTTTTTGCACAGCCTGTTTCATTGCTTTAAGTCACAATAACAACATCAATGTCAAGAGAAAGTCAAACCTAAAGTTTGTTGTGGTCTGTTAGGGGGGGGGGGGGTCTGAGCGGACTGTGGAGACTTTCTGTGTTTCTGGATGATTGGTTACACAGTTACCCTTGTTTTTGCTGAACATGTATTTAAAGAAGTGTTGTGTGGAGATGTTTTTGTATTATTTATTTCTACAAAGACTTCTGAACATATTGATTTAAGACAGACATTGATCACTGGTCAAAAAGAAAAAGGACCACACTTTAATTTTCTAAATTCTCTAAACTTGCCAAATTGATTTTTTTTCTTTAGAAAACTGTCTGAAAACATTTGCTGAAACATTGTTTTACATATTACAGAGGTGGAGAAAAATCCACCTCTCTGGAGCACTTCAGACCTTACCTCTGGTTCCCCGCAGTCACATTCCTCTCCTTCCTCCACATAGCCATTGCCGCACTTTTGCCCACCATAGAGCACCTTGACCTCAGGCATGTTGTACAAGCACATACCCACACCTTTCTCCAGACTGGCAGCAAGGTCCTTTTTACTGCATGTGCTGAACACTGTGGGGAATGGATACCTATGGAAAGAAGGAAGAAAGAACATGGCTAATTGTAATGAAAGTTCAAAGATGTGTGCAATTATTGCTAAGCAACCAAGACAAGAAATGAAAACTCAATTATTGTACCGGGCTAAAACATGAACAAAGCTTTCATTGTTCAGCCTTTGTTTAATCGGTTTATTCAAAATGCTTTTCCCACAGACATATAAAGGTCCACTGACACTATATGAGGTGCAGTTCAGCAGATTTTTATATCTAACAAAATACATAAACAGGCTTTCAAATGGGCTTTCTCTCAGCCACTATTTTCAAGAGGCATATCCTAGTTTGAGCTGGACAATTTAAGCAATTGACCGGAGGGAAGAGTATAAGGAGTGATACGTTGGATGGAATGATGTGAGTGTGAGCACATGTGTGTCTGTGAATCCTTGATAAAATTGCAAGCCTGAAACCAAGTAATTTCTTCCGCATTAATTTCATTCCTTGGTATCACTTACCTTACCTGCTGACTTAGGTCTAATTTATTGAGGAAAGAAATGGAATTTTATATTGAAAAGCAAGACTATGGTATGACTTTAAAGATGGAACTGTACAATATGCCAATAACAGCTGTGAAGCCAGAGGGAATTATCCTCCTGCTAGAGCGAGCTCCTGTGATTCTACAAACTATAGACCAAGGATAAAGAAAAATGGAATGACGTGAGAGAGAATGAAAACACACAAAAAAATAATTTGCAGGAAAGTACTGCAGGATCATACGCAGTGGGGAGAGAAACAGACCGAAAGACAGTAAGAGATGGGCATAAAGTTGTTAAGGAATCTATAGAGAGAGTGAGGAAGGAAAGAAATCATGGTCTAGGCTCAAAAATTGTACAGATCTCACACAGGCCTGTAACAACTAGGAAAACAAAAAGGAGCAAAAATGGATTGGCTGAGATTTCAAAAACCACAGAGACTTAAAATGAGACAAAAACAGAAAGTATTCACTTAATATTTAGAACAAAGGCATGGCTTTTAACACTCTGCAGCAGTCCACGTTTGCCCTTCCCTGCTGCTCAACCTGCCACTGTGCTTAACCTCATCTGAACCCTGTGTTCTACTTCAACCCTATTTAAACATAAACTCAGTATGAAATACAAGCCACAGGACTTTGAACATTGCAACCCAGTGTTTGACAGAAACAGAACTATGCCTGCACCTCATGCTTTAAGCCAGCTAGAAAAAACAAGAACAGCATCAAAAAACAGGAACTTTGTGGTATCTCACAGTCTTAAAGCCGTCGTGAGACACAGTCTAGCTTCAAAAAGAGGACATCGTGGTTGCGGGGGTAGTAGGGAGCGATGGCTAGCAGAAAGGATTGGCAGACATGGCACAGAGAAAGGGAGCTGGCACTGGATGCTTGAAAAGCTTGACTTCAGACAGAAACATGTCATACACGTACTTATGCAGTGATAGACTGACTGGGGTCTTCAAACGCAACGGGGCGTGGAGACTGTCTGCAAAGCTTGAGGCTTGACAGGGCAGATTTGTGAAAATTCAACATTACACAGAATATGTTTGTGAAGCCTGGCATTGGACAGAGGTTGGGGGGAGGGATGCGTGATGCTTTGCCTTTGCCTTAGGGGGATTTGGCTGCTGCAACTGCATGGATATTTCACTGCTGTTAGCTGACTATAGTGAGGCTCCTCCAGAGGGAGCTGGAGATAACGGTGGAGGCATTCAATGGGAAAAAAAAAAAATCTGTTTTTTTTTTTTTTTTTAGGAATGCTGATTTCCAAAGAACATATGACACAGAAAAACATGCTATTCTAATGGCCACCATTAGGTGAAACCACTGCCTCCACCTCACCATTGAATGTTGGCTGCTTTCATCTTTTTGACCAGAAGCCAATCCACCCGTCTTTGTCCACCTTTGTCTTCTTGAATAATCTACTTGTTAGAGTCTTTTTAACCACCATAACACACAGACACATACACACTCAAGATGCTCTGCTGTCCTGTGTGTGGAAACCCAAGCATGAAATCAAGGATGGACACACTATGCATATCAAACCACAGCACTGAGCAAACCAAGCTCCTTGTAAATAGCAAGGGCTGACTGATAACACAAAGCAGGCATGCTTCAGGAGAGGAGATGAAATGTACTACACAAAGGGTAAACATCGTCTGTTCTCAGTAAAATGACATTAATGGTAAAAGTTGTGACAGTTGGATTTCTTCATGGAGGAAAATCAGGTTTCTTGGAACAAATTAGACCCACATGGGATGTATTAGTACAATCTAATGGATATATATGTATGTTCAAAACAACAAGAATCCAGATCCGAGTGCCGTCATCAGTATGTATACAGATATGCTCTGCCTGAGGCAAAAGCAGAAAACAGCATCTGTCCAGAGGGTTAACTCCCTTTTGCAGACTATTGACTTATTTTCTACAATACCAACAGTCTTTGAGTGTAAATCAAAAACCCAGCATGTGTCCAATATCATCAGTAAAATATACCGCACAGCTGAAACCAGACACCCTACTGCAATACTACCGATGGGGTTTAGAGTATAAGTGAAAGTGAGACATTCAAGGCAATTAAACACAAGACTTGCTGTCATTTGTATGCTTGACAGCTCAAAGTAAAGGGCATCTCAATGCAGCCTAGACATCGTTCTAAATGATCTGCCTTTAACTGATGTCTAATGTGGTTGGTGATTGTGTATCAGCAAGGCTTTGATAATTGAGCTGCGCCGCTAATCTGCAGCTGACTTTCCTCCAGGTAACAGCTGCCCATTCCATCCTGGTATAACAGATGCAATGTCAGCCTGACGGGGTGCCCAGGGATGCTGAGAGAATATCTCTGTCACCGCCTGCCTGCTGCAGTTTTTCATGGCGATGAGCAGCTACACCAGACACATAATGCAGGATCGAGGACGGAATCTGTTGTGATGCTTTGATTGTTGACTGTGCCCTCGGCTGAACGTCTGTGGCTTTTCAGTGGAAATTATTTTATGTGAAAAAGAAGAGACAGCATTAAATTACTGTTCAGTGGGTATGTGATGCAGACACTGACTGTGGAAGTGTGGAGGATGTTTCAGTGTATTGGTTAGAACTGCTGAACTGTGCTGTATAAAACTAGCATTACCACCTGGTGCTCGTATACCTCTGCCTAGTAGATTGCAGACTCTCTCTCTCTCTCTCTTCAGCTCCCTATGCTGATTGATTTTTTTTGCCCTGCAATCTTGATAATACCACTGGGAATTAAAATAGAGATGTTGTAGACTTGTCTTATTAAGTTAAGTTGACAAATGAAAAAGGTTTTATAAGCTTTTAGTATTTTTATAGCATGCGTTAAATTTTGTGCACATCTAAAGGAATACAGCATTGTAGTCAACAGCTAACTTGTTTCTATGAACTTACATTTAGAACTTACATTTTCCAATATATTAACGTGAAAGGTGATTATTATTGCAGCTGAGACCACACAGTTGCTCTGCTGTCCAGGAAATTAGCCGAGCACAGAGCGTAGGTTTCCCTGGATAATATTGGTTTAGAACCCTGCACCCTCTCCAGGTGTTGTTTGCTGAGGTGGAACTAATTTGGCTGGCGACAACAGTTATACAAAATCTAATTAGTTAAGACTCTTACTGGCTGTCGTTACTGTTTGAAAGGCAAATATGTCATTTGCATTGTGAGTATAACACACTGTTAAAGATCATCAGTGTTTTTACAGCCTCATAAATCTGCACTCCTGACAGAGAAATGTGTGGCGTTATCTCAACAACTCTCTGCAGACTCAGTTAGTGTAGCTGCCACATCAAAGAAGAAAACATCCACTGTTATGTGCTTTGTGTTTTTATTGGCTGTCTCTAATCTAAATGACATTTTTATTAAACAAGGCTGCTAGTGTTATATGGTTATATACCCTGTCACACCTTAACGTGTGCGTTTTCAAAATTCTTCATCACTGCATCACTAGACTCAAACATCTGTTTTCTGGAATTTTTTTCTGGACCTTTTATGGATCTCAGGCCATAAAAACGGATTGGTCTAATTTTATAACACAAAGTGTTTCTGTGTCTTCCACTACAAACTGTGTATGCAGCTTGTCTTGACTCAGGTTTGTGTCTCTGCCCCCCTGCTGCTGCTCTAGCCTGCTTTCTGGGTGGTGTAATGTTGAAAAGCTGCACCGACGACATGGAAAGGAGGCAACCTTTTCATAGCGACTTACAAAATGATCTTACAAAATACTAAAACAATGAGACAAAGACTTTAATGCACCGAGCAGATTTTTTTGGAGCCATGTGTGCAAGTGTGGATGATTCCCGCCTGATCATCTCTTGCACTTGACGCCAGTGGAGATGAGGAAACGTCAGTGTGGATGAAGAGCAAAACGGGTCTGTAAGACAGAGCAGGCACATGAGAGCTGTGTAGGCCCTCTGACTGACATCAGACTGTCTCTATTGCTCTCTGAGCTGCACTACACACTGACATGCGTTTAGTCGAAGCTAAGCAGGAGAGACGTGTGACCTTCCAGCAAATGTTACACTGCAGCACTGGCGGAGGCCTATGGTGATTAAAGATCAGGGGAAAAAAATACACTCAGAAGCTAAATTTACAGCAAACATTTACCCACAATCAACCTAACCTGAGCCTCTTTCCACTCCACAGCATAACATCCTTATAAAATGAAATTTTGTACCTCCTCACCTTGCTTGCACTTTGTCACTTTGACAAGAAAATAACAAGAGCTACAAGTTCCCTCATTTTGTCTTGACAAAGTATTCACCTCTTGGCCTCAAAATCCAGCCATAACTCCCCACTGTGCTTCATCATTCTACCCAGTTACACGTACAGACACAGAAAAGTACTTCTAAGCTTTCTTCCCACGTTCACATGATGCAACCGTTAGCGCAATGTCTAAAAAGACATGCCTACTTCAAAAACACGCCTTCTCCTCTGTCCCTAACATTTCCACAAATCTCTCATGGCCAGCCTCTTTGGCTCATCCGCCTGTCACAGGGTTCCATGTGTACCCAAAATCATCCCTTCATTGTCATCTTTCTAATGTTTGTCTCCCACCTCCATCTTCCCTTTATGTTCCCCTTCCTGCTTTACCACTGAAGGAGATAAAAGACAAATAAAACACAGCTTCCTCACTAAGCCGCCTATCCAGGCATAAAGCACCTCTCTGCGGATCTCTCTCTCTGTGCCCTGGCCCTGATTGCAGCTGGCAGCGTCACTGATAATCACATCATTTAGATGCAGCCTGTCCTCTCCTCCATTAGCAAGTCTAAGATGAGAGTATCCCAAACACACAGTCAAACCAGCTACACTGCTTTACAACTATGCATTTTACATTCTGAAGGCATGGGGAGGGTCAGAAGAGGCTGCTAACATAACAAAAAAAAGAAAGAAAGAAAAGAAACTAGATCTCTGATGAAGGAAATGAGATTGGTTTGTGAAATTATTTGTTTTGTCAACAGGAAACCGTGAATTCAGGCAGATAGTTCAGGAAAGGAAATTCAATTAATTCGAGCTTGAACGTGGGTAAATTCGTCTTTAAAGGTGGCTCAGGAGCTCTGGCATTTTGCCTATGTCTAGACAGCACAGTTCATCTCTCATGCATAATATCATATTACATTCAAAGTAAGAGGAATAAACTATTAAATGATCAGTAAATGCAACATTAATGATGTGATATCTAAAACATTTTACACTTCCACCGGGTACACAATAAGGCCAGTTGCTGCTTGGAGTTTTCTGGAGAATTGCTCATGCAAAACGCTAACAGAAAACATGTCCTGAACTGCAATTTTCTAAAACCATGCAGTACTATTTAAACTGTGCCTTCTAGAATGAGTCATGTTTATTGAGGAAATATTTTGAAAATTGCTGTAGAGGTGCAATTTTAATAATGCAACATGTCAAACAGAGAAAATCATTAAGAGTAAGGCATTATATTTATTCATCTTTTTATATTTCCCTATGTCTCCCTGTGTTGCCTTGATTATCTTTACCTCTACAGCATGTCTTGTAGAAATGTTTTGTGACTATACCAATACACTTGCTTAGCACTAGGTCGATGATAAAAAGTATTGGACTGCATGAGATTATACAGCTGTATACATGCATATGATAAACTGGTCACTCAATGTAGAACTTGTTAACCAAATCCCAATAATCATCCTCTCTTACAAGTGCAAACAGCTATGATCAATCCACAATTAGACTATTAACGATAGAACAGTAGAGTATTGATACTTCGTGTCAGTGTATCAACACAACACTGCCAGGCAAAATGTCAGCAGTTATATTGATTTACCCTGCATCCTATAAAAAGAGGCTTCATTAATATGTTATAAAGCATTCAGTAACACAGTGACTCACTCTAACACATTTAAAAAAGACTCACTCCTCTAAAGTCTCTGCATGACATCATTAGATAACTGTAGCAGCAGCTGAGTCCTTAGTCAGACTGCTGATGTTCATCAACCTTGCATAAATCCAGTGGTGCTCAGTGTGCATTATATTTTTCTCCTTTCTTTTTGCTCAGATACATCTTGCAGAATGAGAACAGTAGGATGAGCTCACTGCTGCACAAACAAGCACCCACCCTCAGTTCAGTATGTATGAAAAAAAAGGTCAGAATAACAATTCTAATTGGAGATATATTATTTTTCTGTTCTGGTGATTTATAAAAAGAACTCAAAAGAGCTTTTACAGCCATGACAATAGACACAAATAATGCCAGCAAATTGCACCTTTCATCCTCTGAACTTAGCACATTGTTGTTAATGTAGCTCTGAGATTGAGACAGACTGCTGCTGTAATAGACTCATCTGTATTTGTCATCATGTCATTGTTTATGTTCCTTTATGTTTGCTCTGTTTACCCATCTAATCACAAGTTTCCTTTTAATTATGGCATTATGACTTTTATTCATACTCCTTTTATTCAAACTCCTTTTTTTGCAGCTCTTTTGTTGTTATCACTTCCACCCCAGCCTTTAAAAGATCAATACATTACAGACTAAATCTATAGTCCTGTTCCAAAGTTTATGTATAGAATCAAATGTAAGTTTAGAATTTTTTCCTGATATGTCTCAAGTATGCCAAATCCCCATTCATGTGTATCATATGTGTAAGATTAAACTCCCCAGTGATGTAGACTGGGGTTGAAGTTGGTGTGTAAGCTTCTTTGTAGTTTGCAAACTACAAAAACAATATTTTTATAACTGTCTTTTCAGCCTTTTGTCTTCTTCGCAGCGTTGTGGAATTCATCCTGAACACATTCATCTGTGGCTTGGGGGACTCACCATCAGACAAACCAGACTGGCACCAGACCAAGGGTGAAATCTGGTATTGCGCTCTGGGTTTGCCTTATCTGCTCGCTGTTTACTAACAGTCACAGAGTCCATCACTTGCAGCAGCTCTGTTATCTCAGCAACCCAGGCAACACCAGTAGAATGCTAGAACAGCTGCTTTAGTCTCAGGCCAAAGAGTGTATGCGTGCATCTGTGTGTGTTTCAGCAAAGCACATCTACATATAAACATCGAGGCATCATGTGCACATGAAAATGACCCAATAAATGCAACTAGTGGAGCTTTGTTAGATTTTTTTTTTGAGTGGCTCAGGTGCAAAAGGAATGGCTAATTTAATTAGAAAGCTGATACACATTCTAATCCTGTGGCTGTGTGAATCAAGGTCTTTAAAGGGTAATAATTTATTTTGTCCTAACCATGGCACAGAACACAGAGGAACAGCCCAGGTCTTGAATTCAAAACTTTTGTCTGAGCCGTTTCTACATTTGAGGCCACTTTTGTCAACCGTGTTTCCATTTTTTTTGGGAGAAGCCACAAACTGAAAATTCACCTCTAGCCCAAAGCCTAAGAGGCTGAAAAAGCTAAATGTACAGCCCCTTATATGTCTAACTGACTAAATGACCTAAATGTCACCAGATTCTCACCCTGTGGAGGGCGTCATGATGCAGCCTCCGCGATCCACGGTCATCCTGCAGCCACAGCCACGTTCTGGTGTGTCGTGGTTCATGCCAAAATTGTGTCCCAGCTCATGTGCCAAAGTCACGGCTGCGCCAAGTGGGTTCTCCGAGTGATCCTACGATGGACAGAGAAGGAAACCCACACGTGTTAATTTATCCTATGTTTCTCACACTGACCTGAAGCACACTGTCAGTCACAAAAAGAAGAGAAAGAAAAAACTATTTTTAATCTGTAGTTTAAGAAAACAGTTCAACAGTCCTCCCAACACTCTGTCCTTCTATTTCTTCTTTTCCTCCATGAGGAGAATAAGAATGCCATTCCACTACCCCTGCAGACCCAATCATAGTCACTGCCAGTGGAGACAGCTGCTGCAGGAGGCTCCATAAACCTAGCACTGTATAACTTGCTCCTGCATTGATAAGCAAGACAACTGCCCTTCACAAGACAGGCACGACAGGGAATGACAAGAGAAAGAGGTGGAAGGTTCAGTTCTCACTTGTTTTATAGACAGACTATGTAAAAGGCAGATAGAGACAGGATGTTGTTGGAAGGTAACTGAGAAATGAAGTCAGTATTGACAGGGGGGGGGCAAATTAAAAGACAGGAAAATTCAGACATTTTCTCCCGCTGTGACTATGAATACAGATTCCTTAATCACTGCTGTCTGTCTGAGTGCCACTAATGCTGCAATTATGGTTGTCTGAAGTACACAATAACCTCTCTGCAGGTTTACACAAAAGTGATATGGGTAACCATAGCCTCCATATCAGATCCAGCTATTTTATATAAAAGCCTATAGGCTTTTATATAAAATACCACATTTTGCTGTAGTGAAAATTCATACATGTCTGTGCCAGAGTAATTGTTCTGCATACCAAACCCAACCAACATGCGTATTTAAACTCATGTGCATGATTCAGCAGTTCAAATCCGGGAACCCCTGAGAAAAGGGCCGCCCACGTAGTACTGTATATCTGGCTTTGTTTCTCTGCTAAAGACATGAGAAAATCACGTTTCCTTTGTAGGCGAGGTCGTAAGTCAAAGTTGAGGACAAGCGGATCCACTTCCTGCTCTGATTATAGAGCAGCATGACAGGGAGACCCTGCCTTTTAACAGGAAGGATGGGAAAACTTTCCTCCACTTGTGTCACGTTTACCACTGTAATGTGTGTCTGTACTGTATCTGTGTGTGCACAAATGATAGTCTTGCTACCCACAAAAATGTGTAACATCAGTCACTAGAAATGAACTCTTAGAAGGCACAGTAATTACTTTAGAGTTGATAGTGTTAAGTTGTTGTGTTTGTTACAACCAAGTAAAACTTTAACAGTCTTTCTAATTTAATTTCCACTTAAGAAAATCATTTACCGACAGAAATAAGAAACAACATAAAACATCTTACAATGTATAAAATTGGAAAAAAAATGTAACCAAATAGAAGATTTGGAGCAGTTTATCATGTGGTAGTGTATGGTTTTAACAGTTCATCTCCTCTGGCCACTCTCTAACTACTTATGTGGCCCTTTAATCTTGGTCCAGACCATCTGGCACATGTAAGTAATGGGGAAGACAAACATCTGGAGAAGCCTCACCACACTAACTGCTAGCAGAAAACATATCTATTAAAAGGAGATACACATCTGGGCTGAGGCATAATGGCATTGGACTGATAACAGCTTTGCAATTTGGGATGAGTGTCAAATGCTGTAACAGGCAGAGGAGCCTAACAGGCAGCTAATTTACTGTGTGGGTAAATCAGTGTATCGAGTGTGATGCACAGTTGCGTCTAAAAAAATGCATTATGATTCAAAAATGTGTTCTGTAAGGGCTGGTATGAACAATTCATCGCGTCTCATAAAAATGTAAATGTGGTCCTGTTTAAAAGCTGTGGCTTTTGGTTTACCTCTCTCTGCCCCTCCAACCTTTTTATACCACTTTCAGACAGAGCTGCATAAAGCATGATGTGGGTCAGCTCAATGCACATTCAACCTGCACTAGACTCATTCAGGAGACAGCTGTCACCCTGCTGCCTCTCAGTGTTAACAGAGACTCCACACTGCATTGCAGTTTCAGTCAGCAAGAATTACATCCAATAATTTTCCAGATAAAAGTTAAATTCAGGTTAAACCCCTCTGTCCATTCATATGCCCCCTCACTCTTTGAAACACAGACCTGCAGACTTTTCCTGATTGTTTGATCACTCCTTCTGTCTTTGCCACTGTTCTAGGGCAAAAGGTTAACTAGCATTTAGACACCGCTATAGTGATTTTAATCTGTAATCACAGGTTATTTATTACAGACATGAACATGAAGATTGGTGCAGTGTTGTAATGAAGAGAAAGCAAATTCAAAGGCAACTCTTTCCAAATACCAGTGGTTTTTATATTCATTTAAACTCGCACCTGCAGCAATGATGTAGTCACAGATAGAATGACAAAGCAGACACACTGCACTCACCCTTAAATGTGACTAAACATTGTGGTGATACAGACCGCAACAACTGCAATTGGCCTGCTTCTGGACTACTGATGCCCGCCAAGCTGTGAGGAGATCCAGAATACACTGGAGGGATCACATGTCTTAAATGGACTGGGAATTGCATTAGTTCCTCCAGGAGGAAGTGGGAAACTCTGCTAGGAACAGGTATAATAGGAATAGCCTGCTTAGCCTGCTGACAGGACACTACAACAGATGAGCTCATCCAAATGGATGGGCTACTGCATTGATTTTATTCTTAATAACAATGCCAGGTCACCAAAGTCAGGCAGTGTCTATGCCTGTATCTAGTCCAGGTTTAGAGGAGTATCAGCAGGGCTTTGGTAACCTGTGTAGAGAGACCATTAATGTGGATTTAACTTGTGCCCCTGTGTGTCTTGGTAAGGTAATACAGTTGACACACATAAGATGGATTGCATGGCTGCAGGACTTCAAATTGTCTTGCAACAGGAGTGTGTTTTAGCAGATCAAGCCACCCGAGAGTACAATTTTACATATTGTGATGTGCATATGGGAGAGTACAGTAATATTAGGGGAGTGCCAGCATAAATATCATTATGTTTTAAAGCAGGACTTCCTGGCAGACCTGTATGTGAGTGCCCTTCCAGCAAACAGCCAACACCTTTTCTGTGTAAATCATGTCTGGATTGTGTTAGCCTGCTGAATCTGAACAATGTCCGAGCTGATACAATCAGGCAACGCAGACAAAGAGGATGGCGGAGGGAGCAGCCAGAAGGTTTAATACTCACCATCACAATGCCTCCAGACTGCTCAGCTGTGCACATGCTCATAATGGGCGCCATGCCAATGGTAGTGCCCTGGAAATAAAC
This sequence comes from Parambassis ranga, assembly GCF_900634625.1. Lineage (NCBI taxonomy): Eukaryota > Metazoa > Chordata > Actinopteri > Ambassidae > Parambassis > Parambassis ranga. The sequence goes on from NC_041035.1 coordinate 9,050,245, forward strand.
CCCACTGCACAGAACATAAGAAAGGGAGAAAAACTGATTAAAGGGCTGATTATAGTGCCTACTCTGTGTGTTTTTAACTCTTTGATTTTAAAGTGTATGTTTTGTTGTAGCAGCAATCACAGCTTTAACTTCCAGCAATATTTAAAAGTAGTTTGTTAAATGATTGGAGGAATCGTATAATTGCATTTCTTTATTTACAGAGTGTAAATCAAATGTCCACCTTATGAGCTGAGCATTGTCATGAGGCTTTTGTGGGAGCAGCTTGACTTTTCTCCAATCTAGGAACTCGTGCAGGGTGGTGAAGGGATCCTGGGTGATGGGACATTTATCAGAGTCACTCCACACTTCAAGTCCCACCAGGGCCACCCGGATATTCAGGGCCCTGTAGAACTGAAGGGGGCCATGTTGATAAGGCGAGAGAGAGAGAGAGAGAGAGGGTGTAAGAGAGAATGAAATTAGATTATATAAAAAAATGTAATAAAAAAAGTCCTTCAAACAAATGACACAACATTAGTTGCCTCTGGTTGCTCAATTAACCAAATAATATTACTTCTCGTTATGGAAAACCTGAAGCCTCTCCAAGTGCATCAGAAAGAAGGTCCCTTTTCTTGTTTTCACATGATCAGAGCATGTTGTTTCTATTTCTAAATACCAGCTTCTAAATTCATCTACCTACTGTGTCTGTGTGCTATAGATTCGTAGCTCTTGTAGAGGATTTTAGGCAAGACTAAAATCAGCTGCTATAGAAGGAAATTAATACATCACAGAGTCATCCCATTAATCTCTGCTGCCAACAATATTTCTATTTTAAAAAAGTGATTTATCCCTCCTGAGCAAAGGGGAGAGAATGTTTTACCTTGTCCACATAATTGGCTATCTCTGCCAGTCTCTGCTTCACCTTCTCCAAGTCCTTCCCCTGTTTCTGAAACTGGAAATAGAACTGCATGTAATCAGTAATCAGAAGAAATGGGAGTTTACACTCACGTTTAAGAAGGTGTTTCATGATCATAAGCAAGTGGAGTAATTTGCAGAGCTAAAAAAACACACACGCACAAACATACACAAACGCAGTGGTTTTATATGAATGAGCTCCTTTAAATATTCACATGCAATACGTTTTTATGTGTGTTCGGCAGGTTGTCAAGCTGTGACCATCTGGATCTTGAAAAATCTCCTTGTGCTAGAGAGACGAATGGCGCAGCCACAGGGAGCAGGTATATTGGCAGCTATGACAGCCTGCAAAAATTTGGATCTGAACAGCAACAAAGTCAGACCTTCCATTTCCACCCTGCTGTGAATCCACCTGCGTGGATTCTAGACTTCAAATCAGAGCCTTATAACAGACTTTATCCCGTTTTCTTTATATTTCCTCTCCTTCCAATCAGGTCAGCAGTATTAACAGAGGGCTGTCAGAAGGAAACCCCACAATGAGCTCGTCAGTGCTTACGGGAGACGCTTCTGTATTCACATGGCTTTTTCCTGTTTCCTGCCTGCCCCACTGGGTATTTGCAAACAGAACTTCCTGTCAGAGCAGAACTGCTGCCACAAGACCACACTGCCTGCTGCACACTCACCTCTTTCTGCAGCTCCAATGGGACCTGCTGCTGTTACTTCAGCTTAACCTGCACAGGCTTGTTGTGTGGTGCCGTTTTTGTTTGTTAAACCCTGTACTCATACACATGCATAGTAGATGCTTTACCTCTCTGTTGTCTGCAACGATGATCAGCTCGACATATTTTGTTGTCTTCTGAGCATGCCTTTTATGCTGATGTAAGAACACAGAAGTTGTATGTCAGACATTTATTGAAAATGGCAAAATATAATGACATTTTCTGCTTCTACAAGATCTAGTCACTGCATCTGTCATCAGTTCTCATTATTATTAACCTAAATCAATTCCTTTAAGATGAGCCCTTTGAGTCCAATAATGCATGGAAACTAATATTTGCTATGTTGTCAAGAGTTACAAGAGAAAATCAATTCCCAACTCACTCCTATATAGCACAAATGAAGCTGTAATTAGTAACCGGTTAGTGTAACCCTCAGTTACTCAGCTTCTCAGCAGTCATTAAGTAGTATATGAGGTAAGTTTCACTTCCTGACTCAATGGGGTCTATAATGCTTAGAAATAGGAGCAGATGGATGCTGCACCTGCTCATGCAAATCATCAGCCAAAGCGTCTGCATGAGCCCTTGACTCTGGGCTCGGAGCACAGATAAAATGAGTGTCAAGCCCAAGGCAACACCCTGAGGCAACTTATCCAAACGGATGAGCCTGCCAGTATTCTCATGTTTGGTCAAACTCCCATTCATCTTTCATCAGCTGAGTCTTGGCCTCATCCTTCGGAAACACTGAATCTGAAAACTGTAACATGCTTTTAGATAAGACAAAACAAGATACACCTCTCACCCTTGAATGGAAGGACTGGAAGGGGCTTTTTATGTGGTTTTCTGTGGGAATGGAGGACATGTTGAAGCCATGGCCGCAGGATCCTGTGGTCAGTTTCAGCTCTTCCACTCTGTATACAAAGTGGGCCCCAGTAACACGGCCTTCCACAGGCTCAATGATGAATGTCTTGTTTTCAAGTGCAATGAAGCCTCTGCAGAGACAGCAGAGCAAGTCGGAAAACAAAGCTTCAAAAGCATGACCAATCTCTCAAAAGCAAAATTTGATTGAATGTGGCTCTCCTTCTAATCGAATATGTGACAACTGAGGATGTGATTTTCCTATGAGCACAATTTCACTGAAGCCAAGTGAAACTATGAAACTATATTTTATTTAATCAATGCAGGTTCTTAAGGGTGAATAATCAACACGTCATACTTTTAGTTATACAACAGACATTTTTGATTACGAGCACATCTCTTACATCTAAGACTAAGAGTGGTGCCTTAAAGTTGGGTTTCTTTGAAGTACAGTCACCACCCTGTATTACCTACAGTGGGGAGTGGTTGTCACATCCACAGTTTGGACCTTGTCCACAACTGTGTATAAAATCAGCACAATGTATTTTAGCAACCGAAAGGAAAAGCCAGGGAGAGAAGCAGCCCTGTATGTACATGTGTTGATGGAGTAAACGTTTTTCTTAGTAACGTGCTCACTGTGTGCACTGTAACTCAGCCTGACACATGTAGAGAGGACATTAACCATCAGGTAAACAGATTACTATGTGATTTAGTGAATCTCGCAGGAGCTTGTAACATACGCACGGATACACTACGCATCAGAATCGCTTCAGCAGTTACTGTGTTGACAAAAGGTCGTTATGGCAAGCTAAGCATGTTTCTTCCTGTTTAATTAAGCAGGAGGCAAAAACCTGGATCAGACCCAGAGTAAAACATACTTGGAATTGCGGTTAGTCATTAGCAACAGCAAGATGCCAATTACTGCCAAAATGAGCGCAGAGTGGACACCTCTGTGGACAAAGACAATAAGGTGTGACATTTTCTTTTATTCCTGCGAGTCACACACCAACTTAGTGACAGCACGCTTAAGGGGCTTAAGAGAGACGGGCTGCTGTGCTGAGTGACTTAAGTAAATATAAACATTGCAGTGGCAAATAGCACTTAAAGGGCAGGGATGAGATGTTGTTTGAATACAAAATGTCTCTTACCGAAGGCCTGTGCAGGCACTGAGGGTAACATCAGAGTTCGGATGCGCTTGCACTTCCCCATGGTAGTAGCAGTTATTCTAAAAGAAGAAAAAGGCTTCATATAGTAGAGATGAAAACATTTTATGAAAAGAATGCATCCCCTACTGGATAATGTGATTAAAAATGTATTATCTGTACGGAAAAACACTGCTCGCCACTTTTCGTGGAGCACCATTGTAGCTCTTACCTGACTTCAAAAGAGCAAAAGAGGACACGGCACACTGGCACTATGCTTATGCTGGCCTCATTTTAATTAGCATGCTCTGCAGAGCAGTCTATCCTCCTCTGCCTCTCTATACAAACAGGCCATTTGACATTAATGCAACCCACTCGGTTGAAGAAAAGACAGAAAACTGACACACATGGAAGGTGACAGTAAATAATAATTGTTTATCATTCATTATTCCATCAGAGTGGTCTTGTAGAAGGGAAGGAGGACTTTTAAGGCTCCTCGAACACAGTGGAAAAACAATCTGAGCACACAGAGAGCAGCAGAACTGACTTTCTTTGCCTTCTTAAATCAGCTGTCATTAACCACTATGCTGAGCATTTCCCATCCACATCAAATACAGAGCAGCTAAAGGACAACACTTGTTCTAAATGTGTTCACCTTTAACAAAAGAAAACATCAGGCAACTTTACTGATACTTAATACTTGTGTGAAATATTACAGCCACTAAATGCATTCCATTGAAATATTAAAATATCCTGCATCTTGGTAAGCCTCTCAACAGCCACTTTTACTGATGTTTCCACTTAAGTATTTCTGTGGTTGTAAATAATGGTATTTCACTTACACATTAAAATATTACATGGTACACCTTCTATATTTCTGCAAAACCCTCATACAAAAAGCAGTTTTGGTCACTGTACATAACATATGGGTTTGTCACAGTTTGCCAGTTGTCATGCAAAGGTTGGGATCATATTGGATTAGGTTGATGCCAAGAGAGCAAAGGCTAGACCTGCCACTGTTGTTCAGGAAACCTACTGAGAGTTTATTTGACATGCTATACATTTTCATCTGTTAGCTTAGTGTTTAAAACTGGCAACACATATAAACCAAACACAAATGAAGTTTGAATAACGCAAATAAGAATTCTGTTAATTTACATCCTGATTTACTCTTCAGCTTAATTTTGTGTTGACCTATATGCTAGATAAGCACACTCATTATATTTTCAGTGGCTTTTTGCTTAACTATGAATGGCAGACTATAATTACAGCACATATCTTTCCACTGATCCCTGTTTGGCTGTTAGCAGAGTTCAATGACAACAGGTGCTGAAGGTGTTCAGCTGCATAAAGCTATCTAAATCATTACAGTATGTCTATGCGACAACCTGATGCAATTCTTGTGACAAAAACTGTTTGCATAACTTTGCAAAAACCTGACTTGTCACTCATTTCTGAGTTACCAAACATTGCTCCTTTAAGCTGTAAGCAACCTGTCAAACTGTCCTCACCGCTGCTCAGTTTCATGATTTCCATACATCTGGATTACAATAGAGACTGTTAACTAAAAACGAAGGCTTTCTGCAGTGCCAGACAAACCTCTCTCACCTCCATAATGGCTTCGAAAAACATCTACCTGTTGGAAAAATACATTACAGTTTTAATGCATACTGCCTAGATTTTCTTCCATGAGCCGTGTAAACCATTCATGTGCCACAGTAAGTGGTCTTGACAAGTGCTCAAAAATCACGAGAGGAAAAAATCTTTTCTTCATTTTCAAAGAAGCAGCAAGCGTTTTGATTTCAGCGGAATGAAACAGTCAGGAATACATTAGCTGTTAAAAGGGGATTCCATAATAAAACCCTGATGGCAATGCTGGCTAAGAAACAACCAGCAGCTTAGGATGAAGTCAGCCACAATAATTCTCACACTAGGCCATAAAAGCAATTGAAAGCATTGAAACGTTCATTACAACACTCTATATCTGATCCTGAAAAAAGAAACATCCGTCTTAGTGAACATTTTTGAAGGGTCAGTTTTTACAACATGACTGCACGTCAACTTTACAATAAATGTCAGAAGCACTTGAGCCACCGTACCGTGAAGTTGTGAGCACCGGTGACAGCACTTCCATCCTTCAGGTAATGTGTCTCTGTGTAATGGCTTGCAAAAAGTCCCCTAAGAAGAGAAACAGAGAGACACATTAGACACGTGAACCTGCAGTGATTAGAAAACTTGATCCCTGAGTTGTTTTTTTATGTAGATTCTGTGCTGCTCAGAAGGATTTTGGGAGGGTGATGTGGACGAAGTGTTTAATATTCTAAGGCTAGGAGAGACTTGATTTACTGTGAATTTATTAGGTGATTTGTACGTGTCCTTGAATCCCCTGGTATTCAGCATGACTGCATTGAATCCCTGCTGAGGTAATTATTTCGTGCATGTGTGTTTCTCTGCATTTGTGAAGATATTTTAAACTGTCTGTGTGTGTGTGTGTGTGTGTTGTCCTCCTAAGGCCATGAACAGATGGACGTGGAGAGCCCCACCCCAAGCTTTGGCAAAGGAGCAGCAGGAACACCCATCTTCTGCAGCTGCATAATCGCACTGACATCAGGCAGGATGATCATAGGGTACGTATGTGTATGAAAAGGGACACTTATTTCTAAAACTAAGAACAACTCCAATGTATTTTCCCTCAGGTGATCATAACGCATAATAGTCACTTTTAGTTTAGGTCAGTCAGGTCATACAGGCAGAAGAAGAGATGGAGACGATTTAAAAACTGGAACGCAGCATTTGCCAAATCGCAGGGGGACTCGCACGCACATCCTACAACGCTGTGCCATCCGCCATCCCACACAGCTTGCATGTACCCAAAAACAGAATGGGATGAGACTGGATTAGGCCAATAATGCACATTGTTTTCCTACTTCAGGACCATTAAACATCCTTCTGGATATTTAAAGTTCATTTTTTAATGACCTGTTTAAAAAAGAATCAATCCTCTTTCCCCCAAGCCTGACCACATTTAACTTCATTAAATACTTATTATCGCTTTAATGTGCCTTATCATGCCATTAGCAAGCTCTAAACCAAATCTGATAAGCCAAGCGGCCAGTAATCACTTTGAAGAGCCCGGTATATCTCATTAAAAATAGATGACACATCAGACGCTGTATGCTTAATGGAAAATCCCAAAATGTGTATCTTTATACTGAACTGCAAAAACAGCATTTAAAAAGTGACACTGATGAACAGTCACCTCCTTACAACACCACTACAACATATGGTGATAGTTCAGCTCCAAAATGCTCTGTTTGCAGTAAAAGATGGGATTTGTGTCAAGTGAGCAGTAATTCCAAGTAAATGCTCCCGTGCTGTGTATTTGGGGACATGTTGGGAAAGCCAGCTTAGGGAGGCGTGGGCCCTGGTACCACGACACATACAGTAGAAAAGCTGCTGGATTGACATGGTGGAATCTCCCTGTAATCAACTCCTTGGCAAGAGTACACAGAGTTTATGAGGCCACGAGTGTTTACTGTGTGTTTGAGGAGAATTTCCTCTGCCCTCACTGGTTACAATTCATCTGTGTGGTAAGGCAGTGTGAGTCTTACAATGATGGATCAGATGCTTTTCCCCATCTTTCTGTTGTGCCCTTAATGTTTGAACTGATACTTCCTCTAAGTTTATTTAAAAACGCTTTCTATTCCAACCAAGTGTGCACTTTCCATATTAATATCAGACTATTTGGATCTAATTATCCCCCTTTCTTGGTAACAACAATTCATCTGCCAGTCACCAAATGGTAATGGTGAGTGGCAGATGAATTGGTCTACAAATAAACATAGTGAGATGTGCTACTTTGTATTTTCTTGGGGTATGTTGTAAGAAACAGGTGGTAGAATTTATGAATGGAACATAAGTGCTTGAGCTTCTGATGGATGTGCAAAATGAACATGTGTGTTTGTGTGTGTATGCGTGTGTTTTTTTTGTCTTGATTGCATGTGAAATTCTGATTTAAGCCTCAAACTGTCAAAGCTGTAGGTGTGAATGAATGTGATTGTTACAAAATTCTCCACACTTTCCAAATAAAGTATATTAAATAAATCTTCTATAATTGCTTAAGTCAATACCCATGGATTCTGTGGTCCTAAAGGGTGCGTTGTGATTCATTAGACATACTGTAACATCTAATTAACAATCCCCTAATAGTCAGTCAGGTTAATTGTGATGAATGACAGGCTATTTAACTGCACCTCTGGGAGGCAGAAAATACTGTTATTTGTCTACAAAAATAATCTCCCATCGCTTTCATTCAGCCTCTTACAAGCTGCTCGTCAGAATTAATTTAACTTCTCTCAAAATGTATTTATTTTACTACATAAATTATTGATTATTTCTCAGACATCAGGTGAACAGCATTTCACAATAGCCTTTGTACTTATATTGTTTGACAATAATAAGTATGATTCACCATTAGAAAAAAAACATCTAGTAAATCCACCCACACATCTTTTGCAAGAAGAGTCCTTGTATTGCTGTAATAGATGATCTATAACCTGATCCCTGATATCTAAGATGAACATACAGTTTGTGCCTATTCCATCTATTGACGTAAGTGGATAGTGAACATGAAGTATATGTATACTGTATACCAGCATATTACAGACAAGGGCAGCAGAAAAGCTCATTACACCAGACCATAGAGAATGCTTTTTTTCCTTTTTCTGCTGCAGAAACAAACTGGCTGATATGACTTTCTCTCATATCTGAAATTATGGCAGATAGAACTGTTGTTGCCAGAGAATTAAACATGAGTTTAATTTGAAACGAACAAATCAAAGCTTGCAGTCTGGCTACTACAGCGTAATCGATGGAGTCAAAACTAGATGTGTCTCTTCTTGTTTAATATCATTCTTCTCTCAGGCATCTGAAGACTACAATGTTCTGTGCAAATTTCTAGTGTTGAGACTCATTTACATATATTTGACTCTATGCTTCATGTAATAATTCACCATTACACAAATCCCCTTGAGCATGAAACCATTTGAGAGAAATGTGGCTCCTCTTGCAGTCTCTCAGCATCCTTTGAAGAGTGCTAACTTCAGTGATTTCTTTTAATCCCCTCTCCCCCACAAGCCTAACCCTAAGCCTTCCTATAGCTGCTACTTATGGCACCGTATGCCAAACTCCGAAAAGAGCTACAGAAGGGGTGAGAGAGGGAGATGAAGAGGAGAGGAGGAACTAAAGAGGTGTGGCTGACAAGTCTAATTCTATTTCCACATACGGCTGCATTCCAAATTGATTTACATACAGCTCAGTGTCCTTTTGGCTTAGTCTTGGCTGTGGTGGGAGTACTGGAGTGTACAAAGCCAGAAATGAGGGTGGGAGGAGCAAAGGAAGCAAAACAGCAAAATTCCCCTGAACTGCCATTCTTCAATCTACTGTAGTGGTTTTATAAACATCAGCCTGTCTATTTGTGCTCCTTTTGATCACAAACACACCGAAGTGTTAATGTACCTTAAAGCTTGACAGACCTGTGATTATCTGTGTTGTCTCTACACTGGGTACTATTAAAGACTCATTTACACTATACTATCAAATATTAGATAAATAAACTGGTGCCAAACAGAAGAAAGAGTGACATGATATCACCCGTGGAGTCCAATCAAGAAAATTGCACTTCATAAGCAGTCACAGAGGTATATACAATGACATGATACAAAGCAAACTAGAGCAGCACATCTGGAGGAAGCTGCTGGTCAAATACAGAATGCATCATATTTGAAAGCCCCATCCATGCAGTTGCAGCTAACACTAAAGAACCTAATCCTACATTACATTTAAGTGAGGCACTGACTATTTCATTGACATCCACAATTAGTTTAGGAATAATGGAGATATGAATAAAATAAAAAGGATTTACGTTGAGAATGAACATGTAGATCCATCCAAAAGAATTTGAGATGTCTCACTGAAGAGACATTTCTCCATGTGCATCTGTACCAACTCAATGACAACCTATCATTGCAGTATTCCAACTAACAATGGCAGCTTTGGGGTGACACACAAGGATTATGAATTACTGAAGTCTTTAGGCTTTATCGACTGATGCAAAAAAGGCTGAAAAACCATCCAATAAAAGTAGAGTCTCTTCAGTCTTGAACAAACTGGTTGGCTAACTTATAGTTCTGTCATTAGTGAGACTAAAAAGTCACATTTATGAGACAGCCAACTAAAATATTCTACGACTAATGCTTTATTAGGCAGAGAAACAATATTCAAAATTTCCCAGCTTGAGATAAAGTATTTCTATTCTATTCTATTCAAAGAAGCATGTTCATGGGCCTAGCCTATGTAAATACCAACCCACCAAAGCAAAGATAGCTCCTTAATGAGTCAAGATCCATCTTTGGTTAGTTGAAAGTCAAAGAAAGAGCAGCTTGTTCACTTTGAAATCAATCTACAGCGAGTTCACACAGGTCCAAATGACGACACTTCTTGTAAAATAATATTGTGATCACAGGAAAAGGAAACCCAAATCCTAAGACATTTCTACCAAGTTTGTTTTTAGAGATTAAAGACGAGAGATAGCCCTGCAGGTACAAATTTACCAATGACTCTGTGTACCAGTGGTAATATACAACAACTACCAGCTATAACCTGTTTTATTGTTGTTCATATAAACAGCCTGCCTTTACACCATTCAATCACCAAGAAGGTACGTACTCATTCCAACGACCTCCTCTCTGTCCCTCACCTCAGGCTTCGCAGTTGGATGTGTGATGTAGTGCCTACGGCGAGTGAAGTCATCACATCAGTAAAAAAGGCCTCAGAGGGAGAAAAAAGGACTTCCTACGCAACAAAGCAGAAGTGAATGATGAATCATGCACCCCCCCCCCCCCCCACTCTCTCTCTCTCTCTCTAAAAATAAGCACCTCACAGGCAACCTATATGCTAATAATTTCTAAAGACATCTTTTTGTATTAGCCACATCACTGGCCAGATGATTCCTTTCATGACTGCTTGACTTGTTACCAAATAAAATGAGCAATGCAGGCACCATAAAAGATAATATATTAGAGTTGAGAGAAAGTAATAAGAAGAAATGACAGGAGGTGACAGACTGTGATTTTTCTCCTTGGGGGGACAGGAGGCAGCTGGTGATTAGAGACTGGAAATGGACAGCATCCCTCAAAAAGGAGATGCACTGCAAGTACCCATACTTGATTGTTGGATCGTACCACTCTCTAGATCAATTTGCTGTACTGCATGTGAGAGTCTCAAGTACTCAAAGATCACTGGAGTCGGTTTAATTCCTCTGCTTTCTCCACATGACTTACAGTACTGTCCTTTATATCTCCAATGGGTTTTATTTTCTTTTATAGCAGGGGGATGGTCGCCTTATCTTTTATGCTTGCAGATACTTCTACTTTTTACCACTGATTGCTTTTTACTGGCACTGCATTTTATGACCATGGAGTCTTAAAAAGTCTCAAGAATTGATGAAAGAATTTTGCTAAAAAATGAAAAGCTGCAGGTGCAAAACAAGGATTACAAATGGAGAAGTGTTTTATAGTTTTCACTCCTCACTGTGGGAGTGGAACATTGCAATTTGTACTGAAGCTACATCACTGTTATTATTTTCCTCAGCTGTGTATTTTAACAGCAACCACTGCACAGCCTGTAAAAGAATAAACTGTTTCATAGCTGCTGGCCTTCAAGTCCGGAATATTTAACACACAAAAAACTATCCCCACACTAAACATATTTTTCCTCATAACTGTACAAAGAGCATGATGTCATATTCCCCCTGCTCCCTTTAAAGGGAATGGTTTGTCAAAGTCGTGTGAGGGAAAATGTGCTCATCTACAGAACAGTGAGAGTGAGCCTTGTGCATGAATCTTGGCCAACAGCTAACTTCTCTCTCTGGGTATGTGGTCAGATGTTGTAGCACAGCCTCAACCTGTCCACTTTGTACCAAATCTGGCATGTGGTGTTTAATCTGCACATATTGCACCACTGAGGCCTTTTGTTGTAATTAATGCTGCAAGCTTGTGCAGATAAACATTGTTAATGTGAAATGTGTTGCAAAAGGAATGCATGAATTCCCAAACAACAAAAGGAGCACAGCATACTTCTAGGTGGCAGATGATGATGGTACAAGCCTAAAATGCCTGGAGGCAACATCAGCACCATTAACAAGCAGTGAACCATAAACTCTATATATTATAGGCTATTTGTAAAATACGCTGTTGGTAGCATTTATTGCTCAGTGTGGTGCCTGATATAAATATTATTTTCAATCACTAAGAAGGAGTGATTAAATTCAACTTTCAATTTGCTCAAAGATGAAGTGCTTTCATTTGTTGCCCTAGACCACACCTTCAGAACATAAGAGCAAGTGTCTTTCATTATGCAATGGAGATCAGGTCTCTGCGATTTGGAAAGGGAGCATTATACAGTGGTGTTACACAAAAACAGGTCCATGCTAGGCCAAAAAACAAACTATAGTCAACTTGTTCTCCATTATCTTTTCCCTGGACAGGAAATTGGACTGCACAGCACATTATGATGAAAGTGACTCTACTATCTCAGGAGTCAGGACTATTCAAAACAAGTAACATTGACCTTCTACTAGAGAATGGACCCTTAGTCAGAGGTTTTGTGCCAGTAAAAACATCAAACTAAAAATACACAATATCTCCCCGAGCTTTATTTGATCACAATCTTTCGAAGAGTTCGGAAGAACCATGCGAAAGATATTTTAAAGATATTTAAAGATAGATAGAAAGAAAGATATTAATTTAAAACACCCAGTCAATAGATCTACCCTTTTGTTAGACAGAACCTACCACAACAACACCATCCCTGTTGTTCATCTTCATGCTGAAACTGATAACATAGATAACAAGTGTGAAGAGGCATCAGTTTGTCATTAAAATCTGTGAGAAAGCAATATTCCAGACAACCTCTGGAAATAGGTTTGCATGCCTACCCAGAACTAAGTTTTATTTTATGCTTTTGCCGCTTCAATTTTCCCATCCATAACAAGCTACACACCGGAACTAATGAGAGACTAGGGATCTTCAAGGGAGGTGGCCTATTATTATTCATTGAAAAAGAGTAAACAAATGCATAAATGTTAATGTCAGAGGGTTCCTATCTGTCCAATTAATCTATGGTGGTTCCCGCGGGCAGCCTCATTGTTCAGCCATACTTTTTTGTCTTCAGGGAAAATATGCAATTAAGAGCTGAGCAGAAAAAAAACATTAAATATGTCTTTCATTTTTCTTCCATTTTCCTTTATTTTTTGTCTTCCTCATTCATTGATTTTGTAACTAAAAAAAATAAATTAAATAACTGGTGCATATCAATATGAATCTGCTTTCCAACAATCCATCTATGACTTCCTTGCTATATTTTAAAAGCCTAAAAATTGACAGACAACTGTAAAACTTTTTTTTTTTATTTGATTATAACACACTGCAGCGCCACTGACTACACACGTCCCACACTATCATCACTCCAGTCCCAGACCGCATGAAGCTTTCTTCCCTTCATCTTAAAAAAAAAAAGTCTCACGTCATTAAGTTCACTCTTTACACTTTCATGGATGCTGCACTGATTCTCCAATAAGATAATAGCATACAATCTGTCATTCTCCAGCCCATTACCCCACAAACACAGGGGAGATGGAAACTTTCACTTGGCACTGATGTATCAGTTTAACATAAGGATCAGGGTGAGCAATCTGTCACTCGTGCTGATGCAGTGTAATGTGAGTCATCATGGCGGCTGGGTATTGAGCGGGAGATGTCAATTATTGGACAGGCTATGGGTGGTAAAACAACAAAGTGCTTTTAAGTTAATGAGAGTTCAGATTTTGGGTTGCAGTCTGTGGCATGTCACTGAATTTTATTGACCCACTGACCACGGGTATAGAAGTCATAAAGCTTGCGGGTTTTCAATAAGGTCTATAAAAGGTTTACAAAAAATTGGGAGTTCAAGGTCTACAGTGCTGTATATCTTCAAAATATGAGGATATCAAGTTAATAAAAAACTGGCTATCCCATCTATCTGATTTAAAACTGACAAATAAATTGCTGAGATACAACAATAAGGCACACATCATACTGGAATGACTGATTACAACATAATTTAAACTTAAATTCTTCTTCAATTTTGATGCGTTCTGTGTGTTCGTGTTTTATTTATATGATTTTTCTTGTAGTCACAATATCAGTATTGTTGATAAATATAGAATTATATTAGGCTTGATTAGTTTACATTTATTATATATATAATATATTGACTAATAAATAAACAGTACAGATTTATTTCCAAAACCACTGCAATATTTTATTTCTTATAGAAAAATTAATCACTGATTTTTGTATTTAAACAGTGTTGTTGTTAAACAATTGAACATGGGCTCAGTAAAAACTTCCCCTTCAAGTAAATCATATGATGCACTTCCTTGTTTCCCAAGGAACATCTGGATTTATTGTGAACACTCACTTCCTTGTGTGTTTAAGCTATTGTATGTTGTGTGCTTGTGTGTATTGCTCATGTTGTGGGGGCATAAAACTTTTCACAGTCACACATAATGCTTGCTTGACATTTTAAGGTAAAGCTTGTTTAACCTCAAAACATGGTGGGTTTAGGTGAACACTAGGGCTGGGTTTGGCAAGGGAAACTGCAGTATGTGGTTTGCATTTTGAAATGCAAACTGTATATTATATTCAGCCCACGCACATGAACATATGATTATGCCAATCTAACAGATTTGTATGTTTAACTGAGGAACCTCAGCAAAATCTTAATAATCCCTATAAGCTGTATCTTGTATCACCTTACCCATATCGGATAAACACCAGTGAGTGTGTGAAACAGCTGTTAAGCTGTGCTGTATCAGGCAGAACTGTCCTCATGTCTCATGGGTCCAATACAATTGACCCATTCTCTGTGCCTGGCTGAGATATAGAGGATGTGAATCACACACAAAGCAATTTCAACTTTCAAAAGGATTTCTCAATAAATCCTTTACACCAAGCTTTTACAACTGAGAGTTTTGGGAGGTTATGTGTCAAACATATGATTATGATATACTCTACCGCAGGCTGTTCCCCTGACCTCAGAGGTGTCATTTGATGACAAACTGTATGCTAATAGTTGCATCCAGTCATAGGCAAATATATGAAAACGTCAGCTCATAGATGCAGTTTATTATTTTGAGAAATCGATCTATGTAAAACGAAGTAATGTGCCACACACTATATGTGCCTACTGCTGATGCAGATAAGTGATACGCAGAATAAATATGGATATTATGCATCATCAACATGTGCCCCACTCTGCCATATCAAAAACACCAATGCAGTTAATAGATTTTCTTTTCACCTACATGACAGAAATAGTTCATTGACACTGACACCACATATAGAGTTTACCACAGAGAGAGCACAAAAAAGAGCTTTTTAAGAGGTTCATGAATGAGTCTGCAGATGCATCACCTCTGTGCTCTCATTTGGAGGCTCTTACCTCCTGAAAAGGGCTCAGAAACAAAACATTAAATCGCTTATGCTTACAGAATTCTAAATGTGTTCTCCTAGCCAGCACCCTTGACAGGTGACCCACACTCTGTATATATGCAAGGTTAAAAGAAGTTCTACCTGTTCACTTGCGTAAATGAAAAATGATTGTATTAAAGAGAAAGTAAGAAATACAAAACATAAACCAACAACATTGGCTGTGACAACACACCATCCTCTTTTCTGCTGCAGACCCCTAAAAATAGGTCTGTAGCAGGGAACAACTAGATAATGCTATGCGCTGACATACTGGATTAGTGCATTAATGCATTAAACCTTTTCACAGCACAATTACAGCAATACTACAATATGGACAATTTATTCCCTGGAATTCTTGACCTCATCTGCCTTCTTCCAGCAACAGCTTATGGTAGTTATATTGTAGTAGACTTTTGCTAATAAACTTGATGGTTCAAGCTACATACAGACATATATAGTCAGAATATTATTTTTGTGATGGTCCAATCAGCTTAAACTGTCGTGGTTGAAAGCCCCAAAAAATGGCTTTTTCCCTGCAGATTCCAAAGTTTGGAAAATCAATCACAATTATAAGGGAAAGAGAGAGGATAGGGAGAGATTTAGACAGGAAAAGACTATGAGGCACTTGCAGCTTGGCGCTGATCCCACTGGTCAAAAAAACTACCACTCTAATCTTTTCCTTAAGCAACACCTGAGACTACTCTCTCTTTTTTTCCCTTATTGTCCTTCAAGACTGGGCAACTTTCCCCAAGGGCACACTGCATTATCCACAAACTCCTCAGACAACTAATTAAAGATGGCAGGAGGCAAAATGCGATTACTATGTGCTCCGAGCTTATAGAAAAACTATACAACTACAGTGTCATCACAGGGATAAAAAAAAAAAAAGAGATTGAATTCACAATCAGATCCATGCTCAAACAGACAGAGTGTGTGTTTTGTTTCTCAGCCTGACAAACAGCCAGCAGCGAGAACTTTAATTCACTGCAGCTACCATTAATGAAACCCGCCGGAAGACAGATGTCAAAATTATATCCCAGAAGGTTACAAATTAAAATGTTACATCTCACTTGTTTAATTTAATCCAATTTTATTCTGGAAGGTCTTCAACTTGCAAGGATGCTGATTTAAAGTACGATCACAGGATTCCAGGTTTCAAGCTGCTTGGTTGTCGCTGAACCAACAGCAACAGTGTTTTGGACCAAAGCTGTGTTCAAGGCATAACAATCAAGGGTGGTAAAAAGTTGAAATGAGCGAGACGGATGTTTCAAGTTCGAGATTTCAATGTTGATTTCAAATATGCAGCAGATTAGCTTGACAGGTCCAGGATGGAGGTTACAAGTCTCCAATCCTTGTGCTAAACTAAGTTAATCTGCTAGAAGCTATTGCCAACCAAGCCTCAAATTAAGATATGTAATAGCATTTTGGTCCACAAAGAGCTCCTTGCCAGTAAAGTCCATCAGGTGACATACAGTAAAACATCTATTTTGGCAGACTTTTTTCGTCAAGGTGTCAAACCCTACAAATTCTATTTGCCTTGGACATGGCAAGTATGACACTTCATATATCAAGAAGAAAAAGGCTCCCCAAGCCAAGAGTCATATACAGCCAACCTGTAAGGATAGTGAGGCAGGTCTGTCTTTGCCTCTTCACGGCGGCCCTACCAGCAAGAACAACTGTTTATATAATTTTGGATGAACTGGCTTTTGTAATTTTAAAAGAAAGCTTTGGGCCACACATGAACAAGGGAGTACTGGATACATACTGACATGAAGAAAAAAACCCAACAATAACAAGGCCAGTGAGACTGTTTTGTTACCAACAGAGCAAGGTTACTGTGTGAAAATGTGCAATACACTGTTTCACTGTTTTTTCTCGTCATGTAGCACTTGTTTTTGTTATTGCTGTTGGCAAAATACAGTTGATAAAGCTAATATCAGTGTCTTTCCTATATTTTATCATATCAAGTCATAAGAGAATAATTGGCAAACACAAGACAAATGCAGTTGAACAGCTCATGCAAATGCCCTGTAGGTGACTTGTGTTTAACCTTATAATAATGTGTGAACTGACTGTGACAAGCACAACAAAATGCCTTGGCATCCAAAGTAAAGTCATACAGAGACTTGGCACCAAGGTCCATGTACACGAGTTGGCAGCATAACAGGCGCCTGAGGTCCCAACCGGTGGCTCTGACAGGGTCCCAGGTTGCATGGTGACAGAGGAGCTGCTCAGTGAAAACACAACTGTGCATGTGGAGAGCGTGGGAGGAATGGGACGGGAAGAGAACAAGAGAAAGGAAGGTAGAAAAACCTGAATATAGATAAAGAAACGGTGAGACGTGACAGGAAGAAAGCATCACAACAACTTGATCACAGACAAGCAGGAACAGAGGAAGTGGAAGTGGAGGAGGAGTTGGTGCAGAAGAAGGAGACTGTCAAAGTGTTTCTTGTAAAGTTTGCTGCTGCTCAACATCCAGGATCCATCTAGTTTCTGACCTCGTTCATGTCATTAGGTCAGAGATGTTTATATAGAAACCCATTATTACGGACTACAAACTTCCTTTACAGGTCTGATTAGGCATCAGAGCTGACAGCTAAACAAGCCGACAGCTGATTCTATTTCCACATAAATGGTGCTGCTGAAAGACATAGCCACGTACAGTTCAACTTATACTCTTGACAGATCCAATTAAAGTGCAACAGAAACCTGGGATCTCTCTTTGTCTGGCCTAACCCTCTCCTCACTGAACAGACCGCCTAATAATATACCACACCTCCTCTGAGGTGACACACATCCAGAGAGATTTTGGTATTGTCAGCTGTGTTATTGAAAGAGAGTGCATCTTCTTTTCTCATGGAAAATACAGTGAGGATGTTGCTATGGGGATTTTTCTGTCTAAAACATAATGACGTTGTTTAGATGTGGCAATGGGTTTCAAAAGAGCTCTTTCCTCTTTTCTTTCCTGCTACAGAAGAATGAAAGGAAATGTTCTCACTGGGAATCGCACGGTCTTGTGCAGAGAGGTAGTTAGAGTATGAACATGTCCATCTCATTGTGTTTCAAGGAGAGAAGCTGAAAAGGGGGTTCTTTAATAAGAAAAGTACACTTAAATAGGACTTGAGGTGATTCACAATGACAATACACATTAGAAATCTTAAGTAAACTATAATTCAGCAAAAATAGTATCCATTTCGAAACAAGAAAATGTTATATTTTGTATTTTTTAATCCCCAAAAAGCTAGTTCATTTAAAAAATATAATATAATAATAATAAATATATATATATATTGTATATATATTATATAAATTGTGAAAATACATTATATATATATATATATATTCACAATTTTAGTGAACACAATAATTGTGTTCACTATATTTGTTTGCAGCTGCTTACTTTACATAGAAAAATGTGTATTTTAAATAAGTAATTTCAAGTTTTGACCAGTAACCCATGAATAAAATTGAGAATTTTGACTACTATTCAAACTTGAGTTGTTACCCTAAGGTAGCAGAAATTAGTTACACATCACTGAGATGGCTACCTGATTTGGTTTTGACACTTCAGATGACTACTTTTCCTGGATAAAGAATCACCTCAGAGGTCAATATAACAGTGGAGATGATGATGTCATCTCTGTTGGAGACCCCTTTTAAGAGGTTCAAGAGAACTCAACAAAAAATGGATTTGTATGCTGCATGACTGCTGGACTAAGTGTGTAAATGAAAGAAGTCCTTTCTCTCTGCCGTTGGCAACACACAATCAATGTTCATGTCAACTCAGCTCTTGTAATGAACATTTTAAACAACATTGGCCCTTAGAAACCAAAATGATTACACTAACCTACAAATACTTTACTAAGTACATCCAGCTGTATCTCTATGCTATTTCTTTCCCTTTCTTTTTTGACATATACAAACACACAGACACAGATAAACCTTGCCCCCCCCCCCCCCCCCCCAGCCCCCCCCCCCCCCCCCCCCCCCCCAGACACTGCTATTGGAGTCTTTAATCAAGACTAATGTGGAATGTCCCATACGACTACCATTAATCATTTGAAGCTGGCCAACTGTGCCATTGATCAATGCTATACTTCAAAGGAGCTGCTGCTGGCACAGGTCCGCGTGTCTGTCCAGCTCTGTTTGCACTGTACTACACATCAAGTTATAAATATTGTGTATGACTGCCACTTCACACCGCTTTTATGAAAATAGGCAAGCATTTTCAACCAGGTTTTCCAAGTTTTCCCACTGTGCTGCTCAGGTAGAGAGCTAAACACAAACCAAAACCTGAACCAAAAGAGCACTTCACATTTCCTCTGAACTGACTTCTTTGGTACTAGCATTCATAAATAGGGGCATTTTAACTGTGCTTTGCAGAGCTCTCCCTGTTACATCTGTGCTGGTGGTCCTTCTGGTATAAAAGTGACACAAAGCCTATGAAACACTCAACCAGCTTGCTCACATACAGTACACTGCATTTTTATTCACAGTCTGATCCCAGTGGCTGGCGAGGACACAAAAGAGATGGCCTCTACCACCAAGGGAAATCAAATCCAGTTCAAGCTCAGCCATTTGTGCAATAAACACTAAATTTATAAGGTGCACAAAAACAAAAAGACTCCACATTCAGGTTCTCTGTATGCTGCCTACACACACACAGTGTGAGAGTGGACGCCCACTGGCTTCTTTCCTCTGTAGATCTGTACTTGTCTTGCAAGTACTTGTAGCCAAGTTTTCCTGGGTTGGCGCCAAGCAGTTAACAAACAGCAGTTTATTAATTGGATCTGGTAGTGTGTTTATATTGGGGAGGACCAAGATCATTTCAAACTGGCCTTGGAACAGGTGTGCTCTGTAGCGGGGCCAAATGAATAAACTGCATGGGCTCAGCAGATTCGAGCAAAAAAGGATGAGCCTTCACAAAAAGTTGCCATAACTCAGCACTTAGGCCCTGCTTACGAGAGTTCTGATCTATATGCTTCCACATCAATACATGGTTGTTTTGTTTATTTCTTTTTCCTCTGTTTTGTATAAATGTTTTTACTACATTCTCCTTAAATTGCAATATGGCTCATCTTCTTTTTTATGTTTATTATAAGCTCCAAAATGAGTCAGTTTCCATGACCTTCGTGTTAAAGTGGCAAACAATACAGCACAAATAAGTCTGTTTACGATCTGGTGCAAAAACTGGTTTACGCTTACTACATAATTCCCCCTTTAATGACAAGTATACAAGATTTGAATTTTTATATAACTCACATTTGAACTGTATTAAAGCTGAAGGTCAAGCATAATTAGTTATGCTTTTTATAGCATTAATCTGGGATTTGTGCTGTGTCAGGAAAGAAGCTGTAATATATAGGAGGTATACAGTATCTGAAGCAAACCCACTATCAGAGCCAATCTCTGAATTTGTTATTGAAAATTATTTGAATCTTTCCATTAAACCTACTTTAAACCAGCAAACCTATTTCTAGCATGCTGTCCTCTGGCATGTAACATTAACTGTGGAGTGCCATTAGAAGAAAAAAAAAAAGAAAAAAAAAACTTGCTATGACGAATACTCAAGAATACTCAATGAAGACATTTGCACTGACAGTGAGCGTCAGCAAGTTGAGCCAGGAGGGCAGCTTGAGGAACAAAAGAAAATATATTTGCACCACAACTATAAAGAGCAGTGCAGGGAAAAGCAAATGTAAATCTATTGCTGTACATTATCAGAAAAACATCTCCTTTGGTACTTTTTTTTTTACATTTTTCTCCTATGTGCCCTCATTTTTCTTCATCTTCCCTTCTGGCCCAGACTGAACGGATGCACTCCTCAACATAACAGACACACGTAGAGGTCAGAGACCACCTGTTCTGAGCTGGCTGGACTGATGAAACGATATCAGAGGACACATCTGGCCTGACAGCAAACAGGCCGGATGGGAATGGCAGCATGCTCCTGGCTGGTGACGGATGACTCACAGCTGACGCTGAGGTCACTGGAGGTCACATTGAGAATGGGGTTTGGAAGGGCTGGCGTTTTTCTAAGGAGGGTGGAATTTCTGGACTTGGGCATTATATTAATAAGACTTTACTTAGCAAGTAATGTGAATTATGTTAGTGAGGATTGGCCATGAGCTATGGGCAAGAGCAAGGTTTTACATCTGCAATATTTCTGGGTGTGTGGAAATCAGATGATAAGTTCAACATTAGCTTGATTTCTAAATCTCACTTATCCTTCATCACTTTCAAGTCCAACTGGAATTTGTTCAGACAGAGGTCTAACCAGTTGTGGAAGGAGTCCATCAATTCAGGGTCAATATCTGAATCCCAAAGCAACAGAGTAAAATATTATGTCTCCACTACCTCTGAATAAAAAATAGTTGTGGACACAAGACCAGAATCAGTGATGCTATCATTGTGGGATTGTAAAATTTCCCTGGACATGTAACCTGGCCTTTCTTTCTTTACAGCAATCTTTCTGCCTCTCTCCATATATACACACACATATTTCCTCTCTGTGTGACACAGTTTGTGAGTGAGGATCTCCATATTTATGAACTCCACATGATCCCCACCCCTCGTTTCACAGTTCACTGTGTTATTTTCCGCAGTGTGGAAAGGAAGAGACGTGATGAGAGAAGAGGGAAAGCAAAGAAGGGGAGGACAAGCATGTCCTTAGAGCTCTCTTCTCCCTATATTCTTTATCAGCTTTCATCTCTCGGCCCTTCAGAGAGACTGAACCATAAAGACTGAGTCCAATCACAAGGGGGCATATTATTTTCTTCCTCCTTGAATACAGTATATCATAGCCCAGACCCTTACAACCTCTCCTCCTCTTGCATACATAACTTCAGCCAAACCATAGTCAGGGTCTATCTATTGGCTCTGTGTGTGATTAACATAATATATATCTAGTTTAATATCAACTTTCCTCTGCCTCAAAGCTCACAGTGAGTATGTGAATAGATTTATTATGAATTCCAAGAAAACTCACTCATTTTTCTCCAGCAACAGGACCAGCTGTTCACCTTCCACAGACACCAGCAGCTGGAGAGATGCAGGATAACCCTGAAACACAAAAACATATCAGCAGTGTTTATGTGGTGCCCAGATCTCACCCATCCTGTCTGTGGGTCAGCGTTTACGTGAAGCTTCTCCTTAGTCGGAAACTCAAGGCAGGATGTGACAGAGGCAATGGTGTTAGTGAAACAGGAAGAAAGCTTCCACATCTTATACTTTTTAAGTCTGTGCACAACACAATCATGGACTTACTGATCAATTTAGCATCAACTAGGGCAATTATTCTATCATCTATTTTTTTACAGATTAACAGGGCTTCAATTACATTGTTTTTTAAACTGCAAGGTTTGCACACTGTTGTCATTCCTTTCTCTCACTCCTCTTCTCATTATCTTCAGCTACCTCTTATTGACCCTCTCTTACCTCATTGAGTATTTGAAATATTTTTACATAAACATCTGGATTAGTGGGACAGGCTTTCAGAGCTAAAGAACAAACATTAACACAATCCATTGGCACAGCACGATGACTCAATACTGTTTCGCGTCTGTGTTCTAACATGGGTTCCTGAATTAATTCAGAGAGCACAGAAGGAGGAGGGGCTATTAGCAGTGTTTTATCAATGAGAGAGAGAGAATTACTCTTAAAAACCTTTGAACGCACAGGAGAAGGAATGGAGGTTGATCGATTAGAATGGATTTTTTTTTTCTTGCACAATAAACATAACAAGTACTTGAATAGCACAATATACATGATATCCTGATGTAAAAAAATGGACTAACATGCAAATAACCAACAGATATTTCCTCCTTCTCAACTGTCTGCAGAATGTTTTACAGAAGTGTAATGGAACAAGAAGGAGCAGCCACAGTGAGCTGAAAGGGTGCCAGGCGACAGGCTGCACACCTGCAACACTTCTGCAAGATGACCAAGCACCCTGCTGTCGTGTGAAAAATTACATGCAGTGCAATGTGTGTGCAATGACGTGATGGAAAAAGCCAAATCGTGACTTATATCTTAATTAAAACAATGTGCTGTGTTGTACTGCTGTTATATTTGTAACTTTACATCATAACTGCCTAAAAAAGGCACATAAAATACTAATATCTGCTGTATACAAAGTCTTTAAGAAGAATAGATAAATGTGGTATTTAGGTATCTATTTATTCAGTCTGCAACAACCCAGAAGTGATCATGGTGTTGAAAATTTGCTCACACAAGTTTAATCCTTGGTCAACTCTCAAAATGCCAAGTTCCCAACAAAAGCTCTGATGACTTCATCTTTTTCAAAAAAGTAGCATGTATGCAGTATATTCACGCTGAGACTCATGGTGTGATCAGGCATCAGACATCACACATATGGTCACTAAGGAATAGACTGTAGATTTATTTATCATGAGTTGATATTTTCGATGTGCTGTGTGCTCTTTCACTGTGACATTTCCTAGGACTGCTGACCGATGCCTCAGGGCCAATACTTTCCTGGCTGGTCTGCATCTTTGTCTGAGAGTCAGTGTGTCATTTCCAGCAACGAGTGTAAGTAATGACTCTGCAATACTTCATGATAACCCTCCATTGGCACAAGGAGCAGCTATATAAATCGTTTTTTTTTTTTCTAGGAGGTTTAAGTTTCACTGCAGTTTCTGATAAGACTATCACTACCTGCCCTATTGGTCACTTTAATTTGGGATGGGTCAAATTATAGATAGTCTGTACTGTAAAGGTAAAACAGGCATGCTTAATGTAAGGAGCGGCAGAAGGAAAGGGTCTGATGTAATGGAAAGTGGGTGAAAATCCATAAAGCTCAAACGTTTCAATTCCCCCGTGCCTATGTGACATATTTGTGATATTCATGTAATTAACTTCAGTGACTTAATCATAGTAGCTGGAAAAAAATCAACTCTCTCATAGTGACTTCCCTGCACCAGGAAAATGCTTGATTGCTCAGGGAGTTCTCAACACCTACGCATTTCCCTTCTCTGGAAAAGTTTCCTTAAGTTGTGGTGGGGGATGCCGAATTTCAAACATTTTCTTTTCCTGCTGTAGTAAGTGGGACAGGCTCACTGCCTGAAAACATAAATCTAAAGGACCCAGAGAGGGAGGATTTGACTAGTCTGCATGCATCTATTAATCTAGCTTATGATAGAGAAATGAAACTACACAATCAGCATGGTGTTACAAGGTTAGCTCCAAGCACCCATCTCTCTCTCAGAGCATCAGGTTTTTGTTCTGCTGACTTGTAAAGCTGTTGAGTTTCAGGAATAATTTCACAGTAAGGATTGGCTGTGGGGCAAGTTCATGTTCAACAAACAAAAAAGACATATTCAAAACAAGAGAGTGCAAGAAGAGGGAAGTTACAACAAAATAAGGAAAATAAAACACAAGAAACTGCTATAATCAGGCTACAGAGGGGGGAGGCGTTTACACTGGATTTGGCCAAGCTAGTACTGGTAAATATGTCTGGAGTATTTACCCTGTCTGTGAGCTGGCTGAGAGGTCTGTACTCTTTGCCCTTCAGCAGAAGAGGTACCGTGGTCCCATAGCGTTGTGGTCTGGCTGCCTCCCTGCGATGTTCGGTCTTGTCTGGACCACTTCCTGTGAACAGATTAGAACGATAAAATTTAACATCACACTACAAACATCAGTGAATGGTGGAAAAAAGGGGTCAGCACTATATGTCGACGTAATGTCCTTAATAATTTAAGGACACTAATAATGCAACAAAGGCCTCACACACACACAGAACTATTAAAAAAATGTGGACAGTGCTGCTGTGAAAGAGTAAAAGCTCTTGTTCCTCTGAGTGGATGTGCTGCCACCCCCCAAGAGGACTTCTCCGATAGGACAACCACAGACCATCAATAATAGATGCTGTCATGCAGTTTATGAGTAACTCACCCTGTGCGAAAATGAAATTTTTCTTCCTACTTCTTATATTTGTTTCTATATTTTCCTCTTCGTATACCCAAGCCAGACACGGACCCTGCACTGTGCTGCTTTCCCCCTTTCTCACAGTGATATTTTAAACTCTTTACTGGATTTAAATTAGCAAAGTTACAAGTCTGTTATGCTAATCATCTCTTGAAAGGCTGCTCATCTGGGAGGCAAACCTTGAGGGATGTATGTATAGGATAAGCACAAGATGAACTGTATCAGTGCTTCAAGCAGAATGTGTCACAATTCCCTCTGCTCTTCTTTTTTTCCCACAGACAACTGGGTCTGTCCCCAGTGCTCCCACAGACTTACTGAGCATGTCTGTGTTGCAAGAGGCCCAGCAGGCAAACTCCTATGAATGATATAAACCCACAGAGGAGCTGTGCAGATTGAGTAGAGAGACAGAGAATAGGAGAGAGAAAGGGAGGGTGGGAGGTTGTAAGTAAGGCTGGGAATGAGTGCTGTGTCTCTATTTACTGTAAGGTCCATCCCTGGGGATACTACAGAGTAAAGCATCTGTCTGTCTACATGCACAATGTCATACATGAGATCAGGAGTGCAGTGAGCAGTGATATTACAATCCAACATATTTTGTATACTTATCCCCCTGCCTGAGGGGCTGTCTTCATTTTCAAGTACTTTTAAAGTCTGATGCTTCTTGTCTTTGAAAATCCTGAGCTGACTACTGTGCCGTTGCGTTTTTCACAACTTTCGCAACACAAACGGTCTGTGACGGCAGTTGCCCCATGCTCTCAGTGTGGCCCCGACTCTCCATTCATCCACAGCGCATAATAAGCTAACAAGGGCATTAAAGGGACCTCCTGCATTTAATGGGATTTAGGAACATGTGCCGGTGGTAGTTTGTTGGTTTTAGTGGTGCGTGAAAACCACGTTGGACATACGGAACAGCATGACTGAGACACAGGCTGTGGTTAGAGTGCTATTAAAAAAAGAGCACACATACATCTTGTTATTAAAAGACCCCCCCCCCTCACAAATCATTTCAATATTTTATATGAGCCTGTTTTCATCAGACAATACAAATTCAGAGAGAGCGTGAACTCAAAACAAACTGTTTTGTAAAAAGTTTATCTAGACCACATGTAAGTGTTTATAGCCACAATCTGAAGTGTGTAAGCAGTCATGTTCCTTGAAAGGCATTCATCCTCGTGCACTTGTACCGTACAAAGAGAGACAGCGTGAGTTGCAAGTTGGCTGAAGTAAGTGTTCTTGTTCGATGTTGTTCACAGCCTCTCTGATTCAGGGGTTTAGGATACAGTTTGATAGTCTGACAAGCACTTTGTTTGAAGCGTACTAACCCCCTTTAATATGTGATTTAATGGGTATGTGTACAGCATGTGTGTTTGTGAAGCTTTTTGTGGCCTCAGTATGAAACATCTGTCATCACTACCCCAAAAGAAGAGCTCCCTTCAAACGGCAAACCAGACATGCATCATCGTTCTCATGGGCTTTATCCTCTTTGGGAACCTTTTAAATTCAAACTAAAAAACTGGGTTAATCCCATATGTTTTCTGGAGAGTATCACGATTGCTTAGCCAACAACAGTTGTACCCCCACATTGGACATAAGGGAGAATCAGCTGCGGGTCATTCATCAAAAAAACAAAACACAAGATCTGGTTGGCCGCCAAAACATTTTCTACCCCCACTCTCTCTTTAAATAGCTGCACAAACCAGTTCTTTTTTAAAGCCAATTCCATTTTGACGATCTAACAAAGATGCTCTTTTTTTCATTTTCCTCCACAAGCCTGACCTGCATTACTTATTAACTGGTAGGTAATGGGAATTCAAACAAAACAGCAGCTGTTGTCCACTTTCCTCAGCAGGAGAGTGACACAGCCGACAACATAAACAAACAAAATGAGCCACAATTACCTCAGTCAAACGGAGGTCGCTGCTGGACCCTGTACAAAAAAAACAAAAAAATCAACCTCATTACATACACTTAGTATCTTACCTGCTGCATCAAAGAGACTTTCACATTTATTTGCATATTTTCATTGTTTTCATCTTGGGGAAGAGTGTGGCTATTGTTGCAAAAGAAAACCATGCATGCATAGATAATATGTTGAAAAATGCATGAATGTAAGCATTATCTGCATTCCGTTAAGTTCGCTCGGGTAGTGGCTCAATTAGCAATTTTGTTCCCCTCTTGAGAAGAGGAGAATGAACAAGGTTAAAACAGGTGTATGAAGGACATGTGGTAATCTATCGGCAAGGTGATCAGGGAGTACAAGAGAGGGCGAACATCGCAGGGGAACTTTTTAGACCTTAAGAAATCTAATTAGCCTAAAAGAACATTAGCATACGATTTATGCATAATGTACTCTGTATTTCATGGAAAAGAAAAATTACACACTTAACATAATTGTGTAGGCCATCTAAACTAATCATTTTGCCAATGAAATCATTCAGCTAATAAAATACTAATAAAACAGGACTTAAGTTTGCTAGCTTTTGATATCCTGCAAATACGTTGTCCGATAGAAAAACTTATTTTACAGACCATAGTGCAAAATAAAAAAAAAAAAAAGCTACTTTTCATCACTGCATAGTTTGTCAATCAGTCTGACTTAATAGTAAACAATACTCTCAGTACAGGCTGCAGCACATGTAACTGAGCAGGTAACACTGGTAAGCGACTGTGCTCGTGGACAGCTGCAAAATAGTTTGCAATAATGCTCCAATGTCCTTTTATATTATGGTATTTTACATCATTTTTTATACCATAAAATACCATAATATACCATAATATAATATTGGTAATCTGAGGCATGGCATTTAAAAGGACACCTGCCAGAAGATTGGAGAAACCATCAGTTATTGTTTATTATCAGCCAAACTTCATAATTTCTACTATAATAAAAGAAATATCAGAAATTATTAATTAGACATACAGTTTAGGAATTCATAGAGGTGGAAGAATCCTTAATTAAAGAGAAGAGATTATAAATATAGCAGGGTGAGGGGGAAAATTTAGCCATGTTGCAAACTGCATCTTAGCTACACCTAGTCTCAGCAACTTTCAACCGAGGTGGGAAATATAAATGAGAAAACACACCAGAGCCCCGGAGACATGACTCCAATCATTCTCAACACAAAGAACCAGCCTTTAATACCAGTGCATCAGAAGAGAAAAACTCCGATTATGGATTTGATAATAGTGAAGATTTGATGGTCAATATCTGTGCGACCAACCAACCCTCCAACCAAACCCCTGTAATGAGTTGTGTTAATGTCTCTCAAAAAGGTTAGCTGGCACCGACTTATTGATGAGCCTCTTAAACTGAGTGACAGAAGATGAAAGAACTACTAATATTGTAGATGAATTTTAATGAAGTGCTCTTGCAAAAACACAGATAAACACACAGCAAAGGTAGATTCAACAGTTGCAACTGGAAGTGACAGAAATATGGATCTAACCCAGAGCTATTTTTGGGAGTGCCTACTGTATTGATTATCCATATTGATTACAGACGGACACGGCATTGAGCCAAATCAAATGCATGGACCCCGATAGGTGTTATTATTAGAGCGGGCAGATTGTTTTAGATGTTTTATCCATTTACTGTCAAAAGAATGACAACCCTGACACACATGCACATAGATGGGGAAAAAGCACTGGCAACAGCAAGCTTGAAAGTAAAGAGAAAAATGATCAAACACTACTTACAAGTGTATGTCTAGTAAGAAACTATTGTTTCATTTTTACCCTTAACATTACAAAGAACATGATCCTTGTTAGCTGCGGCCAGATTGGCTTGTTTGCATGCTAATATGAAAACAAATTAGATATGGGACTGCTTTTAGCACCCACGTGTGTTTTTCTCCACAATTAATTTAACTCCAATTTGAACTTTTTCCTCATGCCTGTATGTATGATGACTAAAAACCTTGATGTGTGACTGATGCAAGCCTTTTCAACACAACAAATCAACCATTATTCCAAAAGATGTTTCAACACCACATACTAAAGTTAGGCTTTTCTACACATATAAAATACTGTATATACAACTGGAGCATCTAAGGAAGAACAGAGAAAGAAGAGAGACGTTTCCTCTCTTACTCAGATGCTCAACATTAAAGGTACTAAAATGTGATCATCTTTCAGGTCCCAAGAAGCGCCGCTAACAGCTTAGTCAAGTTTCTTCTACGTACATCATTACTGATTCTGTGTGAAAACACCACTGACCTGAATATAGCAACGGATGCTACACCTACATTGTGCCCTCAGAAATAAAGATCCCTTAACAAAGAGAATAGAGAATGAGCTCACTTTGAAAGGCAGTCAGGACTATCATAACAGAGCCGTTCCTGGAAATAAAATCGACATCCAGGTAGTCATGTAACACAAATTAGACAGCCATACCTGTGAGGTTGCCTTGGCATTCATTTAATTAGCAGGACGCCAGAGTCACTCTAGTAAGACATCAACATAATCTTAAGGACTGTCAAATACAGGACATCACACTAAGTCTTGTCACTGTTTTACAGCTTGGGGGTTCCTGCCTTCCAACAAACACTTTTCCTTTCAACACATCAAAGAGAGCATTTTACAATTATCCTGTTACAAGGTTCTCTTTTTATACACAATAAAAAGCCATGCTTCTGACACAGTTCCTTATTGTGATATTCTTTGACTAATAAAAGACATTCAAAAGTAATAATAACACTGTTTGAAGGAAAAGCTGTGGCTCCCTGACTTTCTACCATATATGTATTGGTGCCTAATGCTCGAAGCAGCTTCAAAGAAAACACTTTAAACTAAATAGAAGTCATCCAGTCAACATACATCAAGGCTTCTCTTCCACATAGACACTAAATGTATAAATATATATTTCATCTCTGCATTTCATCTCGAGCAGTATAATAAACTGCTTCATGTTGTCCAGCAATAAGATGGAAATTACATTAAATTCAACAAGACACTGGACAGAGCCATAATTTTCAGGCAGTTGCAATGTTCAAAGGCAAACTCTGAAAGCCCTCTTGAGACATGTTTTTATACATTTATCAGCCTTATTTAGAGAAAGCGTTAGTATCAATGCTTTGCCTCTCTCCATGTTTTAGTTGTTTTGGCCCTCAGTTCTTTTATAAGCTTTAGTTCCATTTTTATTTGTTCATTGGGGACAAATAATGGTCATAAACAAGTTGTTTTTAGCATGCCAATGGTGAAGACTGACAGAAATGTCAGTAGTTATGGAAGCAGTCATGATCCACATTATTAATTAATTAATGGTCCGGAAGTTGGCAAAGTCAAAAGGCTCCATCTTTTTGCATACAGTGAACACTATAACATGCTGTTAGCATACAAAGAAGATGCACTGCATCAATCCACTCATTCAGATTCATTATTTGAGCATTATCGATATTTATTTTATATTAAACCAGAAACATCCACAATATCAACAACAGCATATCAGAGGAAAAGTCAAAGGATTGCTAATTTATGCAGGATTTATCCTCAAGGCCGTATTGGACTGCATAAAGTATCATGGTAATCCAGCCCGTATTAGATATTTAGACCAAAGTGCTGGGCCAACCAACAAGAACCAACTACTCCTCGGGTGGTCACATTTAACATCACAAACGCAACAATAGAAAACAGGAAGTGCAAAGCAGCATGAAGGCCAGTGCCTATGTTACTCCACGTAGTGCCTATTTTATCAAGGAATGAATGCCTGTCCTCATTAAAGACAAGAAACAGAATGGGTTTTTTGACCAGTGTGAAAGGGGCATAACAGAAGAAGTTGGCATTGCGATTCCTCAACCATTAACACTACACTACAAAGAATATTATTGTTTCATTGTGACTAGTAACAACATTCTGAGTTTCTATATGCACACTGGAAGCGGCCACACTGACAGACGAGAAGAGAAAAGTGAGCTGAGAGGCGCACAGAAAAAAACAAAGAAATCACACAGCCTTTCACTTGCGTTGAGAATGTCAGTGTTCCCTCATTGCCTCATTTCAGCAGTTCCAACTTCTATCAGTCCCCTCCATCGCCCACTTTCCATGTGATGACACACTGGAGTAATTAGTGTTGAAGTGGAGAAAGTGTTAATCCTGCAAGTGGGACCTCCTAGATCCATTCTAAAACAGAACAGCCCATTATTGGTCTGACAGAGCAATCCTCAGCTCACAGTGAAATAATGGTAATACGAGACTTCTCAGGGTGGGTTAGTGAGATTTACTTGTGTGTCCTATTCCTATCCTGTGGGAGCAACAGTGGAAAAGCCACTTCCTGTGTTATTTTGCACAGATTTAGGCATTATGTCTGAGAGCTATGAGGATTGGAGCTCCTGGAGGATTTGGGGATTAACAGGAACTTATCACACATGCCAGGTCACCTAACAGCCATTTGAGATAAATACAGAGTTCAACAAAATGTGGAATTTTAGCCATACCAGCAGCAGCTTTCAATTGTGGTCAAAGTCTATCAGTGGATCAGACAGTTGGTCACTCAAGTCAACTATTTGGGTCCTATGTCAATGACTTATAACTGGAAGGATCACCTTACTTTACCTGTTGCAACATAATATTAGCATTTAGCCTCACAAAGCTAAAAGCATGTCTCATTTGAATTCATTACATTATATTTATCCAGATTATGCATTTTAGCAACACATTACAGAAATCCACTACACAAAAAATGTAGGAAATTGGCACTACAATCGTGATCAAGAGCTCCTAGCAAGTTGGTTGCAGCACAGACTGCCACATGGATCTGTTTTTCTAAAAGGTGTTCTCTTGCTGTAACATTCTCTGAATTCAGTTTTCATTCTTTCCATCAAAGCTTCCATGATATAAAGGCCAATAGGTTAAGACCATGGCTGCATTCAATCAAAACATTTCAAGGTAAACACACTGACATAGATGTGTGGTGACCTTTCCGTTGTGAAATTATTGATGGAGGGTGACCTGGTGGGTTTTAGCCTGCTGTGAAACTCTGTGTGTCTCAAACCAAGAATCATATTGTTGCATCAGTTCGCTTTCTTGTTCTGTTCCAACTCTCATCAAAGTGAAATCAAATATTTTTTAAGAAGGGTGGTCTGTCAAAAGAAAAGAAACAAACAAACAAACAAGTATCTGGTGTTCTAGAGAATTTTTGCACCTTTTCCAAATCAAAATACTCCTCTGCAACACTTCCAATCATTCATTTTAAATGTGACTATTGCATGTTTGTAAATCGCTCAGATCCACTCATTCTGCATTAGCATAAACATCAACCGCTTGCAGTTCACAGATAAGGTGTGACAGGAGCGACTCCATGTTCCCTTCCTGCTCCACATCTATTCATTATTCCTTTCTTCCTCTCTTTGCTCCACAAGTTGTATTTTTTTCCTTTGTTGCAGAGAAAACTGTCCCACAAAAAAAAATCTGAGCTTCATGGGAGGTGTGACATATTCAGTGAAATGGGTAAAGTAGCTGACTGCCTTCACACCTGTCTCCTTTGGGACTGTGGTGCAGATTGTGGGGAAATGCACCGACATTCTTTCATTGCACATCACACATGACTGACTGCTGTCTGTCAAACTCTGCAGGTTGGTGGTCTGCAGATTTGCTGTTGTCCAACACAGATTTCTCATGGTTTCTCTCATGATTTCTCATTTAGAATTGCTCGGAGCATTGTTCCATGTGTAACATGGAGTTTTTCAAATCCAGAAAAATCCTGCCATGCTGCTGGTTTGTGTGCCATGCATCAGCTTATCTGTTATATCTGTAACCCTGTCATCCACAGGCAAAGGAGAGAGAGCTAAATCACACTGATGGCTATAATGACCAATGATGCTTAACAGAGGGAGACGTTTCTAACTGTGCCTGTCCTTCCCTCACAGCCAACAAATCAATGCCAGCCTGTCCTCAAAATGTCAAGCGACAGCCACCCCAAGGGTCTGTAAGACAGACCACGGTGAGGTTATTTCCTAAATGGCTTTAACAAAAAGGAGTTGTGTAAACTGGGATGGCAGCCATAAGTCAGACTTCAACTACAGACCTGAGGATGGGTTGAAGTTACTCCCCAGGGAACAGAAGCTGAAAGGCGGGCAAAGGTCTTCAGAGACAAAAGAGTGTGTGCATGAATCTCTGATGGGCAGGTTTTATACTCCTGTCCCACGATTTTGTTTACACAACACAGACATTCTAATCTTTCTAATTAATTCTGTCTGATGCTGCAGTCTGACCAGATGATATCCTCAAATCTAATCCAGGTCATTTGGTTCTGTCTCTAATTATTTATCGAGTTTCCTTCATCCAGAAAAAAAAAAAGATCAGACCCTCGGAAAACCAGTTGATATGCAGAGGAGAAACAAAGAGAAGCAGACAGAGCCAGAGAGCCACAGACAGAGTGATTCATTACAGATCTGTAAACACAGCCTGCTTGATTCTTGCCCTTACGGGACTTCTTTTAGTTTTTCTCTAAAAGTTCAGAAAGCAACTAAACTCAGAGGGGCACTAACATTTCAAATGAGATCACAAAAAAAAGTCCAGTCAAACAAAATCTAAACATTTTGAAGGCTAATGAGCAGATGGCTCGACCAACTACTGATCACCTGACCTTTGATTTCGTTTTTGAATGCTTTTCCAAAATTTAATAAACCAACTTTTATGAAGAGACAGTTTTTACTTTAATCATATTGTCATTCAAAAATTCACTTTAAGGAAAGAGCAGTTAATTTGTGATGATTAGAATTATTTGTTCTTGTGTCAGTTCTTGTGGTTTTATAAACCAGTATATTGCAGCTGCTATGGCATAAAACCTCTCAATAGCCTTACTTTCCTCATCTATAAAGACTGCATTTATACACCAGGGTCACAGGTTTTATACACTACTTATGCATAATTTTGCCTGTACAAGCAATTAGAAGTACATTACTTCTCATTTCTGTGCCATGATATTCTCAACAGGACACCTCCACAACCCCTCCAGAGATAGTTCCCGTTATCTGATGCATCACTTTCTTCAGTAACTGCTAGCACAACAGTTTTTGAACACTGTCCAGGTAGCTGATTGCATTTTTGAGTGCTGGCACACCCAAAAATGTTCTGGCACAGAAGAACCGAATGTCAGTTAGCTCTGGTCCATACATGGCTGCCAGATTTGGCAGTATAACACTTAGTGGCAGTGGAGTTTAGGGTGTTTTGGGCTGAGAATCAGTCAAC
The DNA here is from genome assembly GCF_900634625.1 of Parambassis ranga. Lineage (NCBI taxonomy): Eukaryota > Metazoa > Chordata > Actinopteri > Ambassidae > Parambassis > Parambassis ranga. The sequence goes on from NC_041035.1 coordinate 9,084,553, forward strand.
AGTGCTCAAGCTAGCTTTGGGCAAGTGTCAACTTATGGCACTAGCCCCAGTTTGGCTGATTTTGGCAGGGCACTCAACACAAATCTGGCTTAAGTCAAGTAACCAGTTCTGCCGGATTTAGGTCAACATTAAGCCAATACATTTTGGCTAAAAGGATATTTATGGAATGAGTAACTTGTGTGTATTCATCTTTTACCTATACTCCAACGATAACAACAAAATACCCACACACAATGTTTTCTGATCCACAGAATGAAATCCTTTAACAGCAGTCTGTTCTGACGGTTGCTATGGTTATTGTATGATCACTACAAAACCACACAAAAAGATCAACTGGTCATGGTCAAAAGAAATCAATGTGACTATCAATAGGAGGCTGCAGTTAGCCATATAGTATCCATCCCTGAAAATCCAGTATCAGTCAGACTCTGATCCCATCATGATACTTTTAATCCCTGTTTTGTTGTAGTCTGTCACTGTCTCTTGTCATTCCTGCTAGACAGTGTGTGTGCATTTAACAAGCAGACTAGAATAAATATTCAGCTCATCTTAACAAGTCTGAGCCACCATTTACCATCTGCAGCTTATGGTATCTTTAGCTTGCCATCATTTATCAAAGTATTTGTGTCTGCTTCTAATTAAAAACAGCTGAAGTAAAGTACAATCTGTCTCACAGAAAAAATATATATTTTCAAGTTTTTAACTTACTTACAAACTGACAATAACATTGGTGAAAAGATGGGAGAGCACAGCAAACATTTCACATAGAGGCCGAAGTCAATATCCCTCTGACATCAAAGAGGCTGCCCTATTTCAGCACTCACAGTAACCCTTATAACTATTTTTACTCCTGGCATTTTTACTGTATATGAAGTGAAGCCTGCGAGTGAAGCCTGCGTGTGAGTGCTTTAATGACCCCACACTGAGCTGCGTGTAAGCTGCGTGTGGTAAACATGCATCCCAAGCTGCATCTATTCACTTCTCAGCAAGCCTGGGTTATTTTAAGGGAAGCTCTGCTATAATTTATGTGATACTATTAATGATGGACCAACAGATTTCATGTTTGTTACAACCAAGCCTGGAACAAAAATCACGCATTGTTTAGGAACATTTGTGGGCTTAAATAGCATTTTTCAGCACTGTTGCAAGGTCAAGTGACCAAACTATTTTTTATCATAGTGTGGACAAAGAGATGTTTACTTGGAAGCATTGTACAGTGCATCTCATATGCTGCTTGTGGCAGCACAGACAGATGCACTGTATACTGAAAAAGATAGGGTTGTCATCAATCTTTATAAATGAGTTGAGTTTGTTTTCTGTCCGTCTTTATCTTACACAAACACACACATTTGTATAGTGACACGTGCTCTATTCCACACACAATGCTCCTCCAGTTATCACTAGTTCATTCAGCAGATTAAATTTAGCAGCTGGACAAAAAAAGACAGCATCCTGTTTTGGTTTGTGTTTACAACCTAAATATGAAGCTGCATCCTCCTGGATGTTAAACTCATCTGTTCATCCGACAGCAGCCTGACTTCCCTTTATTGTTCCATCAGAGCACAAAGATGAAAACAAACTCTTTCCTATCTGTCTGCTCAAAGTGTAAAATGCATTGCATGACAATGAGAAATGGCTTTCTCTTAAGATAACACAAAATCACAAAAATAGCAACATTGCAAGTTCTGTGTGTAGGTTTGGAGAAACATACATGAATCTGTGAGTCATGTTCTATCACCAGACTGGACTGAATACATCTGCAGCACATGAAAATGAGCCTAATGATAAAAATGTTATGTTGACTACTCACCCTGCTGTGTATTGTAAAGCACGTTGTCAGCATGTTCTGTAGCTGTGGCCAGGCAGCAGACATGGAGAGCGAAGATCACAAAGCCAAAGTTCTTCCGCCGCCTCCAGATCCTCATCATGCCCGGGCTCGGTGGGGTGAAACGGGGTAAACGGGAAAGGGGAAAGCGCTCCCGTGTGACTGCGTTATTGGATGCAACACCACCAGATACTTCACACAGTAGGATAGAGATGCGGGTCAGAGCTGTTCACGGTGGGGGAGAAGTGGGGTAAAAGACGACAGACGAGAAGGCTTCACCTCCCAGACTCCCTACGAGATGCGGCAGCAGACTGTCACTCCAAGAAAGAAGCTGTCACAAACTTTTCCTTACAGCAGCGAACGTATGGCGGAGAAAAAAAACGTACAGACACATGTGTCAGCTGAATGGTTCTGTGTGATGGTGTTGGTCGTGTCAGAGTTATGTTAGGGAGCGACACAAAAGGATGCTGGAGAGCATAGTGAAGCTGACTTGCCATCTCCTCTCGTACCGGAGCGACCACACTTTGCCATGTGCGCTTCAGCTTCCGCTGGGTCCTAAAGACATCCAGCGTAGACCGTCAGCTTTGATTCCTCTAACCTAAATCTGAATTACACAGGATAAAAAACAACAGCCACCTTCTTCTGACTTATTTAACCAGACTCTTGTCCCCAATGGACCTACATAGCCTACCTGTCAGAACTAGCTACTGTTTTACCGCAAAGTTAAAACAAACAAACAAACAAATAACACAAAACGTTGTTCTAACAACATCCCTGGAATAGATAAATGCTGTTCTAACGATAGCTAAGGATGAAACATATTCAGTCCATTGAATCCCAAAGAAGGTTTTTTTTATCCATTTCCTAGGTGCCATTTGAAGCTTTCAGCGTAGGCAGCCATCTTTGTTTTGATGCGGAAGTCAAACTAGCTTATTTATATATTCAATAAAAGTAGTGTTTCCTCATTCATACAGTTATAAGACGTTATAGTATTGTTAAATAATTAAAAACATTAGTTAAATAAACTCACCTTGCAACTTGAATGCTAATTGCTGAAGGTGGATATAGCATTAATAATATAGCATTACTATTTTAAATAATAAAACTATAGCCTACCTTTAAAGATGCACCCTATTGAGTTAAAAGAAATGTTTTTTAAAAAAGCTAAAAACAGTCTGCAGAGATTATTAGTAGCTAGTTTACAGTTATCTGGGTTGCCAAGAACTAAAACAACTGATTTATAGTGACACACTGCTTTTGTATAATCAGTGTAGGTCAAGTTATATCTATGAACAAACCGTCACATTGAAAAAAAAATCACCAACTCTTATTTTGTTCCAGCCATCCTTTCTTGTATAATAAAATGCTGTTTTTGATCTAATAGGCCCACAGTGGATTAAAATGATTGACTCCCCCCCCCCAAGATATATTGGTTAGAGCCTCAGAAACACAACCGAGTGAGATACAAAAACAGCTCTGAAAAGGGCAAGGCCTGAGGCACTTAGCTCGTTTGACTAAAGCAGTGGCTTGGGATGTAATTTGCTGAAAAATATTATTTGAAATGCTGTGATGAGTCATGTAGAATGAAATTTGTGCATGTTTGCTGCTGGGACTACAAGCTGACATTTTAAAAAAACGGTAAGCTTTTAACCTGTGGAAGTCATGAAAATTTCTGAGGGAAATCTTTGAACATTACATTACAGACTACTTACCTGCACAAACTGCATTTGTCATGATTGAAGTTTGTAATTTTGTGGGGTGACAAGATGACTTGATTGAATTTATATTATTCAGTTTCACATTTTTCACCTTATATTAAAAATGTGAGTCACCACACATTTTGAAATGTCCTTGGGATGTTATTGTTCCCTCTTGCTCTCTATCACTCTATCCAGGCGCACACACACACACACACACACACACACACAGATACAAAGGCAAACTGTCATTACTTTGGCCCCATGTGTGTTTTGTGCAGACTACCTGCATGGTCTGGTTTAGCCTAATCTTTCTTAGTGTATGTGCTTCAGGCAAAAAAAGTCACAAATGCCTCTGCACAAACATCCACATCTCCACTGAGTTTCCAAAGTGCAACTGAGACACATAGTGTAGTCGAGGCCTTTGTACTTGTAAATATAAGGCAAACTATTTGTATAGAACAGTCAGAGCCACCTCTAAAAAGAGATCATGTAAGTATGCTAATACAGCTGCAAGTGAAGTGGCTAATGATTCAACACTTATCATCAGTGTCAGCATGGATGTACAGAATTATCCCCGTAAGCTCAGCCACTGTTTTCTTTTCTAAAGCCAGACATATCAGTCTTACCTTCAGGGCAGTTGAGTCAGTGAAGGCCACTGGGAAGCCAGTCAAGGGGCCTCAGAGCACACAGTCCACATTATGCACAGATAGCAATGTGACAGACACATACAGACACATGATGCCTCAGAGAGAGAGAGAGAGAGTGAGGATGACTGACAGGGGCCCGTCTCCTTGAATACAGCTGCCTGTCAGTCTGTGCTCGCAGTCTGGAACCTACCTACAAGAGAGAGAACTATTCTCCCAAGTGGATTACTCCTTTAAATTGCTATACTAGCAATGTAAGCATAAGTAAAGCCAGTAGATGTCAATACTGTTTACTAGAAAAACCTTTGGAGTCCAACCATAAATAAATATTAATGCACAAAACAGGACCATTTCATTATTAATGGCACTAGTGGATATTAAGTGAACTGAGCAAGTAGCCTCTGCATCAGTTTGATCAATTCTGCATTTTTTACAGTATGATTATGTTGCAATATTGACCATGTACACTGTAAGGGCTTTTTATTAAAGTATAATGACAACACAGCCAAATTAAATCAAACATTATAATTAAGGCAACAATGTTAGACCCATGCAGTGTATACAGCTTGCTGCTTCATTGTCCCAGCCCTGCATCATTGTTGACTCCTACAAAGCAATCATCATACAAACTTGCTTTGTACTGGTAAATTATTTATGAAAGAATTATGTCAATCTACCCCACTGTGATCAATTAATGTCATTATATTTTATATATAATGACATATATATATATATATATATATAAACCTTAAACACAATATATTTGGGAAATAAAATGTTGTATTGACTCAAGAGCAACCCTCTCAACAAAGGTCTGCCACAACAGTTTGTAATTACAGAGTGTGTTTTTCTTCCATGTCCTTCTCCTCTTCCCTCTTCATCCCAGCAGGCTCTGTTTAAATGCCACTGAGATGTCAGTCACCTTTACGGGCTATATATGTGGACTGCGGTCCCAGACTGTGCTCTAGAGTCTCCTCTCTTATTACAATGTCATCTCTGGTTTGGAGCTCTGTGACAAAGGCCCCCTTTCACAGGCGCTGCCTGTCTCCTGAGTTCGATTAGCTTGAAATTCCACTGTTCCGGATGGGAGGTTCCAGAGGCCTCCAGGCACGTGTGAAGTCAATGACGAAACATATTCTCCCTCTCCGGCTTCATGATCACCTACAGTGCTGCACCAATGACAGAGTCAAGGTGCTCTGCTCAAAGCGCTGAGACTCAATTTCCTGTAGAGTGATGCTGCTTCAACACAGAACGTCCTTGGAATGTGTTTATTCTTTTTGTAATACAATTGTGGATAGTGTTGACACATATAAAGTAATTGGAAAACAAATCAGCTAAATGATATGATTATGATGTGTAATGTATTTAATCACTGCGTTGATTTGAACAAGATTAACATTTCAACTGACAGACTCACCTCATTTTTCAATTATGTGCATGTTTGTAGTAATTGGAAGGGCGGGCCCTTCACATCACACACAATTTTCATCTGTTCATTATATTTACAGCTCCATTGTGGTCAACACAATTGTTAATTTTGCAAAAATATGCAAAAATCAAATTGTCAATAAGCAATATGTCAGGTCACAAATAAAGCCTCAGTGTATCCTTGCATAATCCAGCGTAAGCGTGGAGACATCGATAGCTATGCCAATATTTCCTATCAGAATACAGTGCAAAGATACAGGATATTTCACAGAAACACAGTTCTAATGAAATGCATATATGCAGAGTGATATGTGAGCTATTTATCTTTGCAGGATCTGGTCCAGAAGTCTCTGCAAGACAATAAAAAAACAAAAGAAAAATAGTACAGTGCTACACAACTCCAAAAACAGATCAAAAGACACCTATCAGCACTCAGACCTCCCTTCCTGCAGTCTCTTAAGACCAGCTCAGCGTCACACACAGGAGCGACTCCCACTGCTAAATTGGCTTTCACTTCCATCAGCGTTTTTCCTTGAGGTGGCCAAAACCAGGTTTGGGTGGTGGCGGTGGTTGTGGTGGTGGTGGTGGCGGGGGGATATTCTAGCTTGCTATCTGACCACACACCCCCGCTAGGCAATCACCCTCCTCTTACAGTACAACCCAACAGCTGGAATTTCATTCAATCACCCTCCTTCTTCCCTGCACTATCAGACCCTGCTGTGAGCCTTAACTGGGTTCCCCTTCTCTGAGTGTGTGTGTGTGTGTATTGGAGACTTTCTGATAAAAATGAGGCCTCTAAAGCACACAGTGTTTGTTGGGGAGGAATGCTCTCCTTTTTCTCCCAATCTCTGTGGCCGAGGCCCAACTAATGGCTTCATTTTAGAGGTGGCAAGGTCACGCTGGCTTCATAACTGCTCCATTCCACCAAAAAAATAAAATATTCTCCTACAGTACAGACACATTTGACAGTGTCATTAACCCTTCCAAAACAGATTTACTCCAGATTTCCTAACAAACATGTGGCAAAGCAGCTCTCACTTCATTCATTTTGAAAGAAATCATGGCAAAGAACATATAACGTGTGAATTCGCTCTGTGTGTGTCTCTCACTCTCATACACTCTTAGCTGTTCATTATTATGTAATTATCTGTAAGAGATTACTGACATCACTTCACATTTTTCACTTCTACCTGGCTGACAGCAAATTCATTTTTCCTGTGAGGTTATAATGGGGGAGTGAAGCTGAATGGATCTGTCTGCCACTGCATGTCCTAAATATATCATTCATTTGCCACACGCCCCTCAGATTTAGAGAGTTCTGCCGGTTAACACAGGAGTCATGTCAGCATTGCCTAAGATAAATAATGTATTATAGCGTGAGCTTTCTATAGTGCTGAAAGCCAAATTCACATGCTGGTAAAGAGGCTGAAATGGGTTTAGAAATATTTTTGGCTCAAGCGTGACTGATAGGAAGATTTTGAAAACTACACCAAAAAGATAAACTTTCACATATTGATATTCAGAAATTATAAGGGTTTGTGTCTAGGATAGACCAGAATGTTTGATTTGTGAGGAAAAGTCAGATGTGATGGATGACATAGGAGCTGGTTTTAGCAGTCAAACAGTGACCTCTGCTGGAGGATGATAAAATAAAACAATGTTTAGGTAATTCTTGGAAATCCAGATTAAAAAAAAATATATATTTTTATGAGAAATAATGTGTCATTTTTTGCATGTTGGATTCCTATTCAAATTCCTACATATATGTGAATATGTTTCTCACTCCATTGATTAAATGTGCACATATTTTCATATATGTGCAAATAAGTGAATAATAAATATGTTGAAATACAGCATGGCTGATTCAACATCTTGTATCCCACTCAGCAAATACATGTAGAATTAAATGCATTGTTGTGTAAAGTAAAGGGGTAATACACCCAAATTATGCCACTACCAAATGCTTTGCAAAAACATATGAATATAACCTGATAATTAGTTAATCAGCACAAGATGTAGAGGACTTTTTTGTTTATATGACCACAATTATGTGCACTCAATCAACTGTACCTTCTTAAAGACTTCTGCTCTCAACCTGTTGGTTTGTGATACAGCCCTCCTTTTCTCCTCCTCTTTCTTCTTTGTCACCTCCGGTAGATTGTTGTAAATCCTACGCACAAACACACACACACATAAAAAATTCATACAGGACAGGGGAGAATGGTATCAGAAGTCTGAGGGTGGCTGAGCCATGCCAACAGATTGGCATACTAGGACGAGGTTTTATCTAGTGTGAATGCAGCCAGCGAAAACCTGGATCCACTGATAAACAGGTCTTACACAGACTCCTTTTTCACTCCCACGACTACAGCCAATTTGTTAAGAGATCGTCCAAGTCAGATAGTGTTGCTGCTTGAAGAAAAAAAAAATACAACGGGCAGCCATCAACTGATCAGGTGTGCCTTTCCAGATAAAAAGAAAGGGGGAAAAGAGGAAGAGATAAGGTATACAGAGGGTAGCTCATATCTCCTGCCATGGCATTTGGGCATCAAACCTCTATTGTATCCATACAGTATGGTATGCATGTGTGAATGGGAATTGTGTGCATGCATGCAAGAGATGACAAACAAGCTTGATGGATTGTGCAGAATAAAAAGAGCAAGGAGAGACAGAGTGACATCGGTTGAGAGTAGAGAACTCACCGTCTGGACCTCAGCTGCATCTCCCTGCCTGATATAGACCTCTCTCTAGGCTTGAAAAGGTTATCTAGGACACACACACAAGGATGCACATACACAAACACATAGGAATAACAAATAAGAATTAATATGTAAATGAGCCTTGCATATGTAAATGAACTATTTTTCAGGACACACACACACATGCATGCTGCCTACAGTATTGGCATATTAAGCCTGTCTCTGTGTCACATAGAAGTGAATTGTCAGTTGTGCTACAGCTCAACAGACCCTTTGTTCATAATTAGACCACCTCAGTTGGAAACCATTGGGAGCTGTTCAAGGTTCCTGATTTCATGATTCCTCCATGACCTTCCAAAAATAAACTGGAGCCCTTTGATTACCTGCCTACTTTATTAATGTTTCAAATAAGAAAGGCGTCCAGCACAGTCTGATGTGCTGCAAAGAAATGCTGTCCTCTGTGGTTAATGTGGGGGGAAAAAACATCCAATCTCACATTATCTAACAAATAACAAATCATACCAATCATAATCATAATAAATTTTATAGTGCTTTTCAGTGTAGTCAAACAGCTAACACCTTACATGACTATCAATCAATATTACAATAATTTAAAACAAAATACTAAGCATCTTTGCTTTTCTTGTATTCCATGAAAATTGATTTCATCGTCAGTGACAACCATAGAATGATGGAAATGTCTGTAACAGTTCCTTTACCAGCCAATTTGCATAGAAATATGGGTTTTAGAATCTGTGTGTGCCACTGTATTATGTCAGGCTCCCAATACTCAATGTGAGCATGTCTGTTTGCTTTCATTTTAACTACACAGATGCTGAATTTTGGGCCAGGGGTGAGGGTGTTGGGTGGGTTCAGATTCATGTCATGTCGGCCATATTTTATATTGAAAGGAAACTGTTTTTAAAGCAACTTTTTATGCATGCACTTTGAGTATGTCACTGGAAACAAGTGTTGTTAAAAATTTAAACATTAGGCCTGTTTTAGGCCTGCAGCTTTCCATTTAAAATACAGTTTTGGCTCTAAGGACATAATCTGAAAACCTCATGTACAGATTTCCATTTCTGAATTTTGTATGAATATATTTTTATGCAAAAACTAAAACTAAAGCATTTACTGGATCTTTATACTCTAAGTGCTTTTGATATCAACTGCATACAAAACTTGTGAAAAAACCCTCATTTGGACTGCAGTACTGGATAATAGCCAGCAGAGAGCAAAGTTGGATAAATGCCACTGCACTACAAGAGGAATATCTAAAATCCCCTGGTTTCCCCCTATCATCATCTCCCCATCATGTTTTAGTTAAAATGGATTCTTTGAGAAACATTCTGTCGTTCCTCAAACTATCAATATCAATGTGTGACATGTGCCATGTGATGTGACCATGAGGTTGTTTTTTTATCCTATACCTTGTGTGTGTGTGTGTGAGAGTATAATATCTATGACCCAGTTTCACTGCAGCAGTCCAGGAATTTGATATATGTGTCCATTTTTTTAAAAGTGACATAGCAAGATGGGAAACATGGTAAAAGATCAGTGTAGTAGCGAAGGAGTGTGGACTCATATAACATGCTGACTGGCAATTCATGAGCAGAGGAGCTACAGGATGTGCAGGTATATTCAGCTTCCAAAGTTGTACTTACCACTAAGTGGATCTGGTGTGGTGCAGTTCCTCTTTTGTTTGCCTCGATCTTCCCTGAGGCCCTGTACCAGGTCTGGATTGGAGTCCTGCAGTGCTTTCCTTCTCCTGGCCCTCTGCTCCAGCATCCTCACCCGACCCTGAGATCGGCTGATGAAGTCTGGCCTGAAGAGCTCCAAAGCCTCCTGGGTTGAAGAGAGTGATATGTATAGAGAGAGTAAGCTGCTTGTTTATGGGAAGAATGCAGCACTGACACTAAAGCTGGGGAAAGGGAAATTACAATCTTCACTGGGTTAGAATCTATCTAAAAAACCTTAATCTATTCCTTAACTTGGGAATCCTCTTTAGAGCCCTGTAACAGCTCAGAGGTGAATACAACATGGAAATATTATGCTCAGCTTTAGTGGAGATAAAGGTAGAGAAGCTTTACCCACACAAGGAAGCTGATTCCTCTAGAAAGCCTCACTGGGTCTTTACCCCTCACAACACTGACATCAAATGTTAAATTAACAGAAAAAAAAACAGAAACTGAAATATAATGCTTGAAAAAGGGGGAACTGTGTTACTATTAAAGATTCTTTCCCCCCAACTCTACTTGGCAAAGCCTGTGTCAAATAAAAGCCCAAGAAAAAAATCTTTCCAAGTGTACAAATCACCCCTCAAGAGATGCCGCTGCTGTTGTGATAATGTTTATTCCAGCACATTAAGATTCTCTGTGTGGGAAACCTTAATTGAAACCTAGATATATTAGACTAGTGTCCCTGCGGTTTTGAAGGTTCCATATGGCACACAAACTGCACTTTCTTATTCAGTCCAACAGCTTTTCATGGGATTTTCTAGAGTGTTATGTCATCATTTCTCGTTGTTTTTATGTCCTTGGGGGCTTCACTTTTCTTTCTTTGTTTATAACTTTGAAAGATCAAAAGCAGTGGAACAAATTTGGTGAATCAATTTGCCACTAGAGACTCACATCCATTCTTTGTGGCTTGAAATCACATAAAATCATATCTGCAACTACAGAACTACAACAATAACCTGAATTATTTTCCCACATTTGATTCTAGCTTTTTGTACACAGTACAGTTTGGCTAACCACTTCATTCTAACCCCAACTGAGCAGTTTAAGTAGCTCAACAAAATAAGTTCTATTCGATTAAATCCTGCCTACCTCAATTTTTGGGGCCATATGTATTATCACTACAAGCATAATATACCTAAGTTTCAGCAGCTCGGTGGCTTGATTGACTTTTGACTAGTGTGAAAGTCACAGAATGGAGTGTAAAAAATGCGGCTCATACTTTGAGGCTGAGAGTCTTAGACATGCCTTCCAGAGAATCAGCCTTCAGTCTGGAATGATCCAAGCAGGTGTGAGTTTCTCTGGAGCAGCCATCTTCTTGTCCTCTGTCTATGTTGTCACTTTTTTCTTGCTTGATTTTTGTTTTGGTGTCCACTTGAGAGACAAAAAACAAAGACGGACATGTCGTGCAAAGAGAGAGAGATAAATTGCACCAAAGTCATTTGATGTGTATTTTGCTGTTTGCCATGCACTTTCCTTCCACCCCTGACTTACAGGTTTTACAATATTCTTAACTTCCATCTAAGCTTTTATCGCCTGGAAAAGGAGGGAAATGAACAGACCTTGAACTGAACCTAACTCACCCCAATGCATGCACACACTCGCTATCCCACAACTCATAGAGAGGAAAAAAAACCCAGAGGGAACATGAGTGTGGCCTATGAATAATATAAAAGATGACAGCACATCCATCCTGCACCCATAACCCCATTCCTCTACCTATTGTAGAATATATATTTTCTCTGAATACCCCGCCATGACCATATGGCATGCATGTAGTCCATCATTACAATGTCAGTGGTCATGCTATTGCTACAAAATATGTATTGCCCTCTGGGCATCACAATAAATGTCCAGTGAATAGATGTAAGGTTTAAAAGAAAACAACAAAGGAGGGAGCTTAGATGGGGGAGGAAATAAATGTTGAAAGAAGTTGAGATGGTTTAATAATTTAAAAGTGTTGCGTTGCAGTTGTTTTTATGGGGGGAGAGTGCATGTAACAATGCAGGGAGGTAAGAGTACCCTTCACTGTCAATACTGTATACAGTAAGTCTCCTTACAGTGCGTGAGACAGAAGAAACCATCTATATACTGCATCCCTTTCTATAGCACTTGTTTGTCTGGGTTAACCTTAAAGCTGGAAACTGAGAAACCATACCGCCAGTGGAGTCAGGGTGAAACTGGTAACTGGCTCTCAGTAAGAAATCAAACTCTTGACAGGATTGCTTCACATTGCTGTTTTTTTTTTATTACTAGAAGACCAACATATGCAAACTAAGGGCCACGGCACACTAAGTAGACAGTGGCCCATGGAGACTGACACTACTCAAACACTTGTTGGCTTTTCAGACCTATGCAGTGAGAAACATGACTCTGATTGGCAGTTCAAATAGCTAAGCAGTGCACAAAAGGCGGAAGAGTAGTGACAAAAGCATGTGAAGAGTGAGCTATTAGCTATTTAAACTTCATGTCTTGAATACAAAGTAGACAGGCTCTGATAGGATTAACATGTTATGGCCCCTGGTTTCTTTTTAGAATTGCAAATAAAGACTGCTGCTATACCTGCTTTTATGGAGTTATTTGCGCTTATTGGTGCTTAATGTGCATGTTGGCTGTAGTATTCAAAATATATGTGTGTAGAGTATATATGTATGGGGCTTAGTATACAATAATCCCTGATGTGCCCCTCAGTGGCTCATTACAGTGTGTTAATTCTGTATGTCTTATTTATTAGGTGATCACAAGAAACATTCTTTAAAAGCATACATTCTATTTGTGCAGTTTATATAGATGTGTAGGAGGATAAATGAAAGTGTTTGCACTTTATTTAAATCTGTGGTTGAACTGTGTGCCTATACCGGTTGGGATTTATTTTAAACAATGTGAGGAGACCTGTGCTGTGTGTGTGTGTGTGGGTCTATTATCAATGCATGAAGTATAAATCAAAGGTGAGAGGCAGAGTGAAAAAAGACGAGATTTTCCACCCTCTAAGGCCACCTTGGCACCACATTCAGCTTGCTGTTACGCCTCGGAAATGTGATCTTATCTACAATAGCTTTAGAATATACAAGCCACTGAAATAGAATATACTGATGAATTGGCATAGGTACTTTAGATTTTCACTTCTGAATCAAGGAGATGAAATTCATACCTGAGCCGGTGTTGAGAGTGTGCTGCCTGTGCCTGCAATTGCTCCGAGTGGAGAAAGCTGCCTCATCTGCATTCCCCTTCCGCCTGCCAGCCTTTGTGTTTGAGGGGCTTGGCCCTCTGAATGACAATAATCCCAAAGTAGCACTGGGGTGCTGTGTGTCTGGATCATCCGCCTTGCTGTTAACACCATAAGTGGGGGCTGTTTGGTCGACCTTGCTGCCCTGGTGCTTTGATAGTGGGCCTCTGTGGTGACCCAAAGCTCTGTCGCGGCCATTGCGTTTGTTGCAGCCCAACATGGCCGCTCGTTTGTAAGCCTCATTTGTTTTGGCTGGTTTGTTATCTGTAGTGGATCTGCGGCCAGATGAGACAGCAAGGCGAACAGACAGGGCAGACCTATACAAAGTGGGCTGACCTGCTCTTCTTCCCTCCAGTTCTACAAGGGAAATACAAAGTGACTTGTCCAAAAACACAACAGAGCTAGTTGACCTCAGGGGCACCTCATGATGGATACAAGAGCGGTAAGAAGGCTGCGAGGAGAAAAGGTTCATTACCGGGCCACCAATCACATCCTGATTTCTGTCCTCCTCTGAGTTCCTCAGTCTGTGTTGTACAGCTTTCCTCCTTCCTGCATCCCTCACTGGCAATCCTTTAGCTGGTGAGGAGGCCCGTCTGAACTCATTTGGCTTCAAAATGTTCGGATTCTGTCTGCAAATGTCCGGCTGAGAGTTTGATACTCTCATTGTGGAATGGGACAGTGTTCTTCTTCCAAAAGTTTCCGGTAGCTCCTTTGAGTGTGATGGCAGGACCTTCCGGGCTGCGATGGTAATGGATGAAAATACTGAATGTGGACTTCTTTCCACTTCATAGGGGATACTCACAGTCCTGAACAAGTTGGAAACTTCACTACAGGATCCAGTGTGCGTAGTCGGAATGGAAGCAGGCTGTGTTATTGCTCCCAGAGACCCAGTCTCCTTCGCCTGTTGCCCCCACTGCACACCCAGTGACAGGACATTCCTGTGCAGTGAAGCAATGAAATCTGTACTTGAGGGCTATGAAAAAAACAGAGAAAAAAACTTGATATCAGACCTCCAGGTTGATCCCTCATCTCTAAGAAATATTCTAAAATGAAACCAGGAAAGATTGCTAACATGCTTGCCTTTCTAATGTTATTGCAAAAAGCTATCTGCTCTTGTTAGATTAAAAATGAAGAGTAAAAACAAAGGCTCTGCTAAACGTTAGAAGAATTCCTGTTAGATCATAGAAAGAAAGAATGGCTTCCTGCTTTACATTTTTTCTTCTCTCTCTGTTTGAAGGGCAAATGTTGCAGCATCCTTAACAAGCACCTCACACCCCCACACTCCAAGTATCAGGAGAGTTTCACACAAATATAATTTAGCTTAATGAATGACTTTTCCTTTGGCTTGAATGTTATGGTAAACAGAAAAAAATGGAAATCTGAAGACGCTGTATAATTTGATCCAAATACCACAGCCTGGTATCACCTACAGAAGGAGTTATAATTTCTGTGTATACAAGCCTTGATGTGATGTAAATGTGGTAATTAGTGGCTGCACACAGTGGTGGAGGAAGTACTGAAGCCTGGAACTTAAGTAAAACTACAATTACCCAGTAAAATATATACTTAAGTAAACATAGAAGCGCTACATCAACAGTTCTACTTTAGTGAAAGCCTTAAGTTCTTACTTGAGTTGTCTCTCAATATTTTAGGTGGTGCCATATTGATAAAGAATGCAAATACAGCTCCTGGTAATTCTTCTGCCTCTACAGATGTCACCACTAGTTAATTCTAACATATCTTTTAAATTTGCTCATGGGTGGCTCAGTTCAGTAACTGAACTCTGACTCTGGATCCATGTTCGGTGGTAAGGTTAGCTGCAAAGGTCTAGTCTACTGCTGTGCTGCTGCCAAACTGCTAGCATTGGAGCTCATGGACCCATCTGATTGGTTTAAACTTTGGAGATACCAAGGCAATCTTTATTTTTTGTGTAGCTTGAGGCAACATTTTGGCAAAACTGTTTTAGTAACTTAGTGGGTCATAACACCTGAAGTAAACAGAGCTGTTACCTCATTGATATTAGGTGTCGATAGGTTTGGGAATCTCCAACTGCGGACCCCCACTGACATCGACCAGCTGTCTGTTCATAACAAATCAGAAACATCTGATTTGAAACAGGCTGCACCCAGCACGCATCACATAAAAGAGAAGTCCACTTCAAAGACACACTCCTCAATATGAAACACAATTATCAGACTTACCTACTCATCACAAAAGTACACCTATCTTGTCTCAGGAAATGATATTTCTGCTAACACTTCAATATTGCATTATTCATTCCACTTTATCATCTTGTCATTTATTCCATGCTTGGAGCCATGTTCATTCCCACCTATCAGGACCTAAAAGAAAAATCTCTCTCTCTCTCTCTCTCTCTGGCTCTCAGCTGATGATGACTGTTCTTGTAGTTATCTGCCTTGCTTGCCTGGCACATTTTGAATAATTCCTTAACACTAAACAATAGTGTAAATGTTTGGGCCCATTGTTTCAGAATGAAAAGGGGAAAAAAGGCCTTATCAAGTAATTTATTCAACACTGAGCATAATTCAGTTTTTTAATCACGATACACGAAGTGCACGGCTCCCAATTCAGTTTATAGCCCAGTGTAGTTATTAGAGTCAACAAATCTGAGATTATAAAAAAATTGAGTCATAATTTACCCTTTACATAAACTTGTCAAGCGTTCAGAGCATTCATTCAGCATCACATTGAGACTTTGTAAATTTAAGTAAATGTTGTTAGCCTGTTAAGATGTTTGCTTGAACGCTACAGTGCATATAATACAAAAAAAGTAATTATGTTTACCCCGTGTGCTCCACTTTGAGGTGAATCACAGGGGACGGGAATGCAGGCTTGAACAACAACATGGAAATAGAAATTTAGACATTCACAGTTGCACCCATTTTTTCCTTTGATTTATTTATTTTTTCTCAACCAGAAAGTGTAAGCAGAGAAGCAAGAACATTTGTCAGATTGTTGCACCCTGTAAAATACACTCTAGAGGTGGATGGTTTGTGGAGTAGACACCCCAAAGGACATATGGCTTAACATTACACATAAATATGAAACGAGCGTAGAAACAATGAGGGTGACAAGAGAGCTTTTACTAAAGATGATTTTTTAGCATATAAAATAGAAAACGCTAATGAGTGCTATATATAGTGCTTACATTGCAGCCTGTGTGAATAGAGGTATACTACCTATACTATCAATGATCTCCAGCTTTCAAAGGCAGCAAACAGAGCTAACGGTGTGGATGGTGGCATAAACCCCACTCCGGCTTTTAGACCAGGAGAAAATAACTGATATTTGGTTTGTGGCTTCAAAACTAATTGGTTAGGTTGAGGAAAAAATCTTTCAAAATTTTAGGTTTAGGGGCTAAAGGCAATCAACATATCTGTAAATAAACTAAACATTTGTTTATCTGTTTTTGTTTGCTAATCTGATGTCTGGTTGCCTTTGTCTTTCTAGCAGCAATCCCAAGGTGATCTCAAGCCATAACGGCATGCATTGTCATCAGATTTGTTAGCAAAAAATAAATGCCAAAAAAGTAAGCAACATGCATCAACCAATGGGTGTGTAAGAGGAAAATGTGTCTGGTGTATGTGAGAAAAATAGAAACAGAGACTGTGTTTGTGAGAGTGACAGCACACCGACAGCGAACAGGGTTTGTACTTGGCAGATGTGACTATATGCTTATTGTTGCATGCGTGGAAACCAGTGACTGAGTAAACCTTTGTGCTTCTGACAGCGCCAGGAACACAGAGGGAGGCCATGGGACCTACAGCTGGTTAGGAAGGAGACAGGCTGTGCAGAGCTGTGGGTATATAAGAGATAAACCCATCAGCACAGCCAGTGTTGAAATGAAGCTCACCCAGGGAGCTCTTGGACAAAATGCTGGTATTCAAATGTGTCATACTGTATGGGCTGCTATTAGCGGAGGTTATTTTTGTCGTGTGGTGTTATTATTCTGGTCTTTTACTTTACACACACAATGCCTTTCATTTTCCTGCACAGTACAAGAACTACCTAATGATCTAGAAATTGCTTCTTGGAGGAGTAATACTCACCTCTATGTTTCATTCCACAGGTTAAATTACATACATGTGCCTTTAATGAATCTTGTTATGAGCTGCAGCAGTTACACACTGTTTTGTGTATTAGAGCAATTTGTCAAACATGCTGGAATGATTGTGACTGGGTCACTGGAATGTGGTCACATGGGCAATAATCTGTTTAAATTCAAGGCAGGAAAACATGCCACAAGCCTCAGGAGCTACTTGTGGATATTGTATTCCCATCGGAGACACCAAGAACAAACTATAAGTGAGAGATTACCATGTGAATTATGAGCCTAACCTGTTCTTGGTTTTGGTTTTCTACTTGTTCTGTTAATACATATATTTTTGTTTTACTCCATTACAAAAGGTTCGAAAACCTTGGATGGAGGGCCCTGGGCCAAAGACAGGCACTTTTGAAACAAACTGCTGTCGACTTTATTTCTGTAGGAGAATTTATGTGCGCCACTGCATTTTGACATGCTGACTTAAAGCCAAAGGCATAAGGCACAGCGGTACTATCAAAATAAAACAACCTAAAACATGATTAAATATCAAAATAACAGGAGAATTAGCAGGAGCTATTTAACAATAAAACATTAACAATAAAGCTGATTGTGTGACTGCATGCAGTGGCAATTGCAGGTCCATGCCCAGCTAGCTTAAATCCACAATATTGCACGCACATACATGTATTATGTATTGTGAAGTAACTTTAATGTACATATCCACACAGTTTTTTGCTGGTGTCTATATTAGCTGTAACTTAGATCTGTCCGCAAATATATGTATGTATATATATACATATATATATACATATGTATAGTTTATTTCCCACAGGATAGTGCAAGCTTGGCAAAATATCAGTCTGATTATGTTGCAAACATAAACATAAACATATGGAGTCTCCTTACCTGATAAAGTAGTGTCAATTGTAAGTCATCCAGCATTGGCCCTCTGTTGGAACAGGTATTACCACTTCACAGTGGTGCAGGCTGCACTCAGCCCACAGTATAACAGATCTGTGCAGTCATCAGGTAGCTGCAGTGCTCTGTGGTCGTTTCTCAAGCCCTAGTGGAACCTCCTCTCAGCTGACAGGAGCTCAAGGAGACCAGTAAAACCCATCAACTGAGTTAGTATGTTTATACAAATTACCCTTTGAGCTTAGCTGCCAGAGAGCGGAAAAGGGTCTGCAAATGAAAGAGAAGCAAGTCCTTGGTAGAAGTTTAACAGCGATGGCCCTGCTGGACACACTTCAGTGAATCTTGATATTTCCTCAGTTATTTCAGTCCCTGCACACGCCTTTGGTTTGGTTACACTGGTTACAAAAAAGCAAACCCCCCAGGGATCTGTAGAGCTCCTAGCTTTACCTTAGGCCTTGTTCAAACGAGCAGAGTCCGCTGGGCAGGTAGCTCAGCGAGGCTGTCCTTCTTCTTTCCTCCTCTATCCCCAGGGCCCAGGCTCAGGTAGCAGAACAGGTGACTGCCTCTCGGGTTTCAGGACTTGTGTAATAGGTCCCCACTGCACAAGTTATTAATGGAGTCAGAGGCTCTCAACAGCTTCTGCAGTTGATACAGCAAAGAGAAAAAAAATATTTAAAGAAGTACGGCACCCACTTTCCAGTGCTTACTCAAACCAATAGTTTCCAAAGATGTTTTCCCAAAGACACATACATCTTCTCGGAATAGGCAGACCTGGATGTGGACAAAGGAACAGAGAGAGTAAAGGCAAAACTATAAATAATTGTCTAAGTTCGGGACTGAAAGTGCTGAATATTCAGCTTATTGTTTTTCCTCCCTTTAGGAAACCCAGGCTAAAGTAGGTTGGCATTAAAATCACAGTGAACTACAGTAAGTTTACACTTTCTCGATGATGGATCACCCAGTTACTCAACTATAACTGCAAAAAACATTGAGGAATATTTCACTTTTGTCACCACTCATGACCCAGTGGTTATGCTGATATGAATGTTGAATGAAGCGCGGTGATGATCAATGGCTTATATCTGATCCTATTAATCTAAAGCATATGCTGCTACACCATTAAATAGTTGTAAATATGGGGATACACAGTAATCATTTCGTAGTTGCAGAGGAGTTGGGATAATTTTTCTACTTACACCTGGCTCAAGGCTGGCACAGTACAAAAGTAATTAATTGACCCCTAAACAACCACCGCAATTAAGTATATAAATAGTGCGTAGTGTGCGATGAATATAAGGATTATAAGGATAATTTATTTGTATTTCAGACAAAGTGGAAAGGTTGTGGAGGACATGGAGGGACCCTGGGAGAGATGGCCAGAGGGGGGTCCGTTCTGCACTCCTGAAGCCCAGCCCAGATGTTACAGGTTTAAGCAAATGAGCCTCAAAACTATTTTATTACATTCAGTTCAGTGTTGACCTATTTAATTTGTAAAGGAGCCAAGTATTCAGGTCAGCTAAAATGGTCCAATGAATGAAGCTGATTGATCTGTCCCCCCAGCCCCAAATTCTATTCTTTATGGTGATTTTTAGACCCTGATAATGATGTGGTTACAATCTCACTATTTTTTTTTTTTTAAATACTGCCAAAAATCTATATTCACCTAAGTTTAATTCCATTCCAGAAGAGACTGTAATTAGTCTGTGTAATTAGTTGGAAAATGTAGAATCTGCAAACAGTTTAAGATTATTTCAGCATATTAAAATCCAATATTATGCATTCCTAACCCTTTTGTCTGCAATCTTACTCTTCTTGAAACCAACCTGAGACATCCCATAAAATGAACATGCAAAGTTGCCGTTTATGAGCTCCTAAATAGAACCTGTAACACTGGGGGTTTCTCCGTGGTGCCTTGAGATACAGTGTGTGCATGGGGAGTCTATTCTCAGCTAATCCTATTAGAATTCTTATGTTGTACAGAGTGTCCACCCCAAGTCTTCCAGCAATGTCACTTTTCATTTGATTGCCAGTGTTTCCAGTTTCATGGGGATTTGTGCAATCAATACTGAGCTCTTATACAATGCTATGTTCGTTAGAGAAAAATCTAAGCAATTTCTCCTCTCTCATACTTTAAAGGATCATTTTGCCAACATCAGAAACACTGTGTGTATATCATACTAAAGCTCTCTCCAGGGCTGTGTTTTTCACAGTGGTATACTTGGGTTATTATTCATAATTGGCTTGGTTTACAGCCACTTGCCTGGAAAAATTCCAATGCAAATCTGTATTCTAAAGAATGGTAAATACTAAAGAACTCCAGCTCCAGTCACAGAAGATCAGCTTTTTAATCACTGGAATGTGGCCTATTTTAAGTCATTCCTCTTCTAGGTAGGCATAAGCTATTTGTCATTTAAAGCCATAGTGCAGAAGAATATATTGCAGTGCATATGTTTATGTATAGATGACATAAAGTGTAGTATTCTGAGCACATCACTGGTTCATCCTAAGTAGTATTTCCATTGAGCAACTGTTTTATAGTCCCATGTGTCCTCATATGTTTTTAAGGTGCTGTTGTGATGAACTTGGACGTTTGAGTAGCACATTGTCTTCTACTAAAGTTGATTGTACATGCAGTTCCATCATAATTCTGGCAGGGCAGGCGCTAGCAGCCTCAGGCAGAGGGCGAAGGGGAGAGCAAGTCTCTACAGTTTCTCTATCAGTTCTAAGCTAAACATAATTGTGGCATCTTATAAAACTCATAACATACAGTATGTTTAGTAATATACACTATGTATGTTATTAGTTGGTGACTGATCAACACAAATTAAAAGAAGAGATTAGGTTGCCTCAGGGAATCTTTTGTGTTGATTTTCTGCTAAAATTTCGAGAGGAAGCAGCTGGATTCTGATGAACTTTGATTTCACAATAAGTCATCTGATTTTTGCAATCATGCTCGAATAAATCCAGGCGTTGCAGAACGGCCTGGATCTACAAGATATTGGCCGCACCTGCTCTAATACGGAGCTTAGAAACAAGATCACAAAGTTCCACAAAGAGGATATTTGTTATAGGATTAATTGATAAAACTGACAAAAGCAGTGACTGAAGTGATGTGAATGTTAAAAAAAACTAAAACTTTTCACTAAAAACTTGAAGCTCTTCACAGCTTCATGTTTAATTTCCCCCCAATGTACTGTAATAACAGCCCATCAAGAGGCTGTCATCACTGAAGTTTGAAGTTACAGCAACACAAATTTCACTTGAACACACGTGGCTGTCAAACACTGATGTATTGCAGTGAGTTTGGTAATTTTAATGTCATCTCCTGGCAACAAATCCCTGATGACTCTGGCTAAGTTTTGACAAAAGTGGGGCAGAAATACAAAGGTTTGAGGAGCAGTGTTTTAGAGTTTAGTCATAGTGATTTATTATTTATATAACAAGGAAAAATAACAGTCTTGGCACCATTATTTAAAGGAATCGCTGCAGGAACAGAGCTTTTTAAGCTGATCAATTTGAGGTGAGGAATAATATATTCTGTAATATAATATATCAAATGTTTTGATGAATTTGATGACACAGCAATGTTACAGCACACAGCACATAAGAGATATTGCTGCATGTATACATCCAGAAGCCCATCTCCAAGCTGCTCTTAATGCCAGGATTTAAACCAGTTTAAGACCAAATCTGATTGTATAGACCTGCTTTGTTGGTGTGGCTGACACAGCAGCACTCTACACAGCAAATAAGTGTTCAGTTGAATGAAATTTGCAATCACATGTTCGATAGGTGCACTGGAACGTTTCCCAGTGGCCTGACATAAGCAGTCAGTCAGACTAAGAAGCAGGACTGAGCTGACGAATCTCTCAGAATCTATGAATCAGGTGCAAATGCTCCCCATTAGAAAACAAGTAGCTGTCTAGTGTCTTGTGTAAACTGAGTGGGCTGGGAGCCACTTGAATTATTGTTTCAGTCCACTCCTGTTTACTATTGCTACAAGAGCAATCCCTGTGCTGTGGTTCAGATCCAGAATATAAAAACCGCTGCCTCATGCAAAAAATGTGATATAAGGTCATATACTGGTGCAAAGTGCATCATTTGTTCTGACACTTCTTTGTGACTATACAGATCATGGTGGATGCATTGGGGATGTTTTTGAGTTAAGGATTTTCTTTTACCCTATAATAAGAGCTGTATTGCTCTTCCTGCATGACATACTGTGGGAATGCTGTAATGCTTCAGAAACCATCTGCGCATGGATTGATTATTTTAGCTCAAAAGATAATGAGTGTCAATGGAGGACCCTGTGGAGAAACAGTTGCTTTCTTGAAATCAACATTCTGTTTGGCTCTCTGTCTCCCTCTAGCAAAATATTGATTAGTGAGACTCATTGTTTGCTGGTTGCACCCCTCGACCCCCCCACTCCTTGCATTTGTCATCTTCTTCCTCAAATAGCTGTGTGTATTTTTTCATGCACGTATATGGTCAACAGCCACTTAAACAAGATTGCTTTTCCCTTACCTGACCATGTGACTGTATTGACTACACTACACTAATGCAGTTATATGGTTTAATGCATTACAACAAAATCAATCCACGCCACAACACAAAGACATTAAATTAGAACAACATGCATGTTCATAGTGGCCTTAAATGTAAATGAAAAGTAGATGAATAAATTAAGAGAAAGAAAGAATTTTAGGCATAAATGGTGCAGCATGGTGAGAAAATATTTTTTAAACTTTTGAAGTGCTGGTAGAGGCTGCTGGGAAGTCTAAGACTCTATGTAGTTTGCAAGATAAATCACTGACTCAAGTATAATACAAACCTGATAATATTGTCAAGCACATCATCACTTCATTATGTTCACTTCTCACTTTTTTCACAGTGGTGATAACACAATAACACACAATGTGCAGACCCAATCTTCAGGTAAGAACATGTCCTCACACACAGTTCTAACGTTTATCCTGACTTTCACCCAGGAGGCTTAGGTTTGTGTCCACTGTGTGACTGATGTTTTCTTTTATGTAGGTGATTCATGACCTGGTTTGACTTTTTCTTCAAACAACAATTCAACTCTAAACACCTAATTTTACATGCACCTATATTTGTTTATAATTATATGTTATATGTTGTTTATAATTTTTGTATAACTATGGCATAAAGTTTTGCATAATTAAGAATGTAAGAGTGGCAGGTATTGTGTACATGGCCAATTGCCCACCGAAGCTCTATATGCGGACCATCGTTGTGTCCTTATTTGGATTAACTTAGAGTTAGGCAGACACAGCACTGCTGAAAACATTGAAGGCAAAAACGCGGAGAAAAACACACAAAGCAATTAAAAAGGTACAGCTTCTTGTATCGACCTTTTACCGATTAAAGTGTATCTAGCAGTGATGAGCCTTTGCCTCAGAAATAGTCGCGGTCAATATGGCCTATACTTTGGACAGCTCATTGATTCAAATCAGTAATTCGTCACACATTGACTGTATTGTCAATTTTTGTACAGTCAAAGGTATTTTGTGCAGTCTGCAACCAGTTCTGTATTCCTCACAACATTTATCTATTCTATTCTATTCTATTCTATTCAAAATCATTAACTCGTACCACAGTAATTGCTTTCCCCTTGCAGATTAGACATGGTACACCTCCTCCTACTCTCCACAGTAAGATCGAGCATCTGTTGTTAACACAGATAAGAGGCATGGCACTGTGAGTGGCCGACAGGATTGGCTGTCATGCCAGCTCAAATCGCAGGGTATATATGTGCTTGAATTGGCTTGATGAAGACGAAGGGGGGCATCCAGGGGGCGCCAGAAATGGAGGAAGGAAAATAAGTGAAAAGTGAAAACTTCCACTATTCTTAAAATAATTTGGTAATATGACTTCAGGAATAAACCAACATTAATTTGTTAATGTTATTTTATTCTTGAAATCATGTTCTTTTGTCTTCATGTTCTTTTGTCTTCAGGTGCACTGCTGAGGTTCCTCAGTCCAAGCGTTGCAAATCCTCCTGTCACCTCCACCTCAGCAGCACAACCCAGCACTGATGCAGCAGCATCAAGCGCGCCTCCTGTCACCTCCACCTCAGGAGCACAACGCAGCATCAAGTGCAGACATTAAATGCTACCAAAACATCTCAAAAACAAAAACAGTGCTTAAAAACAGAGGCATGTGAGCCACAGAGCGGCACATACCACGCAAAACAGCCAGGCATGGCACTATGAGATCGGCACATACCACTTTGATAGTAGTATGTGCCACTAAAGCAGACGAGGCATACCAAATGCCACTTTGGGATCTCACTGTCTCTCTACTAGCATCAGCCTCGCCTAGCCAGTGCACATAGCCACCTGCTCGTTCTTATCAGCAAGAATAAAATAAATGTAATGGACCTTCAGGACACAATGGTACATTATATTAACAGGAAACACTGATGTAGGCAGTGTTTCCCAACTGTTATTGTGTGACAGCACATATTTTACATCCTTCATCATCAATGAAACATCAACACATTTAAACTCACTTATATTGGTTGTTAGTAATGCCCAATCCATCTCCATCTCTCTTGATCGTTGAGGTTGATACTGATAGTCATTGAGTTAACTTCTGTAGGTAAAATAGGTGTTTAACAACAGGCTAAAATCCACCAGAATGCAGAAAATCACATTTAGTTAAATATTTCATAATATACTAATATACTCAAAACCCAAAACAAGGAAACAAAACCAGAACTAAACACCAGGTCGTGACACATTTATTGTTCATGCTTTGATTGAAGGCACCACTTTAAACAGACAGTGTCCACAGACAGTTTCCACAGCATATTTTTTGTCTTCTCTAATTTTCCACAGTAGTACAGTAGTCTTTACTGGGATGTCTTACTTGTTTAGTCAGATTTTCCATGGTGCATTTGTGTACATAATTAGGTAGGCCTACTGCAACTCCTTAAAAACTATATTTTCTATATGAATACAGTGTTTTACTGTAAACTGTTATACAGTAACTTACTGCACTTAAACACAAAGTTACTGTGCAGTTGTGTTGTATTGTAATGAGGTATTTTTTACAGTGTGTGCCAAATGGCACTGAGCATGGCAAAGGTGACGTCACCACTCATTCACCCTTTTCACCTTTTTCACCCCTGACCCTTTTATGTGCCTGGTTGTTTTCCTGTGTTATTGAAGTTCTGACAAATCTACAGCAGTTCAGTCACGGGTGTGTTTCTGAATATGCGAAATACATAAAATGTTGGACGTGCATTATTTCTGCTCACTGCTGATATTCTTACATGATGTTCAGCAGTCAGTGCCAGGCAAGCAGCTCTTCCAAAACACAATTCCAGTTCTGCATGCTCTAGATTTGTTAGTGTAATAAGAGAAAAGTGCCCATGTCTTACATTATTAAAAAAAATTTTTTTAAGACATTGTACAGTCTCACATATTTTTTATGAGCCTTCACCCAAAGCAAATTTCACTGAAATCCAGTCTGACGTTTTTGTGCTAACTAGTGAAGTGACAAACAAACGGGTCTATGAACATAACCTCGGTGACAGAAGTAATTACGTTGAAGGTGTAAGAGAAGCAGGAGAGCCCATAATCAGTTTGTCAGCCTTAATAAGATCTTGCTCCCGCAGAGAAGAAGTAATCTACTGGAAACTGATTTGACTGATGAACCGCCAAACAATCCAGCAACCCAGTGAATTCAACTCATTATGCAGTGCATTATTCCTGTGATCACCGAGATTACAGTCTGATGCAATTCAGTTTATTCAGTCCCAATCTTACACTGAGGAGATTTGTAACAGTTACCTCTAACAAATTAAGAGACTTGTTTGAAACCAACAGATTTATAAATGAAAGGATCACTTTGCCAGTTTGTTTGCTTTAGTTCAAAATTTGCCATTGACTACATTTCCAAAAGCAATATGAGTGAGAGGATGTTGTGGATGGGGAAGTCCAGCAAGGGTTTATAGCAAATCCAGTAGAGAGACTGCTAAGCCTGCAGCTGCCTTAGGCCTGCCAAAGCATAGGGCCAGAGGAGACTATCTAGAAAGTGAGCTGCAGATAACAGCAACAGGTGAAGACAACAGGAACTTAGTAAAACTAAAAATTATTTTGCTGCACAAACAAAGTTTAAGCTGTTTTTGATGGATGCTGTTTGTGATGCCACAAAGAGGAAGAAAACATGTGTGTTAAAGACCATCTTTAAGATCCCATTGACTGGGAAATACAACCAAGGCAACTAGCATATACGTAGTAAAGAATAAAGTATAGTAGATTCTATACATGTACGTATTGCAATGTACATGCAATGAAGTACATTTATTTGACTACACAGAGTCTGCACTCTGCGTTTGAGGCTTAAGGCTGTTCCATACTCCGCGAGACAAAGAGCGGAGAACGCGCTCCACGGGTGGTAAGACATAAAAAAAAAGGTCTTTTCCGCACTGAGGTACCATACTCCATGAGACGTGTGTGTGCAGAACTCCTCATGCGGCCCGCCCACTGCAGCGCACGCCGTGTATACTACAGGGAATTTCTTGCCACCGGGATCACCACTTTTACTATTCTGCACACGGCAAATCTGTCGCGCAGGTAGCGCCACTTTTTGCGACACACACTCTCTTCTGTGCAAAGTATCGTTGCTATCTCCTTCCAGGAGTTGTTGGCCATCAGCGTGTCTTTGTAGGTCCTCAGCGATGTATTGTAGAGATGCTCGTATCTCCTCACTGCCTCAGCAAGCTGCTCCTCAAAAACATCCATTGTTGAATTAATTAAATCTGTTGAATCAGTGCTGTTTATACACCTACCGATATACCTGGAGAGGCTCTTGCGCTTCTCCACTTTCATCACGCCCACAATAAATTCCGACCAATCACAGCATGGTTGCTGCACAGCCTTGAAAGACAAAGTTCGGCCCAGACCCTGTGCACAAGAGTGCGGGCGGTCAGAGACAAAAAATGGCGTCATTTTGTGGGCGTAACGTCTGCACAGGGGATAAAGTTCTTTGTCTCGCGGAGTATGGATCCAGCTTTAGTGCCTGTTTGGATTGTAGCATTGTCTCTGAAAGCCCTTGTCAATGGAGCATGCTGTCCTGCCTGAACAGTCACACCCACACATGCTTTAATGTTTATGCAATTCTTTTAATGTCATTTTCATGACCATTTTCTGACCAGAGTTGTAGAATTAATGTAGAACTAGGGCCAAATATTCCTGAAGTGCATTCCCCTTGTCCCCTCGAATAGTTAAAGTGCTAAAAAAATGTTTCTTTTATTATACTGTTACGATGATGGGAATCAGCTAATCATTATTGCTTAAACCATAATGTGGGGCACTTGACAGAGGTTGCTCAAATTAAAGGATCGCTGACTGTGCAGTGTAACATGATAAACATGCAGTAAAGGGACTGTCTGTCCATATGCTTGGCAATTACATTACAGCTCCAGCTCTAAATGGTGATTGAGTTGAAGAGAGCAATAGAATGATACACTATTCACAGCAGGTAGTGTCCCCTGTGGTCTTTGTGTTTTTATAGGAGGATCCACTGTAGCTAGCTCATCTTTTTCTAGGAAAACTTAAGGCCACAGATTTATGAGTTTGCAGGCCTTGTTTAGAACGAGTCATATTGATTTCTGACACAGTTGTCTGCAGGAGTTTAATGTCTTCTGTGCAGAAGTCTGGAAAAAAACTCA
The DNA here is from genome assembly GCF_900634625.1 of Parambassis ranga. Classification (NCBI taxonomy): domain Eukaryota; kingdom Metazoa; phylum Chordata; class Actinopteri; family Ambassidae; genus Parambassis; species Parambassis ranga. The sequence goes on from NC_041035.1 coordinate 9,112,495, forward strand.
CTTGTGCATGCACAGCACAACAGGCCTGTGATCCCAGTGAAACAGACTCGTTAGAGTGAAAGTGTCATGTGGCAAATTGTGACAATTGTTTTGCACAGGGAAGAGTCACCCCTGTCCTGGCAGTGTTTCACAGGATGACCATCTGCAGCGCACATGTCAGAGAGCAGCAGCCAACAGGGTGGCAGATAATTGGTAAGGGAAGCGGGCTGGAGCAGGAGAGAAGGTCTAAACCTACTGAAATCAATTTGCAAGAGCTGGACTCAACAGATCAGTCACATTTGTGTGCATATGTGCACACACACACATAAATGCAACATTTACATTTCCTATATGTGGTCTGCAGTATAGATGGAGCCAGTGACTGTGAGGGTCTTGGAGTTATTCATGGCCTTAGGGCGACCATCATTTCACCGCACTATTTGCTTCCATTTAACATCAGTCGTGTGGTGGGATGGCAAACGTAAAAAGAAACAAAGCACTTCTGTTACACAGCTGTTGGAGCACACAATGTACAGATTACATTTGTAGTGTTACTGTGTAAATGCTTTGCATTTCAATAAGCATTTGCATAGAGAATGTGATTTGTGCTAGGTCAGAATAACAAACTATAAAGATAAATAATAGATTAGCCACACTGGCTTAAAATGGATTTATCCCTTGTTCAGTGTCATTTTTAATTTTTTTCAGTGCAAATGGTCATTTTGTTCAGTCTGTCCTCGTCAGGGAAACAACAGCAGTAATGTGATAGAAAGAAGATGGTGTTCATGTACCTGGAGCTCTTCTGTGTGTCTTGAATGGGCAGGAAGGGTATAGCTACCCTCCAGTTCGAATCACGACCACGGCGTTCATTAGCACGTCTTGGTCTTGATAACATGTCGTGAGAACTAGAATAACATGTACAAATGAGCACAAATAAGATATTCTCACAGAGAACAAAACAATCTTCTCACATAATCAAAGTAAATTACGTTCTTTCAAATGCTAATTAGCTTACAAAATAATGACAAAACTATTACGAATTATTATCTAATTTACGAACCTCATTGCCCTCGTAACTCAAGGGGAGGTTAACCAAACTTCTAAAATATTCTTGACAAAACACAGTGAAGAACTCCTTAGCATTTCTTCATCTTCTTCTTCTTTTAATTATCATTTTTAACGCACAATAACCTTTCTTCCACATGACATTCTTAGCGCACCGCTAATAACAATCCCTCTATCAACATAACAATGAACATTAGTTCCGCTTGGAAATTAAATAGATCCTGTCATTTTCAACACATTTATAGTGCAATCAAAACAAACTAACTTTTTAATAGAAATATACATTTTTATTTTTAACATAAAACGTTTTATCAATTAAATTAAATGAAGTCACTCTGACTACAGCTAAGGGGATTATCACCATGGTAACCAAAATGGTTGCTGCAGGTGGCAGTTTGTCATATATATATATTATATATAGTATGTTTATTTAAGTTACACATTCATTACATTTCCTAAACCAGGGGTCGGCAACCTTCAGCATTAAAAGAGCCATTTGGGCCGGTTTCCCACTGAATAAAGCACACTCGGAGCCACAAACCCCTGACTACTAATCTACACCTATCTGACCACTAAATTAAAGGTAATATTAATCCATGTATAGGCCTAATTTAGATAGATGTAATATTTATCTGAACAAAAAATGCCAGTTTATGTTATTTTGATTTCAGTGTGCCGTCATTCATGTCCTCCATGCTGTAGGCTACAGTCAACCTGAATATGAAACACGTTAGTTCAGGGTCCGATATAAAAATATGTATTTTCAGAATAACAGCTTGTGTAATTATTTCTTTCACCTTGTTAATGTGAGTTCTGCTCTGGAGCTTCACTGCACAGCGTATCATATCCATTTCAGGGCTGGAAGACGTCGCTTTGATTTTCATGAAGGACTGAGCTCTGATCTGTGAGGCTGGAGCGGTGTTTACTTTTAATGTAGTTCATGATGGAAAACACCAGCTCGCACAAGTATGAGGGTCCAAAGATCGACACGACTCCAAATGCAAACTTCCATGTTCATATAAGTGTCAGGAATGTCATTCCATGTAGGCTGTCGAACACCAGTTTGTCCGGTGTCCCAGGTGCTGCTACAGGACATGACTGTGACGCATATTTTGACAAAATATTAAAAGTTTTATTTTAATGTCACGAGAGCACCTCAATCTCCAAAGAAACAACTATTACTATGAAAAAACTAAATGAATTAAATATAATACATTTAAATTAAATTAATTAAACGGCCATTATTATTCACATTATTATGATTTTGAGGAGCCGCAGGTTGCCGACTCCTGTCCTAAACTAATCAAAAAACGGTTTCAAGGCAAAATGATCAAAGTGACATTCTTTTAAAAAAACACCTACAAGTTTTAGTTTGTTAGATCTCGTACTTTCAATGTCCTCATCAAACCCTCTTCAGCTCTTAAGTGCTTGGTCAGTCCCACTGTGGCGTTCATGTGTGTCAGTGTGCCGATTTTTTACAAGCACAACACATATGTTATCGAGGGAATATTCCTCACTGTTGCATTTTGAAACGTCAACATTGTCCAGAAATGTCCAGACAACAAACACACCCAGACAAGGAGAGGCATAGTACACACCAAACACTATCACAGACTGAATAGAATGAATGAATGGTGGACAATCTGTCAAAACTTGCATACGTCTCATTTGTCTGGGAATTAAAACAAGAAGACAGCTGAGGAATCTCAGACAGCAATCTTCTATTCCTCAGACAATATGCTTCCACCACTTGTACGAGCCAAATGATTATTTACAGCCTGCTGTCAGCACAGAATGTATGAATAAATTCATGTGAGTGCTTTGGACTGCATGAGGTGCAAGAATCAACTTGCACGTCGTCCATGCATGAATTTAAAATTATTGATTCACAGATGAGTAACATCTCGTTCTCTGCTTTCATCCAATTTCCAATTGTATTGATGGCTGCTGTTGTAGCACACTTGTAGCATCTTGTGCTGCTTATTCACGTTCACAATAGCCTAAGCTAAGTGTTAATTAATGTTACCTGTTTGCCAGCGTCACTAGCCTGGTGATGAGTGTTTGGTCCACTGCTTTTCTTTGGGGCATCATGTCAGAGCCATCAGAATGGGCTGTGCTGATAGGCAGAAGAGTGGTACACTCCAGACAGCAGGCTTAAGCAAGCTAATCAAAGGATTGAATAATTGCGTGTTAAAGAACACAGAACATGATCCAGGTCTTAAATTCATTCAATTTGCTTCTGTTCCTTCAGAAACATAAAAACCTTTGATTATTGCAGAAGTGCAATATTTGAGTTCTGGTGATGTGTAAATGTTTGGTATCCCTCTTTAGTCTTTGTGTTTAACAACCATGGAGCCACTTCCACCATGATGTGCTGTAATGACATACATTTGTAGTTACTGTCTCCAAAGGTAAATGGAAAGAAACCAAGCACTTCTGCTTCCTCACCAACATGAGCATGTGACACCTAGCTGGGGAGTGTCCCAGCAGCACACACAGGTCACATATACTGTCCTGCAACACTGCTACACCTTCATTCTCTTGTTTTGAGCCACAGACTGAACCACTACACACCAGCATGCTGATACAAACATCTTTGGTGTTTAAATAATGGAATTAACAATTAGAAAAATTGCCTCTTTAATGTTTTGTTAGTGTATTGTTAAGGTGTACAAATAGTACAAATTAGAATAAGTGAAGGTCTAGGGGTTTATTATTGTTATTGTTTAATGATGTCACTAATTTTGGAAAAGACACAATGCTGTTGTCACATCTAATCTGTTTCCATGCAGAACACCACAGACCAGATGGTACAGAGTACAGTGTAATGAGCAGCTATTCTGTGCTGGTAAAACTGGTAAATAACATCAAAACCATATTATCAAGGTGAGACTAAAGATAACATATAAAGTTTTTCTGAGGTGTTTCTTTCTATTAAACCTTTTATTGTTATTTTTGTTTGTGCAGCAGGAGCTGTGTATGTTTTGTTTGAAAGTCAGCCAAAAAGTCTTGTTGTATGATGTTTACTTTATCACAGCTAGCAGCCATTAGAAATAAACTTATTTTTCACACTGTGGATTACAATCAACACAACGCTGTGACTCCTGCATTAATCATACACCTTTAGAGTTTATTCAAGGACGACTGAATTTATTTGTTAGAGCAGAGATAGACGTATTTTTAAAAAGTCCCATACTGAATTGTTTTCATCATTTTCTGAATCTAGACACGGGAGTGGAAGTTGGAACAGATACTTTTTGCTAACAACTAACTAACAACAAATATTTCCTGCTTTAACACAACACATACTACACAAAGTCTCACATTGTTATGTGGTTACCTTTAAACCAAACAACCACAAATGCTATAGGGTCTTATTCTAGTAATAGTTAAGTGGCACTACTTATAAAAAAGGTTCCACTCTGAACGCAAAGGTCAACATGTAAAGGCTTTATGCAGCTCAGGCATTCTGGGGGGAGAAGATGTACAGGAGCTGCTAATGGCTTTGTTAAGAGGTGTATATAAACAAACACACTTAACCTTTTCACCAGCCTCAGTGCCCCTGTGAGCAATGTCATGGGTATTATCCATTTACCGCAGGTAGTTCTGGACATCACTGTGTAAATGATGTAAAATCTGACCCTGAATTCTGTCTCCTCGCTTTGGTTTGAAGGTTTTAGTATTAGTACTATCACTTTTAAAGTATATATGGGCTTAGAGCTCCTGACCTAATATAACCCAATATCAGTGCAGCTGGAAATCCTCTGGTGGGTCTGTATTAGTGTTTATAAAGACTGACCTGTTCACAATGAAATCAAATAATGTTGCCAAAAACAAAATATTAAAGCTACACTGCTGAGCATTTGTCTCCTCTTACTGGAAATAAGTGTGATGCACATGAGTACAACAAGTGCAGATGAACAGGATGTGAAAAACACTTTAAATAGAAGACCTCTAATAAGTAGTAGGCTATTCAGTTATGTAATGACCCATTCAGGATGACCTGCTCATTATCCACGGTAGAAAGTGCATGGGGATAGTGAATGTATGCATCAGACTACCTACAGGAGACACCTATGAACCATGTCTGACACGTGTCTGCAGTCATCAATAATTTACTTCAAATCTAACTATTCAACAGTACCAGCACATTTCAGCGTTCACTCAGTGCTTCAACACCTCCCTGTTCCAAAAGCAGCAGCAGCAGCAGCCGCAGCAGCAGCGCCAGCCCTCATATTGTCTGAGTGGCTGCTTGCTGCGGCAGAGCCTCAGCTCTGGGCTGTCTGACAGTTCAGCTGAAATATGGATATAGTTCAAGAGGGACAGAAAGAGAAGGCGTTCTCTGTCTGCCCCAACATCAGTTCAGTACTAATACAGGCAGAGACAGAAGGGCATCCTCTCCCAGCATCCATCCTCTACTTTTGACTAATGACACACATGCTTAACTGTGTCTGTTTGAACAGAGAGGGTGGTTTAGTGTTGTGTGTCTTTATGTGTGTTTACATGGTTTACATGGATGTGTGGAAACTGAAATTACACTGCTTGTGTTGCTACTTAGTCTTTGTTTTCTTTCTCTGCTGACATGTTTCATACGTTGGAGGCATGACCAGGAGTGGAAAGGATTCTGTACTTGTCTTTTGTGACATCTTCTGGAGATATACTAGGCACAGTGGATTAGAGGGGACGCTGATAAATTGGCTGTCATAATTTGTCAAGCCTCTCATTGTTCAGCAGAGACAAGAGTTTTCAGATAGAAAGATACTTGTAGCATAATAACATCATTTTAAAAGCTCCTAAAATAATACAATCTGTATGATGCTTAAACAATACAAAGGTTACTTGTTGTTTTAATATCAAATTAATAGCCTGGAGCCCTGAATTACTTCAGATTACTTATTAAACAGTACATAAGTATGCATTATTGATACACAGAATTACATAACAGACTTTATAAAAAGAGTGACAGATGTGCTGTTTTATGCAGTAAAAGTTTCCGTGTCTCATTGAGAGACTGTCCTGCTTTGACATTTTTTAAAACAGAAACCACAGCCAACATTACCCGAGACAGCACTACGTCCTCATCCAAAGGTGAGTGTTATATAAGCAAGGCTGTGTCAGAATGAAATGAAAGGCTGCTGTTCAGACAATACTCTAATCAGGGACTTCTCTAATATCAGTGTAATAAATTAACATGCTAACATTTACCTTTAAGCATTTTCTGTGTTTCAGATAAACTAATGGAAGCAGGCAGCAGATAAACGTCATGGGTATGATTGTGTAAGGGTGGTAATTTGTAAAGCAGAACAAAAGGTTTAGTGAACATACAAAAACATACGGAAACTGAAGCAGGAACAAAGATCTAATCAATCAACAGGAAGAATATTCAGATAGATCCCTATATACATATCTAGCTGATGAACTGTCATAGACTGAGGTAGAGCATACAAGGGTTACAGGAGACAGGTGAGGACGGTCTGGGTGGATCACGAGAGGACTCAATGACACATAAAGGTACGGCACTGACTGATCAACTGATCCAGAAATATTATTTTGATTTCAGGTTCATGAACATATCTGTAGGCTGCAGACTACATTGGGCTAGTTGTGTGGCCCTGTCCACAAATATCATTAGTATAGGAGTGCTGGAAGGGCTAAGCAGACTTGAGAGTGGTTGTATAGCCACCTGTGTGACCAGTCACACTACATTTAACACCCATGTCATGTATAAAATGTGTATATATAGAATGACATCAATTGATTATCATATGGAGTGATATGTTATCATTTATATCCAAATCCTTGAGTTAAGGCTACCCTGACCTTTGACCCCTGACCACCAAACTGTAACCCTGTAATCCCGAGTGAGTTTTTTTACCATATTTGAAGAACTTCTGTCAAGGGGATCAATGGAGGTCCTCACTCAAGCGAGCATATAAAGGAAGACAAGACATTATTTAACAGGGAATCTTCCTGCAGCTTTGCTAATGGCCTCTTTGCCCAGTTATCTGTCAGCACACTAATGCGGACAGACGAGGGCTGCTCCTGTTTTGCAACATGCCTTTTGGAAGAGGAAAAAAAGCTTGCTGCCTGCGCAGCCAGCATGATGGTAAATGATTTGGAGATGTGAGTGGGCTTTGCTTGTAATCTACCAATGATCTGCAGCATCTTTGTGCCACCTACATCAATGATCTACATGGGAATGCCCACTTCAAAGTATTCTGTAGAAATGAAAAGCTAGTTTTGTTTACCTGTGTGTGACATGGAGGGACACAGGAAAGTGCTTAGCAAAGAATTTGAATGCATTTGTTATATTATTCATTGCTGTTCACAATATTTTTTAATGTCCTGAGAACAGCATAATCATAACAAAAAAAAGTCATAAAAAGATCCTCCCCTATAAAAAGCTTTATGATTGACTTGGTTAATTACAGCTATTAAAATGTCAGCTTTTCTGACATCCTAACTTTTATGCTTTGTATCAACACAACCCTTACGTAACCTGGTTTAACCCCAATTAAGCAAGTCTATGCATGTTAAAAAGGCTGCGCTCTAAATCCCAGGTTGTGGCTGTTCCCATCGACTTTCTCCGCATACAGCTCCTGAAAACTTGGCCAATTATTACAGCAGAGGCAGCTGCGGCATTTGAAGTTTGATGGGCTACAAGAAAACTTCTGTATGTCCATAAAAAAAGGCCAGGATTTTTGTTAATGAGTGCAGTGCTATAAGTGAGGTGCGGCACGTCTTAGTCACTAACATAACCCAGTGAAAGCCAAGTGAAGCAGTGTGTGTGTGTGGGAGTGATTCGCTGTGAAATTGACTTTGTTATTAGTCCGGTGGTGGGTAAATAAAAACCAGAATTATATTTCCCCGAGGATATGGACTGTCAGACTTAAACAGGCTTATGTTTGACACTTTGGATAGTGCATTTATGTGACACGTTTTTTTTATAGTGAACATTTTAGACACATCCGTAACCTTGTTTTTCATTGCGTAGCTCGCCTGAAGCCAGGATGACTGTGCATAGGGAATTATTTTGAATGAATTGCAAATTAAGCAATTTGCAAAACTCATCATATGGGATGACAAAAAAGCCAAAGACCGTTAAGACTTTTTTGTTAATTAAAATAGGTACATTTACATACACTCCGAAAGAGGATACATGTGTAATTTGATCAAATTGACACTTTTATTGTAAAGGTTTACGACATTTTATGCACTGAACTAAAGTCTTAAATGAAATATTTCATGCTAAATAGTGACCCACTGCTACAGCATCTCATATATACATATATAATGTAATACAAGAAACACTCAAAAGCACATGAAGGCAAGCATTTCTCTGAGCATTTCTCTTTCCATCAGTAGATGTGCCAATTGGACTCCAGTTCTTTTGCCTCTAGACAGTGTGGATGTGGGAGAGGAATGAACACAAGCCAGGGAGTGCCAGACAGTGAGCGAGAAAGAAAAAGAGCTGAGGGGTGGCAGTATGAGGGTTTTGTGTCACAAGTTTTTGTACAAATGTACAAGATGAACCTTCACACATGCTGCGCCTGGTATACCACCTTGAAGTATAGCATTGCACATATGCTTCCCTGCTTTGGTGTTTCTTTTACCAATTTATCTACTTTTCCCCTTGCTTCAGTAAATTTACCATCCCTTTGTGCCCCCTTCTGTCCCACGACTTGGTAAGTGGTCTTGAATTTAATTTGAAGACTGCAGCCTCCATTCCTCCTGCTCCTCGCCTCTTCCTGCTGCTTTCTCAGAGGGGTAAATGGGCTTGAAAGATTGCTGGCAGTGGCAGTAAAGCATGCTAACAATGGGAGGCTATCGCTCTGCTAATGTTGCTGAGATGCAGCCATTTGACAAAGCAGCACAGACACAGGTCTATACTCTAGACCTAAACAATCCCAGAGAAACTTATCCTGCTCCTGCCAATAGAGGACAAGCTGCATGTGTGAAACCGGTTTAACTGTCACAATAAAAGATAAAGATGTATGTAGTTCCCACAGGCTGCTTTGAAAACCATGATAATGATTTATAGTAGTTTTCAAAGTGTGCCAGAAACCTTAAGGCTAGAAAAGAATCATTAACTAACTAAACTGTAACCTGTATACTTCTAGTACTATGCTTTGATGTGATACACTGTGTGTAGTGTGTGAGATTTGACAGGGTGGTCTTTTATTGTTGTGTACCCACCAGAAATAACCATAGCAACAGCTAATCTAGCACATCAATGCTAGCTGCTTGCTTGAATTGACACACAAAAACTGATTGTGTAAGTTAAAAACACAATTACAGTGGAGCGAAATGAAAGAAACAATTAACATAAAAATGTTAAAATATTTTTTCAGTTAAATATGGAATAACCTGAAAGTTTTATGTATTGAACTGTCAAATAAAAAAAGCCATTAAAGAGTAATAAATAGTTAAATAAAAGAAAGTCTTGCTTCACATGATATCTGCCTCGGAGACTTCTTACTCAGTGGAAACAATTGAAATGGTCTGGTTGTCCCACTTATATTGCACAGTTTCATGCAGTTTTGTTCCCAGAATAAGACGTGATCTCGTCTGAGACACCTTTCTCAAGCTATATTTGCAACATTTAGTCTCAGCCAGGCCTTTTAAAGAAGCTTTCCATCTTACAGTTACAGTATAATTAAGCTGAATATTGGAATATTAAGTCAATACCTTGTGACGTGTGTAAACAAAATTGGAGGTCAATTTGAATTAAAACAAATCTTTTACTACTGTCAGAACAAGTTTTCAATTGGTGTGTGAGATGGATGCTCCCAAAGCTGCGGTGGAGTGCAGTGAAGAAAATATGGCGACTAACGGCAGAGACACACTGCAGGCACACTTTGATGCATTTGATGTGTCTGAAGAGCTTGGATTTCTACTTGAGGATCCACTAGTAAGTCTCGTAGTCATCTTTTTTTCTCATACTACATACTACATCATTTTTTTGTCCATGAAACATGGTGTTCTAACAATAACGGGAGTGTACAGTGCTGTACAGGCAGAGATATTTTTGTTTACCCTTGAGGACTATTTGCCCTTTTATGTTGTCTTTATTTAGGTGTTTGGTCAGCAGTGCACACGCTCCCCGCAGGCTGAAACAGATGATTATGCTTGCTTTTCAGTTGGGTTATAGAAGGCTATTGATCTGGTGAACGCCTGTCTGCTCAAGAGCTTTTCAGATGGCTTGGCCTGAGGAGTTCATTACACTTGGGCCTATGCCAACATTTATAGTTTTAACAATCTGAATATCAAGATTGTTATTTAAAAATAAAAAAACTATGTCCATGTTCATACTGTGTTTTCTGCCCTCTGGTCATCCCCTCTTTCCTGCTCAGCTGATTGTGTTTCACATTATTCCCTGCCTCCTCTTTTAAATTGCTTTCCATCTCTGATTGATAGCAGCAGTCATTCCATGACATGCAGGGTCAGGCACCATGGCGAGCATGAGCTGATGATGTTACTGATTACATGAAAAAGAAAAACAATCAAAAATCAATGAGCATATCATTTGATTCTTATTGTATTCTAGACTCACCTCCCAGACTATTATAAGGTGTGGGTGGATGTGGCGAACGATCTCACGCATCTCATAGAGACGCAGCGACTACGGGATGTGGTTCATAAGGTAGGCATGCAGGAAGAAAGCCTTTCTAATGCAAATGTAATCAGACAGTAGAACCCACACACATGTTAATTTGTGTTCAACTAAAAATACTAAAACAAAAAAAAAAAATCTAATGTAAATCCAGATGCCGGTGTTGAGTCCCCATCTTCTGAGTAACCACCGGGAGCTCAGGCTGGCTCACCTCGCGCTGGGGTTCATCAGCATGGGATATGTGTGGCAGGAAGGACAACATGCACCAGCTCAGGTACAACACTGCTGCAATGGAATGAGATAGTAAAAATGATATATTTCAACCAAAGCTATCCTGGCAGTGTCTCATTCAGTATGTATAACCTCTGTATATAACATCTTTGCAAGCAGGCCTGTCAGGCACAGTAGTACATTTGAGGCAGATTTATCATGTTCATCATCTTAACAGTCCAACAACAGCTAGATGTTGTTAGTTGATTTCGACTGGTTGGATATAAACCCAGAGGCTAAAGCGTGGTTTTACTATCAGCACAGAGACACTGTCTTTTACCATCTCAGAGCCTGACTTTTAACCTTAGTAATCCAATAAGGGGCAAAAAGTGGATCATGAGTTAAGCTGTCAATCACAACCGCACACCTTTGATCATTTACCTCAATACAAAATAGATGGGGAAATCTTCCTGTGAGATCACTGAGCTATTGATAAAACTGCATTTCTTTGCTTCTGGTTTAAAAGCAACATATCAGAGCTGGAGGACAAGTTCAAAGATTCCCAAATTCATAAAAGTACTTTCTCTGGGAGCCAAGAAAATATGATCTTTTCTCAAACTTAGCCAAGTCGTTTTTGTGCTTGCCGACTAAAGTGAAAGTAACATATTAATGCTTTACCTCTGTCCCAATTGTGGGACATTTTCTTCCAAACCTTAAGGTTTAATGAAAAATGTGATGGTTTAGCCTGCTGAAGACTTCCTGTTTATCACAATGTGCTAGTCCTGTGTTCTTGATATTTACATTGAAAGTTTACTCTGTCAGTCCACTTTGTGTTGTGCTGGATTCTATTGTAAAAGGAATTTAACTGTTACCAGCATGTAATAAATCCTGGTATAAGCTGGGCCATGAAGGACCCACCTAATGCATCTCTCATTACCAGGGAAAAGGACACATTTGCTGGCTGTATTTGAAGGTGCCCTAGAAATGGAACAGTGTTGTCAAACTGTGGTGATACAGATGGTCTTACAAATGTGTCCTTCACCGCATGCATCCACTCATATGTAACTCAGATGCTATGTTTGTTTGACAGAGTCTCCCAAAAGCCCTGGCATGGCCTTATTGGCTCGTATCTCGCAGGCTCGGCCTTCCACCCATCTTGACTTATGCAGATTGTGTCTTAGCCAACTGGAAGTTAAAGGATCCCAGAGGGTGAGTAATGTCAAAACTTTATTTCCACAGTCCACCGAGATTTTATAATGACATTGATAGGAAACTCCTCCTTTGATTGCTTCCCTTTTCCTTATTTTCAGCAAAATGGAAGTGGGGTAAGAATAAAGGAAAGACTCATTCACTTTGTCACTTTCACAGGACCCATTATGATCTAATGTATGTTCTGCTTTTCAAAATGTAAAAAAACAGAAACGTGGATGTGATATTTTCTTTCCCTGGAGCTGAAAGCTGCAGGGGATTTTTTATTGTGTCATTGCTGGTTGAGATGGCTGCAAGTTCAGGCATAACAGTGAGTACTGGCTGCTGTTAGACTTCCTTGTTTTCTGCTGTGTGTCCACCTGTCTTGTGTTTGCTCTATTGACGTACTGTCTCAGTTTGTTTCTTTGCCACTTAGTGTTGCATTTTAAACTTTGACCTTTAAACAGGGAGCCCTGCAGGTGATGCATGCTATGAAAGTCTCGGACCTCATCGGCATACAGAAAGGTCTCATCAGTGTAACCCAGTCTTTGAAGAAGATGAGGGAAAATTTTACACTCATGCACAGTAGGTTTGAATTAGCATAATTAATCAATTTACACGCCGTGCCTTATATGAAGGGAGGGAAATTCAAGGTAATTTTAACAAGTATATTTGCAGATCACGTGGAACCAGACACATTTCATGGAACAGTGAGAACTTTTGTCTCGGGGTGAGTTTTAACAAGTCCTGCATATTGAATTTATTAATGCTTTCAATATTTCTCTCCTCTGGTGTAGATTGATCTGATAATGAGACATCAAAATGATCTTCTGCGTCTGCCCTTCTGAGTACTGTGTGCTTCTAATTGCAAAAAAGAGGTTTATAATACTCATTTGAAATGTTTTAGATGGCGAGACAACCCTGCGATTCCAAGGGGCCTTTTGTATGAAGGTGTGAGCAATGAGCCAATTTTCTTATCAGGGGGAAGTGCAGCCCAGAGTTCAGCTATTCAATGTTTTGATACTTTGCTGGGGGTCCAGCATGACAATGAATCAGGTAAAGATGCATTTACTTTAACCTTTGACCTCTACTCTGATGCGTCTCTTAAATGATCAGTCGATCGCTTTGACAGAAAATGTTTAAAGATAAGGCATGTCATTCCCTCCATTGAATCACTCTATCCAGGAGCGTTTCTGACACGCATGAGGGATTACATGCCTCCTGCTCACCGCCAGCTGATAGAGACACTGTCTGTCTGTCCATCTCTGCGAGAATTCATCCTGTCCAGTTCCAGCACTGACCTCCGTCAGGCCTACAACTCCTGTGTCTCTGCCTTGGTAGATTTACGGAACTATCACCTCAGCGCTGTAGCCAAGTATATCATTGTACCTGGTGGCTATGCACGGTCCATGGGCTGCCCACTCAGAGGTGTAGACACTGCACTAAACAGCATTGGGACCAGTGGAACCAAACACATGGTCTTCCTCAAGAGTGTTCGTGACACCACTCAGAAGGCTCTGATCTCATAAAGTCCCTCAAAACAAAGTGAAATTTAATGTTCAACCTTTACATAATATCGAAGTAAGTTTGTATGTATGCAAGATTTACCACAGTATTCATATCAGATGTGTCTTGGGTCACCCACCATCATTGCTCTGTGGTCTTAAACTGCAGCTAGCATGGTGGTTAACCTTCTCAAACAATCCTACCTAAAGGATTCAAACATGGCAAACAGGAAGCGAAAGTAATTCCAGCTTTATGGGAGGAGGGTGGCAGAGTATAGATAGTAGTGTGAGCTCATTGATTTCTTTCTGCCAGTTTTGTTTAACATTCCTGATTAACTGTTACTGTTAATTTTCTGCAACAGGTGAAGCATTGATTTTTTTTGTCTGGGATTTTACAGACAAAAAACAGAGAGGAGCAACATCTCAAGAAAGGTTGAGACAGACAGCCACATGTGCATACCTGCCAACTCTCACGCATTTGATTGGCTTCACATGCTCTCACGCCAATCAAACGCGTGAGTCTCACTGACAATGTGTGAAAGTTGGCAGGTATGCACGTGTGTGTGATGCCTGTTAGCTGTTTTGGTAGCTGCAGTGCTGGCTAACTCTCTCACAACCAGTAGCTTAGCTCAGCTCTTGTTTTTGTTTTGTCTATTTTGCTCAAGTTGTCTGGCTTGTCTGTAAATGAATTCATCACAGGGCATCATAATAGCTAGACTAGGCTAGGCTACAAGTTTCACTGTCATTTGCTTGGCTACTTTGGTGATGACCCCTGCAGCAGTAAACAGATTTAATGCATGCACTTATTTACATGACCACAAGAGGGTGCATACACATCTATACCAGTCATTTTACATTATGACAACAATGTCTTTATAGTAAGGATGAGTTGGTGTACCCAGGGGTGTGTGGAAGGGCACTATGACAAGGAAACTCTCGTCTTAAACCTTCGTTTTGTTTTACATGGTATGCATGGAAATTCTTTTTGGACTATAGCCTACTATAGAGTATTGTCTACAGTTATACCTATATCTATCTTTTTTTTTTTTTTACAAATAGGACTAGAATATCCAGCTTGTGATTGCATCCTGTCAATCTAATCATTGTAACAATCAACTGACATGTAATGCTGAAAAGTGAAGGACAATAAAGAGAATCCTCTGTAATAATAATAACCAAGGGAAACATTTATGAATCTGGGGATGGACGGCGTTGTAAAAACTAACAGCTGAGGAAAATGAAAGATGCAGCAGATGCAGTAGAAATAGTCTGGGGGTGGGGGGACACGTGTGGGATCAGGTGATTCAGTTTGACGGACTAAAATTTGCACTTCCCTCCAAGACTTGGCATGTAGGTTGTGTCTTCTCTTGCTTCTCAAAGAGTAATCACATCAGAAAAGAGAAGAAAGAGCTCAACTTCACACCCGCTGAATCCTTGTCATGGTCCAACACTGCTGCACTAAAGCAAAGAAGACTTCAGATGTGGCCTGTTTGACACTGGTGCATGCAGCCCTGGCTGTCACTACACAATCAGTGCTGGTGTAGTTGTCTGCTGTCTGTCACACAGAATTGCAAAGTAGATGTGTTTTTGTTTTCATTCCTTTTTTGTATTAATGAAAGTCTTGACAGAGAACCACAGGATTCATATAGATTTGTATCATAATGATCGTTTTTGTTTGTCATTTCGGTGTGTTGGATGTCTTTAAATACTGATGAGCTTCTGTCCAAACACAGCTGACAAATTACTTTGGCTGACATTGCATTAGCAAAAGAAATAATTAAAGCAACAGACTGTAAAACAGCATAACGCTTTGCCTCCGCCTGCCAACACTGATGCACTCGACAGAAGTTCAGGGACTCGACGTTGGGTGTTCAGTCAGTGGCCAAAAGTAGAAGGTTAGTTACATTTCTATACACATCAGCACTGAAAAAACAAGACAACACTGGCATTGTCACTTTAGGGTTTATAAGGTCCACAATCAGCATTATATAAGGTGAAGAAGGCACCTGCTGAATTTAAAAGTGGCAGAAAGTGCTGGGAGAACAACGCCCAGCCTGGAAGATAGGTCACATCACGACATGTTTTGCAGCAAGGCAATGGCCTTTGTGTTTTGGGATGCAAAGAAAGTGCTGTTGCTGCACTACCTGGAACAGGCTCACACTACTTCAGATCCAGGAGAGGTGCAGTGGTGATGGCTGCTGTCCAGAGAAAAAAAAATTGGAACATGTCCTGTCCTATTCATGCCTGATTTGACACTTTCCTAGTGGTATGAGGAGGTTCCTGCTAGCTGAGTTAGCTAACAGAGATGATGACAGCTGCTGCTATGGACCACATCTTTGAAGTACAAGAGACCAACAAAACAGGGATCTGTATGCACTATGGCTGCTGGACTGTGTGACTATAGGAGAAAACTAAAAAAATGTCAGCGTGGTGTTAGGACCACAAAACCATTTCTTTTTCTGGTTTCATACCAGTGTAAGCTGTAGGGTCACCTACTGTAACATGGTTTATTCGAGAAAAAAAAAAGGCTTCTTACTTCAGGGCCTCCCTCTTCATTCCACAGGAGCTCCCAAAATAGCTCCTCCCACTTGGCAACTCTACTGCCTACAGCATTTAGTAGACACAGGAGCACACCGAATCACCTTCAGTTGAAAATGTTTTAATTGTGATATAGAAACAGTAGAAAAATGCATAATATTGCACATAAATACTAAATTGCACTTTCTCAAGGTACAGTTCTCTGCGTGGAGTGGGTGACCTGAATGACGTGTGTAATCTAACAATGGGAGGCCATAATGTGTCGTCCTGACATGTCTTATACATTTAACAGTACCATAATCTACATGAGAGCTGCTATTATAAAATGACTTAAAGTACTCATTAATTAGCTGCTTTGTAACAGCGTGCAAGTTCAGTATCATTGCTACATCATCGGTGTCTATTTTTTTTTAAACCAAAGCTGGTGGCTACAAGTCGTTCCTTGACTGCTACCATATCCCTTTAGCACTGTATAATAGCCCTTCTGCTCTTGCTGCAGTTCAGTTCAGTGCACAGTGTTAGACAAGTGTTTGGTGTTTGTTTTCTGCTCTTATATATGCTGTTAAGAAATCTGATGTAACTCTGTTTCTGAAGAAAAAAAAAGAACAATTGTTAAATGGCAAGATAAGTCAATATTACAAAGAAACAGTGTAAGTGTTAACTGGACAAGTGACAGAAAAATAAATACGTTCCCAGACCTTAAATCTGAGCTTTGCTGTTTCACACTGAGTGACTGAGAGGCAATGCAAACTGTTAGAGAAATGTCAAAATAGCCTTTACTTTTCATTGGAAATTGAAAACAAATACCGTTTAAGTTATTATAGAAAATTCTTTGCCTTAGAAGTAGTCAAAACTTTTTATATATATATATATATATATA
This sequence comes from Parambassis ranga, assembly GCF_900634625.1. Taxonomy (NCBI): domain Eukaryota; kingdom Metazoa; phylum Chordata; class Actinopteri; family Ambassidae; genus Parambassis; species Parambassis ranga. The sequence continues at coordinate 9,129,473 of NC_041035.1, forward strand.
TATATATATATATATATATATATGTTGTTAAAAAAATCTGACCTAACCCAGAATACTTTTCTAACAGATGTACCTGCTTCAAGATGGAGAGGCCCAGACATATATTTCATTTCACAGTACTTTTTTTAGAAAAGATGCAGTTAATCTAAAATATAAATTCTGAACATTATGTGTCGGGAGCAGAAAGCGGCAGGAGGCAGGTTGGCTGGCTAGTTGGTTGTTTGCACAGTGAGCTAAATAAAGAGAGGAAAATAAGACAGGGAAGGGAGAAAAGTTTCTTCTCAATTCAGGGGCTGCCACACCTCTGTAGGACACCGCCTTCATACGAAAGTTGCCGTTAAGCATCGCTAAGAAAGAGTGGATTCAATTTATGTGTTCTGCTGGATTTTTATAAACCAAAAATCACAGATATGTTTTGTAACTGCTTTGTTTTGTGTTGGATCCACCTTCAAATGATGCAGCCCTGAATTGAGACATAGCTAAAGATTTATAAAAAGAGAGGAGAGGGGATATTAGCAAAGGCAAGCAGACTTGAGTTACAGTACATGTCCACACAGGCGTATTTGAAGCGATGATGATTGATGATGCACTGACCAATGGATACATCACCTAAGCTACAGCCTCCTACCAACACCTGAAGTAATGGCTTCACTCAGATTCCAACTCAGACCATGATGGCTTTATATATAATTTGACACATTGAACATTTGTGACAACAGATGTTGTCCTGTTGCTGAATCTGTCTTTATTGTAAAGAAACTTGTATTTACCTTGGGAAGCTGCTGGATTTTTGCAAGTGGCAGCCTCAGATTGAATCAGTGTACAGCTATGATTTGGGTTTGGTAGCAGGATGTGATGTGATTAGTTGAAGGCAGTCTGTGACAGGCAGATGCTTCATCTAGTCTTGTAAAAGTGCCATCACACATGGTTTCTTCTCGCATTGGCAGAGATCTTAACCCTTTAAAAATGAAGAGAGGCCAGCGTTAAGCACCTCCTGTGGACATGTACCATCAGACACACTGAGCAGCATGGTAACAGATAAGGAGTAAGGGAAGATTGGGGTTACACAGTCAGCACATGCATCCTGTCATGTACTGTGCTGTGTTTCAGTCTTTTCTCTCTCAAAAGTCAAGTGTTTGTGCTTTTGCTGAAGGTGGGGCTGATGTCCATTCAAAGATTATAGCTTCCCTCATAAAAGACCCTCCACACGGTGCCTCCTCTTGTTGCCAAGCAATATGCTCTGAGGGGAAAAGATCAAAAAGTGCATTGCATTCATCTGAAGATGCAACAAAAAGATATAAATATAAAGTGAGAGGTACATTTACCCAGTACATAAACAAATGTCCGTCTTGTTAAAAAATATATGTACAAAAGTATTATGTCAAAGCTCACCTAGTTTTTGCAGGTGTGTGTCGATCCTCTCCAGCAAACATGCCAGAAAAAGACAGAATTTGAAAAGTTTTGTTTTTGTCTCTGCTGTCCCCCAGCTGACCTGACTTGCAGTTTCAGCTCAGAACCCTAAATCAGCCGGTTTCTGTCCGTCCTCGTGGGTTGATTACCCCATCAGAATATTCCTTCAACCATTGTGAGAATAACAGGGGTATTAATGTGCCCGATGAAAAAGGCCATTTTCAAAGCCTTCATGTTTTATTCAGAGGAACCAGAGTTTCCAGCGAGCATGCTTTTTGGACTCTGTCTTGGACTTGCGTTTTGGGGTGGACGTGAAGACTTCATTGGAGTAAGGCAGAGCAGGGCATTGCTGGCTGTCCAGTGGGCAGAGTCTCTTCATCAGAGGCTGCAGCTTGTCCTCCTGCAGCTTAAAGTCCAGCTCGACGCTGTAACACAAAAAAGAGCAGAATTCACTTTTTTTCTACTGACGGAAAGATCAGGAACATTAATCTGGCAGTTGTAAAAGTTGTCCATTGGGCGGCTATAACATTTATGACTCAGTTTTTGACTTATTTTTTATGTTAGCAATCCACTGATGTCCAGATGGAGTCTGGGAGGGAGGCAAATGGACACCCTGGCAGCATATATTAGTTGTGGCATATATCCATGTTTCAGAGACTCCTCCGAGTAATAGAGTTCCTTTGCATCATCTCTGCATTTTTATGCATTGTGCAGTCAAAGGGCTTTCCCTGCATAGATTATATTTGTATTAAAAAAAAAAGGAGCCAGAATGTGGGTTGCTTCTGACTTCCACATCCGCCGAGTGTAATCCCAGGCTGGTCATCGTCTGATTTTGTTCCGGCACCGTAGTTGTTGAACTCTCTCTGCGATTAAATCTCTCTGGCCCGAGAGAAATGCGGGGCTTAATCCCATCCAAATGAAACCATTGAGAGGCCAAGCAGAGCCTGATTAACTGCCTGTATTCAAGCAAGGGATAAATGCACTATTATACACCATCTCCTTTCACTTTAGTACTATTGATTTGTAGAGGTCTGCTTAATGTATTTATTCTTGTGGGTGTGCAGTACATTTTTGAAGGGATCATAGTGGAAATAAAAGAGATACTCCTTATACCTGATAACAACAGGCATGTTTGATCTGTGCTCGCCTTCTTTCACATAAAAAAAAAAAAAACACTTCGACTTACGGAGCTCATTGCTGTCATTCAAAGAGCAGAGGATTAAAGGCAAAACTAAAGCTGCCAAAAGAGACAGCGTCTGACAAGTCAAGGTCACACATGCTGTCCTCTGCTTGTCTGCCGGCAGACAAATAGACGTAAAAAGGTACAAAGCTCAGCCTGATGGGGTAACCGCTTTGATGGGCAGTGTAATTAGTTCGCTGAAGGATATGCTCTACTGAAAGTGACATAATGAATCCTGGGAACTGTCCTCACCCTTAAGATAAGTGTCAGTTAAGAACAGAGCTCTATTAAAGCCTTCGGTGGGAGGAGAGAGACTGGGTTACACATTGGCAGGCTGAGACTACCAATGAATCAATAAGTTAGAAAGACAAAAATTATACAGTGCAGTATAATGTTGCCTAATGATGCCTAAAACATCATTAATAATAAAAAACCGCAGCCAAAAGGATGAACTTGGATTGGATTTTTTTGTGATACCTTACCAAAGAAATGACAATGATGAAATAGACAGACATATGAAAAGCTTTAACCTCAAGAGTGCATTGAGATTGTACAAGTGAACACTTCTTATCTCACACTAATATAGCCTCATTTGTATATAGTGTGTAACATTGAAGAATCAACCAACACGGTGGAATGCTCCCTAGGAAACATTTAGGCACACCACTGATTGCATGATGACAGCATGTCCTTTGGCAGCATGCACCGGGCCGGCATTACACATGCTTACCTTTTGATGTTTGACAATGAGCAAAAGGTGAAATAAAGGTCTTGAATTAGCATTGAAGTTCAATCTCTGTGTGAAAGGGGCTCCAGACTCTTTGCTGTGCCATAGAGTCCGTCTGGGGACAGGTATTATGTCGGCTTGGTACGTGGGAATATAGGCTGAATAGATGGAGAGTAAACAGCGGTCATTTAATGATGAGCTGTTTCATTACACTGCCCCTTTAAAAACAGATTTATTAGCACAGTTTGTTATATAAAAACACAACCTTCTGCTCCACAGTGCTTATTTCCACTTCAAATAGATGCTTGCAGGTCTTCTGAATCCCTGACAATGAGAAACTCCCTTTTACTTTTTTAGAATAGACTGAAGCTTTTATCTTGGCAGAACTGCTGCTTCATGCAGTACGCAATCTCTTATTAATGTTATCCACTGTTTCATTTCCTCCCGATCTTATCTCTATTTGTATCTTTATTTTTATGTTAAAAAACCTTTTTACAGCTGCTGTTTAAATAATGTTGACTTGACAGAAAGCAGAGCAGCAAAGTGCAACACAGAATAGCCTCAGCAATTATTAAGCAATTAATCACTTGGCAGATCACTGCAATTACTGTACGCTGTGGACAAAATGCCTTGCTGTGAAGCCAGAGGCAGCACTGTACGACGCGGGTGGCACTGGGGAGCAGGTGCCTGAACAAACAAAAGCCCTATATCTAAGATCATCTCTGTACACAGACAGATTGAAGCAGCTGGAGACAGGGATGCTTTTCTAGGGCATTCAGCAAAGCAGATTAATCATCTCTTTAGCTATGCAGTGTGAGTAGCTGTTGCTGTGATCAGTGGCGAGCAGTTTGTTTGTCTGCGGTCGTGGTGTGCTGAGCACCATTCAATGATTGTCATTCCTGGGAGGGATGCTGCCGCTGTGAGATGTCTTTTTAGCATGGTGCACACCAGTCATTCAGCCACAGTGTACCTGCTTGCTACCTTTCTTTCTTCTACTCAAAGTCATTTCCCCTTCGGCCATTCATAGTTCAAAACCTCCACTTGACAAAATGAGTGGTTCAGACCCAGCATCGTGTAACATCTTCTGAACTACATGATGGGACATCATAGATTGAATCACCGGAGAATGACAAGTTATTTCCCTCACTGACAGGCAGCAGTTGAAGCAGAAACTTCCCACAGCTCGCTGTATGTAAATGTGAGCAGAAACTCTTCCCTTGTCATGTATAACCGACATAAAAGCCACCGCCGTTGTCTGTTACACGGCTTTCTGCCTCACAGAGAAAAAAACCCAATCTCATTAATGAGAAGTGAATAGAATAGGCAATCTTGACAATTGTTCAACAAAACAACCACAGCTCCACCATCTCAGCATGGGACACAAGTGCTAATTAGCTCCACTGCGTCTCATCACACTGAACTGCGGTTGCCTTTGCCTGAACTTAACTGTTCTTCAAAGTCATTGTTAGTTCCAAATTGGAAGCACTACATTGTACACTTTGATTTTAAATGCTGAGTCTTAGTCAACACAGCGTGATGGGGAACAGAAGCTGTTAATGCTTTGATCGGAGCATGTTTTTAATATGGGGGTACTATTTGACGCAGCGGTTATCCGGATATAATCTCCAACTCATTGTATAAAACTTGTTTGGACAACACATACAGATGACAAGGCTAGAGCATGAAAACACATAAAAAAATCTCTATGTCTGAGGTGGATTGTAGAGGGATTATATATTATAACTGGACACCAACACATTTTCACACTGTCATTTTTTACTTTGAATTGCACCATAAGGAAAAAAGTATCTGGTGAAAATGACAAGTCAGCTACAGTTCATGCCGGATCCAAAAGCTTATCTCCTGACACTGACCACCAGACCACCAAGATGCACTGTGTGCGGGGGCCGGACTTCATAACTGTCTACTGCAAGCTAACAGAAGGGGGAAAAAACTAATGGAGTCCTCCGACCCCAGTATTATACCATTGTAACTGTCCTTCATGTGAACATTCTGTAAATATGCTTAAACTTTTACTTTGAAGGTGAAATAGCACACTATTCACACACTCTGTGTGTCATGTCTACACATTTTAAGCCTTTTGCAGTCCATTTTGTGAAGTTGACTGACACCCTGTTCACCTGTGTTCCGTTAGCATCCATACATATAATTCTTAGTAATATGTAAATGTCAGCCTACATGCACAGTAGCATGATTATTTCTATAAATCTAAAGCTTCTGTATGCCTCTTTAAGATGCCATATGTGTGCCCTATTTGTTGCAGTGATGTATGAGATGCTGGAGTATACTGTCGGGGTGGGGGGGGGGGCTGAAGCCTGAATAAGACCCACAGATTGACTACCAGCAGCTGCTGGAGTCTTGAATTTATTGGACATGTATGCTGGACCCTGCTGAAAATGAAGCGCTACCTCTCGTGGGGCTGATAATCTTTGTTACAGTTCCAACACGCTTGCTGTCTAACTTTGGGGGATAATTGGTCCCAACTTGCTGTTCCTGGCTAGTTTTAATTTGCCTTTGCTGAACTCAGGCCTCCTTATCAAGGTGTCACATTTGAGTCGTTTGTCCGGCAAGGTGATTAGCTGCAATTTACCTCACTGGATTAACACACTGTAATAACAGGGAGGCTGGTGATGGAATCGTACAGCTGTTTATACAATGGTACATCTGAACTGATGTATTTTTCTCCCCGTCTTCTTTTTTGAAAGTTTGCGCTGCTGGGTTTTGCCAGAGAATACTAAACAGCACTATTTGCAGCATTTAAGATATTTATGACAATTTCTCTGGCAGAGACAAATAGGACTGTGATAGATTACTGCTCTCGCTGCCAACCACAGCTCTGCTGTCTTCAATGTTAAAAGCAAGAAATAAATGACTATTTAACAGATGAAATTATAATCTTTGTCTTTATTATTAGATCTCTCCGCAGCGTGTTTTCATCATGATTTTATCATCTTTGGATTCATAACAATAGGCTGAACGTATGTATTTTCTCTTCAGACATTTGCTGATTAATTTAAGTCATTTGATATGCAGCTTTTTAATTATAATCAGTGAAAGAAGTATGTAGGTTTTCTCATTTTAGTTTTACAAATCACATTACTGTTATATCCATAATGTTTACACCTTTTACCTGGGTTCCAACTCACATAATATGGATCGTATTTTACATACACAGATATTTATTATTATATAATCGTTAATATCCTTTAAGTATAGAAACTAATCAGTGAAGAAACGACTGATAACAACACAAACCAACGTCTACAGCATTATGGCTGCACCACCTATAGTACTGTGTACAGAAATAGACTTACAGGAATGAACAGATGATCAGCACTGCTTCTCTGTCACAGTACAAACCCCACATATGCTTTGTGATAGACAAAATGCAGATCATTGTGTGTAGTTTATTAACCTGTAAATAGGAAGGCTTTACTTCTCTAAAAGGAGGAGGTCATGTGATTCAGTAAAGATGTATTCATACTTTATTGCCAAAGATCATCTGCAGATGTTTAGCTAGAGGTTTAGTGGTAGGAAAGTCAGCAATGACATGCAGCACACTAATACACTAATACTACTAATAATACTACTGAACTCCTCAAAATTGATCTATTGACTACAGAGCTTGATTGTGTGAAATGCAGCGATTAGAATAAGAAAGATGATAATAGATGTTTTTTTCTAGTCTGGACTCTTATACTGATGTTGTACTGCTTTAGGGAAACCTCTGTCACTTTTGTCCTCCTCTATTTTCTGGCTCAGTGAAGTGCTTGAGCCTAAGAGTGGGGTTTGAGTTTGTAAAGAAAAAACAATGAAGAACACTGTTGTTATCAAACCAAGGCTGTGTTTACTTCACCTTCTTCATGAGAAGGAAGAACAGCTGGGTGTGTGAGCGCCCTTATGTTAAAGGTGAGCAGCTTTGTCCCAAATCTATTCACTCCATCTGTTAAAAAAAAATCATTTACTTCCACGTGCACAGTGCTTTATGCCCAGATGGGGATGCAGATAAGAGTTAAAGGCTTGATTTAGGTCCCGCCCACAAAAGGTCAGGAAAACGAAGCATCTGCTGACACATGTCATTGTCTCTGGATCTGATTTAGATGCCCTAAGCAAAGAGCGTTGAGTCAGTTTATCAGTTCTTGCCCAGCAGAGCTGCCCTGTCTTTTGCTTTGGTGTTGATGGTTGTTGAACCTGATTCTTTGGTGGCTCATTCAGTACATGCTCCAACCTGTTCTCTGTAGTTTTATTGACTATAGCTGTACTGCTCAAGAGGTGTGTGTGTGGCTGTCATTCTGCAGCATTCAGTCACTGTTATTCTCCTGTGATGTTTCTGAGAAATATCGATGGAGCAAAGAATTTTGTGTCTATTTTTGTGGCTAGCTACAAACACCAGACTGAAAATCTTGTTTTTCTGCAAGAACATGAAATAGTCTTGATTCTTAGGAAAGCCAGGAGTTCAGGACTGGGTCAGTTCATTTCAGGGAGATCTTCAAGAGCAGTCACTGAGCCTCATGCATTTATACATTATATTTTTTTTTTGTGGAGGCTTTCTTGTATGATAGTCCCAAGTCAGTCAGTGATGTGCTACTCATGAGAGGTGCACATTCATTAGTTAAACATAAGCATAGTCTTGGAAACCAAAAAAAGAAGAAACAAACAATAGTGATGTGAAAAAGAATTAAACTGGTTTGACTGGAGGAGGTTCCTCTGGATCCTGAAGCAATCACTGAGAATTGTTATACGGGAATTGGGTTTTATTATATCATTTAATTGGATTAAAGCACATTCTAGGCTATAAATAAAATGTACAATAAAAAGCTTGTTGTACTCTCAAGAGTAGGAAGCTGTGCTGCCTGGGTCCTGTCAGTTTGTTTGTTTTTTCTTAATTCAGACTGCATTAATTTCTACAGCACCATAACCAAGATGCATGGTGGTCTATATAAGCAACCTGCTGCAACTAGCCTCCAGCCCTCAGCTTGATGCCAATGGCCCATCATTAATAATGTATGAGGAAACAACAGACAAAGGGGTACCTTCAAATCTTAAGGTTTTTTTTTTTCTCTCTCTCTCTGTAATATTGGAGTCATGGGCCACATGGGAATTTTGTTTGAGAAAAATTCTCACTATGCAAACAAAACACTGAATGCAACACTTGTAAATGCCAAACAATGGCACATTTGTGTGCGTAAGAGCTTCTGTGTGACCTCCAATGGTTTCTCATTGGAAACAGAGCTCTTGCTTTCAAGATCCACCACAGTCTTTCACCACAATCTGGGTCAGCTTGACACAAAGCACTCAAAAAGGCAGAAGGAAACCTCTGGTAGAAATGACATAGAGTCAAAATGCTGGAAAAAAAAATCATGTCCACAGCTGGGCAGTTATTCTTTTCTTTGGACTAAAGAAATGCTCACAGATATGTGCCAAATTCAATTTCAAATATTCATAGTGTTTATATCTGAAAGCAGTCCAAAATAATTCAAAAAGGACAAGCAGAGTAAAGTCAATTTCAGCTTATCTAGAGGGCCCATTGTCTAAAAAAGAGAAGCGTAAGCAGAAGTAGGAAAGAGGACCTCTTTCTGGAAATTAACTCTCATATTTAGAGAGGGTACAAAATCTAAATCTTTAGTCTATGCTAATGCATGGGTTTGCACATTTTGTGTTTTCAAGGTCAGTTTCTACATATGTAAAATGGTTTTTATCATGTATACATCTTCATAATCACCTATCCTACCATACTGAAACCATACATTACCCAGAATCCCTTTCAAATGACATGGAAGCTTTTAAGTATAGTGCAACATCCAGCATAGGCTACACAGTTCTCCATTGCCTTCCTGGCTCAAATCCACTCATTGTAAATGCATTACTCTCCAAAAATACTGCACCAAACACACCCTTTTCACACTGAACCCATTTATTATTCAGAAACAGCATTTAATGCAACATTAATGAGAGGCCCACCTGTAAATGATGCATGCGCTGTTTCGACAAGTGTCACAATTTGCTGTGTCTTGTCCTGTTCGGTAGGAGAGCCTGTGAAAACAAGAGAGGGAGAGAAATGATGTGTGATCTCCGGAGGACGAGCTTTACCTTTACATTTAACACCTGTGGGCATCGGCTATCTGACGGATTTGTTCAGCTTTATTTTCACCCAGCGTTGCTCATTGCCAGCAGTTGAAAATGCAGCAGGGGATCTGATCCTGCAGCTCTCTTAGATTTGGTTAATCAAGTGTGTAGACTTGCTGATTTTACATAATAGGATTACCTTGCTTTGCCATGCCATAGTTTGAAATGTCTTCTGTATAGGAAATGAGCAGCGCTGAATGCGCCATGTGTAATGAAAAATCAATATCTGTACATGTTATGCTGTATTGCAGTTTTTTTAAAATGTGTTATGCAGCTCAATTTACTAGAGACAGATTGCAACAAAGCAATCTACAAGGTTGTACCTGCTCTGTATTATTCTAATGTTGAAATCCCTCTGCAAAGCAGCAACTCGAAACCACATGGTTTATATACATCCACATGTTAAAGAAGACACAGTAAATCTGTGTCTGCCTATCATATCGCCATCATTCATTTTCCTCCATTTGTATTGACATAGCATGCAGGTGTGCATATTGTTATTAGTGCTATATATGTCACTGCGGGCAGTGGTAGGCTGCAGTGGTATAGCGTTGACGGGAGGGGCTGTGTTGGAGCCGTACATGTAATTGGTTGCTGTCATGGTAGCCCTTCACCCTGATGGATGACATGTGGAGGGGTTGGACCTCAACTGTTCACCGTGACATGTGAGGTGACCTCATCGGGGGAGACAGGACAGCCTCTGCGTGGATCGAAAATGCTGATGGGAGCTCAAGGTCAACAAGTTCATCAGTCCTGCCCCATTCTCAAATAAAGTCTCTTTGAACAGCTGTGAGCAAGGACAGCGACTCCTCGTGCAGACGAAGCCCGCTCTGCTGCTGCTGCCTGGCTTTTCATGTGCATCCTTGTAATTTAAAGAGCTTCGCTCTAATAATCAAAGCGTATTAACCTAAATTTATAATCACTCCCTATTCTCAGCACAGCAACTCTTATTTTTTCCCATTCAGACTAAAATGTTCATGACCCGTTATAGTGACACTGTATTCAAGCACAGAGAATAATGTCAGATTTTTCAGGAAAAAAAAAATCAGCACCTCTGAAAGTCGTTCTCTAAGCTGACTGTTTGTTGGCACAGATTCACTGCTGTGTTGTTTGCCCACGTCAGCTGTCCTGGGATATGTCCTGCCCTCATCACTCCACTTTCACTGTCCACACCCCCTGCCTACGTGCCTGCTGCTCTGCCTGCCTGCCTGAACACTGCATAACGTGTGAACAAAAGTGAGGTCACAGCATGCTGCCTCAAAATGAATTCTCTGTGTTATATATGGTGTAATGTGCTGTATAATGTCCTGTGTTTTGTATACCAAGAGCTCACGGAGACAAATGCAAGCATTATGTGAATCTGCTGACTGACTGTGAGACCTTGTAGTACTGTCTTATGGCAATGCCTTATCAATATCTAAACATTCTATTTCATAAGAAAATAGTCCCATGAGAGTTTAGAATAAACTCCAGGTACTCCAGGTACTATATATATATATATATATATATATATATATATATATATACACTTTTTTTCTTCTCTATTCCTTCTGATTAATCATCCAAAAATGCCCTGAGTATAATTTATATATATATATATATATATATATATATATATATATATATACTTTTTTTCTTCTCTATTCCTTCTGATTAATCATCCAAAAATGCCCTGAGTATAATTTTAAAACTTGAGTTATAAATTTTTTTTTCCACTGCAATCTCGTCACAAACAAAGAAATTATCTACAGACACCAATCACTATTTTGATATCACATCCAATGAGCACTAATTAAGCTCCATTCTCTGCCAGCCGATCAAGGGAGGATCTCTAGTCATAATTGATATCATTTTTATTAATGACTGCAAAATGAATAAAATAACAACTTAATTTGATAAATTTACCACATTCACCCCTTCTATTTACTGGGGACTACCAATCTATACTCTGCAGCCAATTCTGACGCAGTGCCACAAACAGGGAGTAGACAGACACACTCTAAAAGAACCTAAAACTGACATGCATCACTGTACGTATGATCTACAACCACTTACAACACTAATTTAAATTGAGCATAAATATTCCAGATGACCACTGCGATGTACTGATCCTGACCAAGCATGCATCAAAGACCCATCACTGACACTCTTTGCTGATGTTTTGGAAAACCAGTGAAACATGTGAGTCACAAATGCATTGTCTGTACTTCCTTTTTGGCAGTCACTGAGACGAATCCGATATGACTCTATCAAACTTTAACAGATGGAAACAAATGCACAAGTCTAAAGTTTTTGTTATTGCACTTCCTCACAAAAGATAATCAGTGTATTTGTATTGGAACATGCAACAAATGGGTGACCTACACTCCCCCTTCAAAATGTTATAAGTGAAGTGGAGACACCTCCTGTCAGTAAAATGCCTTCTTTAGTTTTTTTCCTCTTTGCTGTCATTGCATGTGTACTTAAAACACAAAAAAGCTTCAGAGGCTCAGTGGACATTGTGCACTTTTTGTCAGTCAGAAAAGCTTTTTGGTTCAATTTAAAGCACAGCTTTAAAGAAGCCTATCTGACTGTCCAGCTATGCAAAAAGAAGAAAAAAAAGATGCTTGAGAAGGTGCTGTGGAAGACAGGCTTTGTGTCCTGTAACTGCACTTCTCTAATAACACAATGCTGGAGCACAACATAGTGGTGGCAGAGTGTAAGCAGGCACAGTTCTGTGGAGATGAAAGGCAAAGTGTTATGAGGCTGCACTAATTGGGCCTTTAAAAACAGTCTTTCATGGAGACACACTAGGGTGCCTTGTTCTCCACTGGATATGGATAAGACAATACGATTTACTCTGTGTTGCAGTGGGTTTTAGAGATGAAGTACATTGATACTTACAATGTGCTTGTGTGAGACTCTGACTGTATACACAGCTGAAAGAAATCATGTGTTTTCTCATTTAAAAGGTATGTTTCTAATTAAATTCTTTCTAAATTGCACTAGAAGAAAAGAAAAACACAATCTAATGTCCCATTAGATTGTTATGAATGCCTATAATATCACACAGTATTTGCATTGTTAGCCTTCTGGATTTGCAGGCAAATATCTCAACATCTACGGCATGGATTAGAACCAGAATTTGTATTTATATTTATTTTACTGATCCCCTCCTCTAGCGGCACCATGAAGGCGTGCTTCATTGGAATATCGAATAGATATCTGTGAAATTCAGTGCAGATAATAGTGATTGAAAAAAAAGAAAGAAAAAAAGATCTGATGTGACCTCATCCTGATCTCATCCCGAGACAAACATTTTTTTTGTCAGTGTAGTATTTGTTTTGGAGAGAATCTGAAGGGAATGGTACCTCTTTGTAGAGACAGCCTGTGTTTGTTGTTCTGTCGAACTTAAAACTGATGCACTCTGTTATTGTTAGCAGACGTTAGCACTGAGTACAGTCTCTATAACAGCAGAAAATGTGTCTGTCACTGTGTGTGTGTGTGTGTGTTTCTGTTTGTGTCTCGATAACTGCTGATCCAATCTACTTCACACTTGCTAAGTTTATTCTTGGAGACTCTGAGGAGTTTTCTGGGATGCTTTCACACCACTATCCTCAGTGGTTCAATTCTGAACAAGAACAGGAAGTACAGGCACATTTTCAATAGGCACTAAATTTGTCATAACAAAGTGTAGAAGTGTAGAGCTGTGAGCTTAACATTTCCCTGCATAGCATGAGATGTGCATATGTGGAGAATGTGCTGTGTTTTGTATGTAAAAAAAGTCCACACAGTAAAGCTTTCTCCACTCACCCCTCTCTCTGTGCTTCTCCCTTCTCCAGCTCCTGAATAACTCCAAGCAGGACCTTGATGGTCTCCTGGCTTGAGTTGATGAGACTCTCCATGGCCTGCAGCTGTGCTTTGATATCCTTGTCTCCAGATAAGGGCATTATCTGCTGGCTGCTCCCCATGCCTGGGGCCACTGTGCTTCCTGGAGGAAAGCACTCATCCCCCCCAACTGTTCGCTGTAGTTTAGAGGAGGCTGACGCATGCCTTGTGCGACACTGCCCTTGTGACTGCACAGAACATTTGGCACTATGGGGAAGTGTCTGCGACTGCTGTTCGTTTAGCTGCGTGCCCTTTTTCCGTTTACAACTCACAGAGGGGCTTCCTAAAGACTCCACCTGTGTCAAAGAGTTCCACGCAACAGGACCTGTGCCCTTTGGCTTGTCCTGTGAAAACTCTGAATCAGCCAGCTGGCGCTTTGAGGAAGTGCCAGGATCCATGTCTTCTTTGGGTAATCCTTTGTGTTTGGTCCTCGTCCCACAGACCTGGTATTCTGGTTCACTTTTGGAAGGAGGACTGCTTAGATGGCTCTCCTCCGAGAAATGTGAGTCTGGACATGAAGGCCCATCCACGCAGTTGGCACTAGAAAGCAAATCCTCAGTATCACTGCTGTCATCCGTGTGGTGAAGCAGCGCTTTAGTCTGCCCCACAATTTTACCCTTGTACTTAGAGGGCTCCCCGATAGGTTGTCCATCCTCTCCTGCCTTTATATCACTCAGAAACCCATTGTTTTGTCCCTTGTAATCTTCCACCAAAGCAGTGTGTTTAAAGGTGTGGCCTTTTTTTCTCTCAAAAGGGAAAGTCTTGTATCTTTTTGTGAGGTCCGGTGAGGTCTGAACACCAGTACTCTTTGTCACATTTGGAATAGATCGTCTGGCGGGCATGGTCATGTACTTTCTATGTGTCACTTTACAAGAAATAGACCTTGAGCGTCTTCCACGATGCTCATTCTGAGCTTCACAGATATCCTTGAAACGCACCTGTAAGGCCTTGTTTCTCTTCTTCACCTGCGGCTTGCCTGATTCTTGTCCGGACTGAGCTTCAAGGCTGTGTGAAGGGCCTGTCTCAAAATCAGATTCATCGGAATTTGAGAGAACAACGCATTTGGTGTCCTCTTTGCTCACCATATTTCCTGTAACAAAAAAAGTAAGAGAGAAAGACAGTGTGTTACTCAGACTAATAATGAGGAATAATCTGATCTGTCACAACACATGGCCTGACTTCTGCTTTTGATACTGTTATACTAAAATGCTATAAGCTTACCCAAAACATAAACTCTAGAATCCAAAAATGAAGGCACAGAGTTTATCTGTACACACAGTGAAATGTGGCAGAAGTAAAACATCAAATACAGAAAAAAAAAATATCAGGAACCTCACCCTCTGTTGCTATGGAGCCAGCCAGAGCCACTCATTGCAGTTGTGAATAAAACAGCACTGAAGTTGCCAAACCTGAATCACGATCTGAATTCATTTGAACCGCTAGATAATCTTTCACCTGCCATCAGTAATGCACATTAAAGACCAGAAACTTTGTCTCTTTTTGTTTTGCTCCTGCTGCTAACCCCACAAACAGCCATGAATGGTAGCATTTTATAAACCAGCTCCGCTTCCAACTGTGTAATGATTTGCTTCGGGAGACCTTTGTGGAATAATAATTGTGGCGGCCCTGGGCCGCATTGTGTTCTCTTTGCTGCTGCTGTCATCATTCAAATACTCTGTTTATTCTCACTTATATCAGGTGTCAGCCTCAAACACACACCTCAAGCTATACTCTTTTTATGGTAACAGGGCACTGCATTATATCCCATTCACACTAGCATTAGAATGTCGATTTATTTAAACATGGGTCATCCAAAAAAACCTATCCATTCCCAGAAAATGTCTTTTTTTCCAGGTGTTATGGCGTGAAATAGATGCCAAAGAGCAGAAAACAAGGCAGCATGGTGGCCCAGTGACAATGATTACGGTTGTTTCTTGCTATCTTTTTTACTTCAGTGAACAATATCTGAGTGTCGCCTGAATAGACGAGGATTGATCCTGTGGCTGAAATAGGAAGCAGTCCATGAATGTACCAGTAAAGGTTTAATGGACACGGAGCGTGAATTCCTCCACATATGTATTGAAGCAAACATTTACCTGTGACTGCTGCAGTTATTTGACCTGAGAGTAAAAAGCCAATTACATCCGTTCAGATTGCAGACACAAGCCCAACACTGTGCTTAGGGGTTTGTATGAGTGACAACATGATGGAACTATGGACTTGACAAAGATGCACTAACTTTTAGATGACCACGTTTTCTGTTGGCTTTTGCTTTAAGACACATTTATGTTGTTACTGATTTATGTAGCTGTGAAACACCAATACTCAGGTTTCAGTATCATGGGTGTTTTGAGCTCAATTGGTTTTGTAGCTTATTTCTCCCTTGGCTGTTGTAATTTTTGGAGGGATTTCCTTTTTGGATTTCTGCAGAACTTGGCTTCTACTAGCTGGTAATAGTGCACATTCAATTGTTAAAATTGTACATTTCTGTCTGCATATGATGGGGCACGTCTCATATCATTATTACATCTAAACTGCTTTTTCTGTGATGCCCTCTGCTGCACTCATTGTCAATCTTATCAACCCTTCTTATCAATACTACATAACATATGCCTACATGAGCTGCTGCAATTCTTAATTGCTTTTCCCATAAGTAGATAGGGTTGGTGTTTACTATATAAACTGCTCCCTTCTGAGGTCCTGAACACATGGAATGACCACACAGCAGCTGTGACCAACACACACACACACACACACATACACACATGCATGAGACTCTACATAATAGCTGGTGCTGGGCTCCTCCATCTGTGTCCACCTGTAGGCCATGTGTCTAAACTCCCCCCAGGGGAGAAATTTATTATCATCACTCCCCAATCTCTGCTACGCTGAGTGGAGTGACGAGGTCAGAGGCAAGGCATCAACTGTAAACTGCACATGCCCTGTGTCATAAATCTGTTCTACGTGAGTGACCTGACCTTAAACTTTAAATCTTCACTGATTGCCATTTGTTGTAGCTTCATAGTACGTCTCCAAACAGTTACATGTCTTCCACACAGCAAACTGATTTCAATACGTACAGTAGGTCTATACAGTGTAATGATAATGGTTATCAGCTCACTGATAAAGCTCTTTGAGCCACATGACTATTAAATAAATGATGCCCCAATTATTAACCAGTGTTGGAGAATTGATCCTCAGAGTTAGCCTGTTGCTTGTTGCTATGAAGGATAAAAGGTCCAAGAAAAATCATGTCTTCATATTGTCTATCCAGCCAAACATCTCCATCAGAGTGACTCCTGAGTTCAGCCTACTTTATGTAACTGTGTGAAAGCCACATTTATTCACAGTACAGAGATAAGGTTGGTGCATTCTTCTCTAACTTTAAAATCAACATTAATTTGTCACTCAGTCACTATTTCTATGTTTAATTAATGACTCCTTGATGGACTATCATTGTTATGATGTCTTCTATCATACCCCCAACGGTACAGCTTGATTCATATATTGATTATGTGATTAATCACAAACGAGCTAATAACTGCTGCTTGTTTATTGTTACTCCACTTGTAGATTTTAATACAATCAAAAGAGAAAAAAAATGACATTTTCTGTCTCATCTCGAAACATTTCATAGCTTGTACGTAAAGTATATCAAGCAGCACAAGGAAATGAAATGATGTCTGATACGGTTGAAAGGAAACATCAGAACGAGACGGTTAATCATTCTCTCATGACAAGACACCACACGATAAATAAACTCCAATGAATCATTTATTACCACACAAAAGACAGCCATTCACGCTGTTGCAGCTTCTCTGAGAGTAATCATGTTTTATCAGTCGGAGACATTGTAAATCCATCAATGTGATTGTTCTGGTGGGGAAATTTATATTGAGGAGACATTTCCTTACTGTCACTTTCACTACCGCTATGAAATTTGTAAAAGGGAAAGCATGGGTAGATAAAACCAATATTAATTTCTCATTTGGTGGCGAACTATATGTAGATATATAACTTGTAGGGATGCAAAAATGTAATAACAAAAGAAAAAAGTGTGTGTGTGTAGATGCATTCTTCCCTCGCTCATTCATAGTAAACGTGTGTAGGCCTTCAAAGAGTGTATGCACACACACACACAAACAAAGCAGACTTCACAGCAAAAAGTGTGAGGTTGTATTTCTTGGGACTCTTGCCATGAGTTTCACCGTGCAGCCTGTCCACTGTAACTTACACCCACCCCCCAACCCTCACCGACCCCCCGATTCGCTTTAACTGTTGATGAAATGGAATACATTTAGACGCAACTATCTTGCTTCCGATCAGTGTTCGAAAACAATGCCAACAGCTCCTAGTGCCACTTCAGTCGCCGCAATGCTTTCAGTGCCAGATGAGGGAGAGAAAAAAAAATACAAGCAACTAGCTCAATCTCATTATGCGCTAACAATATGCTGTGCTGTGTCATGAATTTATACACAGTTGTTTTTGGAATATGGAGCAGAAGAATTTTATTTTGGGGGGGTTGGTACTTGTTCTGAAACATAGCTTAGTGTGCACTTTGATTTGAGCGTAAGTTGTTTGTCAGAAGCGGTTGCACGGATAAAAAAGAATTTGTTCAAGGCTGATTCACATGGGATCATACTATTTCACACTCAGAAATACCAATCTAGCACAGCTGAAAAGGTAATCACATCTGCAGGAAGTCTCCTCTAAGCTCATACGATTTCTTATGCAGCCATGTAAGGCATGTAAAGCAGCTAACTGGTAATTCACACAAAGGGAATGAAGAAAAGCTCTTCAGTGACTTATTATTGTTGGAAGTCAGATGCACAGAGAGAGAGAGAGAGAGTGAGGGAGTGAGACGAAAGACTGACTCAGACAGAGAGAGACTGTTGTGACACATGGAAATATTCAAAGAGTTTCCTTTTCCTCGTCGTCTTCGTCGTCTTTCTCCTCCTCCTCAAAGCTCTCCTCCTCCTCAAAGCAAGCTATCTCTGCTAATGACCTGAGGTCCTTCCCTGATTTGGCCTCAGCTATCCAAAGGATTATGAATAATGCATTGACTCTAAAATTGCAAAAGTAATCCTCTGAAATCTCCTTATGTACCCCGGCAGGCCACGTTGTCTGTTCCAATTGCCCTTCAGTTCTTCAAACTAAAATGTTGCATGTATGACAGAGAGGGGAGGGGGAAAAGAACACCTTTAGTTACACTACCATGATTGATTATTATGACCACAATGTGGTAGAAATGCGTTTACAGAAGAATGTTAATGGAGCTTTGGATCCATTTTCCATGCAATAGCAGGTCTGCAACACTGCTGACTCATGATTTATGCCCCCATCGCAGAGCGGAGAGAAAGAGGCGGCTTTGCTTAGATCGCCTTACATCCTTGTCAACCCGCATCAACGCAATGATTACTGAAGTGCATCTCTGGGATATTTACATATGATAACACTGTCTAGCCACTCTCATTAATGCTTAGTAACTGTACTGAACCTTTCATAAATGCTACAGTTTAGAGTGATTGTTGTATTGTAATGTAACACCTTCCTTTTTGTTTTAATGCAGCTCCTTGTGTGCGTTCTACTGTTGCTCTGCAATGTATGCATTTGCATGAGCAATTTGTACTCACCATTAGCATAAATTACAGAGTTTGACATTGCACCAACTATGTCGTCAACGTAAAGGACAAGATGTCACTGCATGGCACGGGCCTTTGTCCACTCCTGGAGGTTGTCTGTATATATTACTGTAGATGTACTGGGCATGTGTAGGCTAAAGGTTCTGCCCCAGCACACTCCTCGCTGCAGTAATATATTTCTTTTCTTCCAGCTACAAAGTAGGCCACTTTGATCCAAGATTTTTATATTGTCTTGTGTTCCGTTTTTTGAATAAGAGCTTGGTACAAACACACACACAAACACACACCATCTTATTCCAGCTGTCGTCCAGAGCTATCTGTATCTATCCCGGCTGCAGGCTACACCTGTGAAAAGTTTGCTTTATGACTTTATGGGCTTCAAACATTTATCACTGAGCAGCACTTTCTGTTATAGAAGGAATAGCTGGTGGTTTTAAAAAGCTCCCATCTCTGTATCTCCTGCATGAGAGCACTGGCTGTGAAATGGATCTCGGGAAAGAGTAAGTCTGAAGAGTGGGTGATAGGAGGATGGGCTTTTTTTTTGGGAGGATATTATTTATTTATTTATTTTTTACATGTCAGGATGGGCCTCATAAATGAGATGCATTATTGATTCATTAGTAGTTGAGGTGCATGTGCATAGATGTCTGCTCAGGTGTCATGTAGAAGGCAGTTTAACAAGAGAAGAAGATGCTGGGTTAGACAATAAATATGTGTGTGAGGCATCTGAAAGCTGCACCCCGACTGTTTCCTGTAAATTTAGGTAGTCCAGGAATGACGTGTAAGAAATAGGGAGAGGGAGAGAGAGAGGGAGAGAGAGAGAGGGAGAGGGGGGAGAGGCTGAGGCCAAATACAAGTGCAGCTCTGTATATGATGCAGTACCCCAGAGCCTTGCACATCACACATGTCATTAGTCATGATAAGTCTGAATCCACCTCTCCTCAAATTTTAGCCCTCCACTGTCGCATATAGATTTGTCACATAGTTGCACCTAATGCAAGAGGTGTTTTCCCATTACTGATCATCATTCTGACAGTCAGTTTACAAATTACATTAGTCTATTAGTGAGCGCTCATCAATATTCTTCACTATCAAGCCCAGACAATTCACAAGTGCAGCAATCTCGATAATCAGCCTCTGCTTTGCTGGATGAATACTGCATGTCCATCCAACGCTGCAAAGACATGCATCATGATAAGTGTGTTAATCAAAGTCAAATTACATCACATATTCATCTTCAGACATCAACTGGGAAGAGAAACCTTCCTTGACGTGATTAAACCTTCAACTGCTTGGATGCAGAAATGCCCCCTCCCTGATTTTTCCCTATCTAACACACGCAGGGATCACACACATGCATGCAACACAGTGTTTTATCATAATTCACGCATGCTTCAGGTCATCACTCTGAAAGGCAGACCAAAAAAAAAGAAAAAGAAAAAAGAGACCCCCACTTTGATTGCAGTACCTGGGAATATGTGTGCAACTCCAAAAAAAAAAGGGGGAAGTTTAAACTCTTACCTTGAGAAACAGATCAGAGGTGGAAAGGACAAGAAAGAAGCACAGATCCTCTGTAGATCCAGTGTTCATCCATGTATTCACAGGGAGCCAGGGTACCGTCCAGCCACTGGAGCAGCTCTCACGGGCTGCAGGAGTACTGAGAGAGAGGCAGCCGGTGCAGTGACAGCTGGAGTAGTTGTGGCACATCCGGCAAAAGATTCAGGTTATCGGGATAAGAGAGAAAAAAAAGCAGACAGACATTGCCTCAAAATCTCATCGGGTCCTCACTGATATCCCTCTCCTGCCTTTTTTTTCCACTCCGTTCTCCCCTTTTCTTCTCCCTCATGCACCTCATTCAAGCATCACTGACACTCATTCGCTCTTGTCCCTGCACTCACCGGGAACAGGCACTCACACACGCAGCGGAGATCTCCATCTCGCGGTGCTGCTGCTGTTGCTGCAATCTCTGTGCATTCGTGATTGAGTGTATGTGTGTATGTGTGTGTAAGAAAGGCAGGGAGAGGGTGGGCTAGTGGGTGGATGGGTGGGTGGATATGGCAAAGGGAAGCAGGAGGAGGAGAGGGAGGAGGAGTGAGGGGGTAGTACGCAAGCTGCTGGGGAAAGTCCAGAGTTGGTGAGCTGCATCATCGGCGAAGACCCCCTTAACTTGTCCTCCACAGGCTGCCTCCCTTGACACTGAGCTGTTATATAATCTGAAGGGCTTCGGGAGACAGCAGGGGGAGGGAGGGGGAGCTGTGAAATAATAATGCATTGTGCTTTTAATTGGATGTCTCCTGCTCCCCCCTACCCCACGTTACATTCATACATCTGACACATTGTTTATGAGAGGTGGTGAAGGGGTCTGAGTCGAGCAAAGGAAAAGGAAGGCTTTACAAAAGGGGGGGACAGAAGAGGCGGAGAGCCAGCAGGGCAGTGGTGTTAATGAGAATCGAGACAAGAGAGAAAATGAAATGAAGAGAGGCAGTAATAGAGACAGCACAGAGGGAAAGAAGCACAGAGAAACTCACTGGAAAAAGAGAAATATTGATTTTGCAGATTCTGAAATTCCCTATGTCTATCTAAAAGTTCATTGATGTTCTGTTATGAATACTTGGTTAATTAATGTATACCGCTTTTCTGGAAAGAGGAAGACTTGTTTTATTAATATGATAAATGCAATTCATTTACTGCCTTTTATGTTAAGTTTCTGTGTGTTTATTCTTTTTTTCAGCTCCTCCTAGTGGAAGGATTGATGAACAAACTTGGTTGGAGCGAAAATTACAGCATCAGGGAGAGAGAAGCTTAAAGCTACATGCAAAACATCTGTTTTTGTCTCCAACAATTGTCAAAACAAATATAAAAGAGTTACTTTTTCATAAGGGAGCATTAGGTGTGCTCTTTGAAACAAAGATCCACAGAAAGATGTGCTGGTAGTTACACACATATATATGTATTATACAATTCCAAAGTTTTGACCAGGAAATAAAGTTAGTTTCCCTCACTTTACTTTTGTTTTTTACTTGCCTTTAGGCACCAACATCACTTGGTTGGGTTTAGGAAAAGAGTTTGGTTAAAACAGAAACTAAAACAGAAGCTACAGGGTTTATTTCGCCACCATTTATTTTTACACATTGATTGAGCGGCACTAAACAATGTAGCCTTTTTAATCGCACCAATCAATACTGTTGTTTTCCTGGTGAGGACAGACTGAATAAAATCCCCCCAAAAAACATATAGCAAGCAACACAGACCCAGATATTTTAAGACCTGTCTACTGTCACTATTCTGTATTGATGAAATATATATATAAGGTGGATGCCAACTGTACAAAGTGTATGTGAGGATTTGTGTGTACCTGGTGAAGTGTTGGAGCCAAGTTTCAGTGTGAGTTTGAGTCCTGCTGGGAAACCGTGGGTGCAGCACTTTGGTTTAAACCAGGAACACTCCTTGGTGTTGTGCCCTTTGCCACCCTGTATGGATCGGGCGGTGATGGTCTAGGGAATGAAAAGTTCACAGTGCTGACCTTGTTGATATCAGTCTCATTGTGTGTCTGTGGGCTGCACTGGAACAAGTTCAACTTATAACACAACACTGAAAGATTTGTTGCCTACAGGTTTTCCTCAAAGTCTTCTCCAGTGGGCCAGAGATGTTTATTTTACAGTGATGTCAAATAAAGAAGGCGGCTTATGGAGACCTGGTTGACTTAACTGACAACAGCCTTTTTCCCCTTTTAATGAAATAAATGTCTTTATTTCTGATTTACACATTGGTAATAAGCTAGAGATGTCATAAAAACATCATCATTCTTGGTTTAAGCAACCTGAAGCTGAAGAGAAAAAATGAGTTTTTCTTCCCAAAGGCTGAAGGGAAAAGGTAGCCGCTGCACTGATCTGCTGACTGCTGTCTTATTGATTTAATTGTCTGTTTTCCTCCCAGCCCTGCCTGTTCATAGACCTATGATGAGCTTCTGACTGCACCCACTGCATGCATGCCAATCCAACCTGCTACGACCCACAGCACCCCCCCAGTCTTAACACCACCTTAATCTCACTGTGCTTAATGAGTGGAACGACACAGAGTTGACAAGCTTCTACCAACCACCTCCATTATCCTCAATCCCTTCTTCACTGCACTGTTTATGGACCTGCCAAAGGCTGTGAGAGGAGTGCCCAATACTGTCAGCTTAACAGTTTATTATAGCCAGTGTTGTGTATGTACCGGCATTACGTAATTAGAATACAACATATCAGTAACTGTACAGTTACAGTTTAAAGAGATGGTAATTAGAATACAGTTACATTGTTGAAAAAAGTGGATTACACTTGCATGTTTATTCACTCTGCTGGATAATCATTGTGCTATGTTGCCATATAGATTTTGTTTACAGCAGATATCTGACTGATCGCTTGTCTCATTTTGTGGTTATGTAAATGTGTATGATGGTGAATAGTCATTAGAGTGAGAATTCTTACTGTCAATCTTTGATCAAAGCTAAAGTTTTTGGGCCATGTCAGCAAACTGGTCAGAAAGCTGCACACTGCGGGCGACAGAGAGGACAGTGCAGCAGGACTGATGCAAGTCCAAAGTCTGACGATGAGGATGAAGACTGAAGGTTTGCATGCTTATAATCATGCAAGTGATCATCTACCAAAAACTGATTTTCGTCGTGGGAGCACGCACAGAACCTTAAAGCTGCATCACCGAGTGTCTGTAGCTTGAGCTTTATACCCATGAAGACCTTAAGACCCCATGAAGATCTGCAATAAAGTGATCGTGTTCCCCATAGGGAGCCCAGGACCTTATTCCTGCCTCAAAAGGAGTTGATTTCATTCTTGTCTGCGATATTTACCAGATTATCCTCAAACCAGCCCATCTGTTAACATACTTTTAAAGAGTCAATACACCTCATTTTCCACCTGCCAAAAAGTGATTAAGGCCTCTACAGAGTGTCTGAGTGGTTATTTCTGCCTCAAATCTACTTGAAGTCATTCTCGTCTGTCAACAGATTATAATCCGACCAACCCACCTGTACCAGTTAAAACACCTTTAAAGGGCCAATACATCCCTATGAACTGAGAGTTGTATATGATAACCAAGAATGAATTCATTCATTCAAGTCATTTGGAGACAGAACTAACCTCAGGAGCACACTTTAATGGACAGTAATATTTTTTTGGCAGGATAAAAATCAATACTTTTTAAAAGTGTCCTTCCTGACACTGATTATAGCTGGATCCCTGAGGACAGTTTCAGCCTGTGGGCCAGTGTAAACGCAGAGATTGTAAAGTGGTTATATTTCATTGAAATGATTCCTTGAGAAAGTGTGTGGAGACAAAAAAAAAAACAAAACAAAAACAACAGATGTTAACAGAAAATATTGAAAGAAAATGTTAAAGTTCGAAGTCAAATATTGTTCTGTTACTTCTAGTTAATTTCCCAGATCTCTACTGAGTTCTCCGAAGTCTCAAAGGTGACGGCATTGTGCTCTGTCAAATGTTTCTCTCCGATCCGCTGAGGATCCATGGGTGAAAGCGAAATGTTTTCATTTGCATATGAAACAACCAAAACAGTAAACATGCATTTTTATCTTTTATCTCAATTATTCATGAGGATTTTCCTACTGTATGCAAGCAAACACATGGGGATCAGAACAAGGAAGATCACTGGATATAGCCACAAACATGAATAAACAAGGACTTTCTCACATCCTGCTGCACCTGCTGGAAAAAAAAATCTACTTTTTGTGGAGTGTTCTGAGCTGAACTGAGCGTGCACTTTTGCTTCAAAGAGATGCAATGTAATGGTTATGTCTTATTGCATTACATCAGGGTGGTAATCAGTAATCACTGCTGACAGAAATCAACAACCATTGGACGAAATTCCATCAAAAGGACGATGAATTCTGCTGACACTGAGGATTACGTTGCTTTTTCTCTGGCATGAAGGGCAGACTGACTTGCAAAACTAGGACAGTAAACATACCAAAAAGTCAACATGATTTCAATATTAGTGTTTAAATCAAAACTGTAAGTCTACATGACAATGTCTGACTACTTGTGAGTCTAAAAATAGGCAAACAGTAGGGTGGACCTGAGGCAACAAATGAGACAGTAACAGCACGCACCTCACGGTTAATGTTAATTATAACGGTTAATGAGAACAACAGTTGCCATGAAGAGGTGAAAAATGATCTACAGCATGTTATAAACTCATTTATTTCTGCTGTAAATCTGAGCTTTTTATTCCATCATTCCGTTGGAGACACAGATGGTGGTCACTCTCCTGCTATAATGTTAAATGATATCGTCCTTGTTAGGGAGATAACAGGTCTCATTGACTCCTGCTCTATTTTAGGAGTCTTTCCTCCAAACTGCCCCTCCGCTTGTATCCCAAACAAATAGCATTAACCACACAGCACCATTAATCACTATTAATGTCTCTGGAAAATTGGCTTAACTATCTGTAAAAACTCCCACAGAGAAGCCAACGCTAATGCTGTTTAACTCATTTCCATTATACAACACAAGCATGTAAGCACAAAGCAAATAATCAATGTAATATAGAAATGTTACACAACCCGCAGTTTCCCTGTTGGCTTCAAATGATTACTGAATACGTATTTATTATACTATAAACACACTGAAGAAAACAGACATTATAAAAGCGATGCTCGAGTTTTGAAGTGTCTGACACTGTTAGCACTCAGTAGCTAATGTAATCAACCTGATACACGGTCTAATCAAAACTTCCTCTGGCAGTGTGACTCTTTGACTTTTTGTTCTCTGTGTGCTCTCCTTTCACGTGTGACAGGTTTCTCCTTTGAGGTCGCCTTTTGTTTGAAGAGTTTTCAGTGTAATTGGTTGTCTGTAAATCTATTTGCATATGCACTGTGTGCCCAGCCCTCCAGAGACCACATTCAAACACAACTAATCTGGCGCCGGGGACTTAGAGCAGCATGCTTTTGTTGGATCAACAAACGGTAGACAGGGAATGAGGAACAAATCTCCTTTTTCCACAGTGTAATTTTTCTTTTTGGTGAGGGACAATAATGTTTTTGTAACAGCGGTCCCTACAGAGGGTCTTAATGTCTGCGTGATGCTATCAGCTGGCTTGAACATTAAGCTGTGATATTTGTTGTTGACATTAAGGAGGCTTTGGACTCATAGTTGACAGTCGTGTTCAGCAGTGCTGGGAAACAATATGTAATATGTTATAAAACAATACATACAGTGGATTACCAATAATGAGTAACTGTATCATGTTACAGTCTGCTTTATTCACCTGAAATATATCAATCACATAGGCCACCTTAAGACTTGCTAGCAACTATAGACTGTATATAAATATGGATGACATGACGCCATACTGGAACCACAGTCTTCGCAGTTGAATAGTGAAGCTGCATTGTTGTAATAATCTACTTCTGTGGGAAAAAAATGAGCACTTTTAATATTTATTTAGGTCCAATTCACTAACATGAGGAGCCAGCCACTAGGGGGGCGATCAGGATGTTTTGGCCTCATTTTGGGGAAGCCTTCTTAATTTACAAACTGTGCTACATGACTGCACATTATCCTGTTAGTATTGGCTATAGCAACATGCCACGCATTAAACAGGTCTAGCTAACAAACATAAAGAGACCACACAATTACAACATATATACTGTGTTTACTGTGTTGGTTCTATCCATTTATTTCCTCTTACCCTATCTGTGAATGTTGACTTGCTTTTCTATGTGAATTACTGCGAAACAGCCTTTTCTGCTTACAATACATTTTGATATGATTATTTGCAAGGCAATAACGATAAACAAAATGTTCTCTAGAACTATTATGATTTTATTTTACTAGCTTTCATTTCTAATTTGATGACACTTCTACCTTGGCTAATGTTTATGCAGATATGAAATGGCTTTTGCTTGTTCTTTGTAATGTGATTTGTAAACATGACCCACTAGCAATTCCAAGCTGTGACAGTTTCCAGTGACAGATTGTGTTTCTGTTAAGATTCTCCTTCAGAATATGATTTAAAAAACAAACAAACAAAAAACAAATCAAAATAACAAAAAAATGCAGACCAAAGCTATGTGTTGGCCAGTGTTCATCCTTTCTAATGGTGGTTTTCAATCACACAGCACAGCAGACACTTCAATATTTGCACACTAGGGTTGTGACACTGTCAAATTATTTTTAAGACTCTGCAGTAGTGCTGGCAGCCTGCTGTCCACAGAGCCTAGAGAGTAACAGTTGTGGTCTCTTGGGTACCTCCTCCTCCATCATTAAATACATAATGGCCCAGATTTTGTTTGCTCCTAGTCTGTGTCAACAGCAACTGCAGGCTGTGGTCCACGGCGCACTTCAAAGTGAGAAATGATCTCCGAGCCCCGCTGATGTTGGATGTGCTCGCTTCCACGTCTTTTCACACGCAGCACTTCAAACTTTGTTTCCATGGCAGCCCATTTTGTTGTAACTAATAAGATATTTTCAGATATGCATTAGTTATATAATGGTTTTATCTTATAAAGAAAAACATTTTTTTTTCTCAGAAGAGTGCAGAAGGACAGAACGCATTATGTGAAATTAAAAAAAAAGAGATGTGCTCTCTGTGCTGCTCTGTGTAAGATGTGCTTCAAACACTGTTTAATAAGGTAAGTGAAAAAAAATATTAATTACACATGTGGTTAGAACATTAGAATTCTAGAAAACTACTCGTAGCTTTCCGTCATTTATGACTCACTAAATATGGCTTTGAAGTTTCCTCATGCGTGAAGATGTCATCTCTGCTCATCCAAATTAAATCAGTTACTCATCAGCTTTTCCATTTCGGCTCATATGCCATCTCAGTAGTAACTAACCCCTCCAGCCATGTAGCAAACCAGACATTCAGACTCTGCTGTATGAACATCTGAGGATTAACCCCTGACACAGCATCTCTTAGTTTGTATTCTTATTACTAAAGATTGCAATGTTGCATGATCCTCTCATCGCTCCAAGTGTCTTTCAGCTAGCATCATCAGATTGTACATGTCTAGTATACCTACTAGATATAATAAATAAACTGGGCCATCAGTGGGCATGTACATCAACTTTTCTTCGCTGAAGATTCACTCAAAGTCATAGGCTACCGGTATGGGGTGCACAGGTATCCCAATCTGTCAGTTCATGCGCACCCTATAAACCAAGGCCTGCAGACCCCTGCTTTATGTCTTCCCCCTTTCTCTAACCAGTACCACTGTCCACTATTAACTCTTCTTTAAAAGCAGATTACCCCAATATAATGTAAATAATAAAAATTCCACTCCAACAACATGGTCACCATCTACAAGTGTCATCAATATGAATCCAAAAATAGCACCAGCATGAATAGCGGGCTAATAGACGTCAACGGAAAACAATTAGAGGCATGAAAAGACACAGGAACGAGCAATACTCATGTGTCATACACTTAATGTGTAATGGGCTGTTTGTACAGTGGTTCATATAGTTGTTGTCATTCTGCAAATCTAGACGACATAATCATTGTTTTACATTTATTGTTCTGTAAACCTAAACATACTCTATACACCTAATCTAAGGTAAAATACACACACATCTGTATTCATGTCACATACTGTATACAGTGTATCATTATATTATGGAGGGTGCAGCCAGTGATTCTCATGCACACACACACACCTGCAAAAAACAAATTACCTGGAACAGAAGCCTTGGCTGTTAGCACTGCAGTAGCAGAATAGAAATTCTAATCACGGCACATCATGAATATATCAGCTGCTCTGAGGTTGAAATCGTCACTTCCACCACCACCTTTTTAACTCACTTGCCGTTTTTTCCATTTGTTTTCAGTCTTCGGTCTCTCTGCGCATTCTTCACTTTACCCCGGACTCGTAGTCATAACAAGCTGGTGCTGCACACGTGTTTGGAAATGCCGCTTGGTTGGGTGCATAAAGCAGGAACGGTTTGTGTCACGGAAGCGCTGTGAGATGAGGGGCGGCCCCATTGAATTGCTGCATATTGCATTGAGGACTTAATAATGACAGTTCTGAATCGCTCCCCAAATAATCTGTCTCAATTCACACACCCTTGAGATGAAGCTGCAGCTCGGTATTACTGGAGAGAAGCTGTCAGATGTGTCACGAGCAATAGTGGAAGTGCTTACTCATCACTGGGTTTACACACTGTGCTATTGAACACCCACTGCTGATCTCTCTACAGACTGGACATGTACTTGCTTGTTGAATGTTTCACTACTGTATCAAATGCCCATTGACGTGCAAAAAATAGGTATCCTCTATGGTATCTCTTACTATATGCAACATTATGTTTTTCATGTTGGACAGATTGAGCCATAAAGGAACGGCTGCTTTCTCTAACTGTGTATCGAGCAATAACAGGCAAAAAAAATAAAGAAATAAAAAAACATCAGTTGTTTTTCTTGCATTCCAGACAGAATACACACACATTTTTCTTCTAGCTGCTGTGACTCAGCAGAATCTGTACCAATTTATTTATTATTTTTTTGGGGGGGACAATGAATGTGATGGAAGGCACAATCCTGATGAGCAGACATCCGAAATAAAAAAAAAGAAATATTCCTGGCAGAAGAAATTCAAGATAACGGCTGCAAGCAAAGGTAAAGATCTGCCTCTAATTGGATGGAGGTAATTGTAGCTGTGTCACACGGCTGCAATTACCTCCATCCAATTGTGACACGGGTCATGAGTAAATGAGGTATTCTGTATTCTGGCACCAGAAGCAGGGGGTTTCCAATTATGTAACCATAAAAGCAATGTAAATAGCCTTTGCCTCTTTCCTCTGGCCCCATGTGCTGTATTTTACAATTAGTTGTTGTATACACGTGTCACAGATCAAATGAGAGGAAGGGTACAGTAAACACTGTTCAAAAGGTTTTAACTAAGAAATCAATTTGGAAAATGCACTAACACTGCAGATCAGAGTCTCACTAAAAGCTGCTCCAGGTAAGCTTTGTAACATAACAGAGAAATCAACCTGGGAGATGTGAGCTCCAGCCTGCATACTAATGTAATGTGTGTTACAGAGAGGCTGTGTCAATTGGTGAGAGTTGTGCTTCAGCGATGATGGGTTGTACGACTGCAGCATCAGGTGATGTGAAGTGATTCAAGTGTCACTCTTTAGTCTCAAGGAGGTGAGAGGGCTGCAACACGTGGATGCTGGACAGGCAGGAAGATAATGCAGTAAATGGCTCTTGATTGCAGGAAAACAACAACACCAACAGTAATGATGGTAATTTTGGGTTTTACACATCATGAATTAATAATGGATGTTTCTCTCAGTGTGTATATGAATCACCTGGGGCCATTCTGTATTTCTAAGATGATCGTTGTGTATGCAGATATTGCAAAGTGTGGATCTGTTTTTGTTTTTACCACTTATCTACAATTTAAGGCAAACATTTAGTAAATTATTAACAGCCTTTCCAAAACCTCTGGCGGACGTTGCTGTGCAGAGATTGTACATTGTTAAGGGGGGAGTGAGGGAGAGAAAGATGGCAATAGGATAATGGCTCAGCTGGTGGCTTGTATCTGTGTCAGTCACAGTGCTGCAAATGTCAGTGATTCCTATTAGCTGCTGCCTGCATGCATGTGTAGATGATGGCGATAACGGCCACACTCAAAGCTGGTCATCAGAGAGGGAGAGATGTAGGGGGATAAGGAGTCTGTCAAAGCATGCCCTGGCCAGCCTGTTAAGACGGAGGAGAAGTGCACTGTATAGACGATAATCACATGACATGAAAAACCATATGTAGAAGACAACCTGAATACCAAAGAGAAAAAGCCGGCTATATTAAAATACATGATCAATACAACATATGAGCTAAGAGGTGTTTATAAGCCACCAAATTACAAGCCACCCCAAAGGGAGGAATCTCTATTTAGAAATGTTACCACCTGTAGCAGCTGTCAGGTCCTCGGGCACTGTTCCAGTGTCTCAGAGCATAAAAGCCGAAAGTGGAGAGATTCACTGTGACTCTTTGAAGATGAGTAAGGGCTCATCTATCCAAAGCCGGTGTTGAGACTTTTGTGACATAAGGACTGGCTGTAAAATGGTGTCTGGGACGGTGATGGTTTCTTTTGAACTGCGTGTTTCTTTCATCTCAACAGCTGCCACCACCATTCACACCCTGAGTAATAAGGGAAGAAGAATAAGAAAGGGGCTCCCAACACCCCTGCACTAACGTCCACCATCTGATTAAAAGGAGGTTTGAGTCATTTATAAGCCTTTAGTCACGACACCCACAAATGGCCTTCAGTAAAGAAAAAAAAATGGATCTCCCTACCAGCCAGTAAGACCTGAAGAGGCTGCTTGGATGATTGGTGAAATGTCCACGCCAGAGAAAGTTATCAGGATGTCTCCTCTTTAAACGCTGAATTTCAACACATACAATAATTCTGGATTTGTGTTGCTATTGTTAGCATGTCAGAAATGGTTTGTTTAATTGACTAATACAAATGAAGTTATGTTAACTAGGTCAACATATTTTTGGCTGTACTGTATTGTAAATATCTGCAGGTTGCTTGGTGACCATATGTGCTGACATGAAAACTCTTTTTGTACTTTTAGGTGTTTTTTTTAAATCCACTTTTTTGTAAAGGCTTATTTCTGTTCTAATCTCTTAAAAGCAGCTTGTTAAACATCACAGTGACTGAAATACAATTTCTATAGATTAAAAGGAACCTATAAAGGCTACATATGTCTTATCTTCCCCTGTGGGATGAAGAAGACAGTTTTTCAACAGAAAACTGTTGAGGGCGGCAAGCAATCAAAATCTAAGCTGGAACAAGCAGTAATGGGATGGCGCTTTTGCAGGAGCAGGTGGTAATAGTCCAAAATCCTGCTGGAGCAGGTGGGAGTGGGATTAAACTAAAATTGTCCTGCTTTAGACCTCAATCTCTTCCCGTTACTGTATGACCAAAATGAATGTACGCACACTGTCTTGATCAGTGTTCTCTCCTTCTCTCTTTCTAAACACTGTGCTGTCACAGGGATCTGTGCGCATCTCTTTGAACACGCACACAAGACATACATCTCTCCTACTCTCATCAGCTGTTAATGAATATTGTGTTTTATTCAGCAGATGTGCGGATGGGAGCTGCTTAGAATCCCTCGTTGCTGCATTCACACGTGACCCATCAGACCAGCCTAGAAATGCTGCAGCTGCTCTAATTGCCTCTTGCTGTTCTGTGCTGTTTGTAGACTTTCATCTACCTGCACTCACTCATATGGAAGGAAAGGCTGCCAGAATGCAGCGTGTTGTTTAGAATTGATGAAAATAATGGACGTGGATACAAGATAAATGAATTCTATAGTCCCAGCATGAGTGCACATCCTCTTATCTTACTTTTTATCTATCAAGTCCACATTATTAATATTACCATTGGTTCAGATGCACATAAAAGACTTTTTACTGTATAATCACAGGCTCGGTGGTGACAATGACCTGATATTCAAGTCCTGAAAATGTAATTTCACTAGTATGATGGTAAAAGTGTGCAAATAGTACATCCAATATAAATGCAGAGGCTATTTCAGATTACAGTCTCCGTAACTGTTTCTATTTTCATCTATATGCTTCCACTTGCTCTGCTCATGGTTGCATTGATGTAAATGAAAGGCAGTGTTTTCATTTTGTGTGTGTTGAGTAATAGCCCACTGAGCGTGCCTTCCTAATTGTTCCTGTCAGGCTTGTAAATCATGAAATTCTACCCCTCCTCTCCATCACATGCAGCTTCTTCTTGCATAATCCTATTAGCCGCAACACTGTCAAACAGAAGGGAGCAATATTGCTAAGAGGGAATCGAGCTAGGATTTTTTTTTCTTCTTCTTAATTTTGTAAATATGCCTCAGTGGTAGTTTGCAGGGGGGGGGGGGGGGGTGGGGGGGATACATTTTCATTATTGCACAGACACTAAATGCTTGTACGTGCAACTTTTTGTGGAAAATAAAGCATAATTGTAATTCATAAGGGTTGCCTTTAAGCAGTGTCTGTATATGTTAGACACTGACTTAACATAACCCCTTTACCTCTGTTCCTCTACTTCTGTGTTAAAACCAAAAGACCATAGCTAAAGGCATACAATCTGTCATGGTGCAGTGGCACGTACTGGCTGTTCAGAAACTGAAAATACTTTAATATTAGAATTCCATCGTAAATAGAATTAGATAACATATGACACATCATACATGAAAGTTTCCATTTAATCAATGGGATTGTTTGAGTTTGTCGCCCCGGAAACATATGTTCTGGACAAGCATGTAGCAACAAGTCTGGTATAAACTCAGGAATCTGTGCAAGGTAAGGAGAAATGTTGTAGTTTATCTATATGCTACAAGTTTATATTTTTATATGCAAACTGAGGCAAATATCAACTAACTTTGTAGAAAACTTGTAGCAAACAAAACCACCTTTTTTTTGCTGCAGGTTTTGCAGAGGAGCTGAATGTCTAGACCCTGGCATTGCAAAAGACATCTTGGACAGGTCACAAATCAATTGCAAGGTTCACAGTAATAATGAGATTTTTTCAACAACAGACAGCAAGCTTACAAAAACACTGTCAGAGCTGATGCACATGTTTGCTCAGGCCAAACAAATCCGAATAACTCCCTATACTGCTCTTCCATTTGCCATTTCATGGTAAGTTTTAAATATCTTACAATGTGCTGCAATATCTGCTAAATCTTCTTGCCGGAGAACAATCATTCTGGACAATACAGCCATCCTCTCTTCATGGCAGGTTTTCTTTAGGCTCACAGATGATGTTCAGATTTTCAGGTAAGGTCTAATGATGCTGTGACCCACCTTTGGCTCCACATGTTGTTATCCTCTTGACTTAACTTGATCCAATTCCATCCTGATGAGAAACCAGGAAATTAAGTTAGAGTATGGGCTGCCTCAGACAGTTTGTGGCAGGTCAGTTCTTCCTCCTGTAAAGAGCTCCAAACACTTAAGCTATTAACCTTTTTCTGTTTGGACAACCAGGACTGATTACACCATCCGTCAGTCTTTTTCTTACAGCTTCCCCTTCTTAATGTGCTTTTTTTTTATAGTTGTTGTGAGATTGAGCCTACTTTTTATCATTATATGGTTGAATGGCAGACAGACTTAAAAATCCCCTAAAGCTATCTCCTGGAGACAGGCATGTGCTTGAACAGCCAAATGACTCCATTTCGAGTCCATTTGAGCCAATTGTGGAGAAAGATACTGAATATTCAGTGGTGTCCTAGCAAGGGGTTGTAGTAGCTGGACTAAAAAAATAACTTACAGGAAGACACATGTTTAAATCAGACACATTGCAATGATTCAAATATTTTGCACCGCAAAAGTGATATTTTACATAGAAAAATGGTATTCAAACCATGTGATCACATATCTATTGGACTGTTGTTACAGGGCAAAAGAACACAGAGTAGTATTCCATTTCATCACAAGGTAGTGTTGATGCCATATATTGGGCTGCATATGTAAACGCTGTCATTTTCTGGCATGCTTGGTGCCTGCAGGTGAAAGTAAAGATGGGTCATTTACAGGTACTATCAACAGATGATGATACAAAGCTGATTATAAAACAGCAAAGTTCTCCATTGAAGAACAAGGGGTTAAGCAATAGCATTAACTCTGCAGCTGGGGCTGCCAAACTCCTTTTGTAACCTACCCTGGGGTATTCATCTTTTAATGTGGTTTAACACTAATTGCATTTCTTGCAGGACAGCTATTAAATCTTTATTTATGCACTTTTCATACAAATCATGGCACGCTGTGGACTGCAGTCCCCTTTTTAGAATGTAGTGCATCATAATTTATCCTGACAGTTATTCTATACCATAATAAGCTGTTTAATCCTGTAGAACGTACGAGTGTTCAAAACAGAGAAGCATGATGGATGATTACTAGGTTTTCAATATACAGAAAATATATCCGTACACTTATTATGGTAGTGAGAAGAAGGGCTAATCTGAAATGTAAAAACCATAGCAAGGAGAAGAAGAGTGGTTTTAGAAGAAGTAAGGGTGGACACTATCCATTGACCGCCATCTTTGCAGTCCCAGAAGTGCTAACATATTGGACATTTTCACAGAAGGTAATGACTCACTTTTGGAACCAGCCTCAAGTGGTCAATAAACAGCTGCAGTTGTCTTTTTTCATCTTTCAACTTGTTAGTGTGTAACAAAAAAAAACATAGTTTTACCTTTCAGTGTAACATCACATTTTTTGCCACCAAACTTTCTAGCCTACTATAAAAATGTGTCTCCTTCATGAAGCACCCTCCACATAAACAGAGATAAGGTTAGCTGACTGTATTAAACTCTCTTGTGAATACTTTATTCCAACAGGCATTAATCTTGCATCTTCTTCAGGTCTTTGATACTGCAAAGCAGCACAGCTTTTTCTTTTGGATATCCCATTTGCTATTCCATTATCATATGGGTACATGAATCTTTTATGTATGTTATATTATAATACGGTGTCATGTAATTATCTCTTTAATGTTTCTTCTAGATGAACAGTGGTGGTAGATGTGTGAGCTGTGGGTGTTTGATATAAATATGACTCTTTTCTTTCTATTTAATCTCCTAGCAGTTTCCTGCCTCATGTTCTGTGTAATGTTATTATGCTGACCACTGAGTCTGCTGATAGACCGATTGTTTGTCTGTGCTTTGATGCCTCCTCTATGTAAAGCACCAGATGGCGTACATACAGCTGTGAGTGCAGCAGCTCAAATATGTTTCAAAATGCTAATGCAGAACTGATGATTGCCATATTGTTTTTGACTGCACCCAAGGGTACTCACGAGGACAATCTATAGGGTCTTCAGGAAAACACCTGCATGGGGACAGTGATGGATGTGTGTGTGTGTGTGTGTGTGTGTGTGTGTGTGTGAACCAGGCCTGCTTGAATATTAATTGATATGTGAAAACATCCTCCTACTTTTCAATATGTTGAGAAAAGCTTTACATGCAACCTGACACAGTGGAAAAAACCATTTATTTATCTGAATACTGAATGACACTGTTTTGTGAGGACGCACTCACGCAACGCTACACACATCACGCAACAATAAAACTCTGATAAATCGTTGAGTGAGGATTTTTCTCTGGTATAATTGGCCTCTCTGTGATGACTTTCGCTTCCAGTCCACAGCTATATAGAGCTTAATTAAACTGCGTGAAAAAAAGCTTAGTCTCATTCTCAATTATTGTGTAATGAAGTGAATGGTATGGATAGCACAGGGTTAATTGTGTTTGTGCCTATCAATTTGTTCAGTCTATTGTTCAAAGGCAGTATTGAAGTTCAAGTCTATTATTTTCTGTTCCATCCACTTTTCCATTCAGTGAAATAGGCACAAGGTAGGTTAGATGTTAACTCTCTCATGGCTGTGTGGGCATCCATGTAAACACACACAAACAAATTACAACAAAAATGGTCAGTTATACTCTCATTTGACTCACTGGCTTAAAGCCAATGTGATCTCGCTACACTGCTGTCTGTTTGGAGGGATTCCATAAATTGTGTCTTCAATTTCAGCATCTGTTTTGGTTTTTAGAGCATGTGAAATATGTTACATCTGCATAGACTCTGACACCCCCAGTCGTCCCGTCTAGGTCACTGCAGCAGTGACACAAATGGCATGCTTCTCCTCTTCACCATTTACTCTACCATACAAACTGCTTGCCTTCCATATATCCATGCTGCTTTATTTCCAATTTAAAACTCCTGCTGACATCATTTAAATCTTGTGAATCAATCCCACGCTTATTTTTTTTTATCTAAAATACAAATACATAACATCTGCTTTCAGATGTTTTCACTTTCTAATTTTGCCTCATACATTATTTAATGTTCTCTCAGCAGCTCACTCATTTTTTATCAAACCAAAAAACAAAAGGCTGCTAGTTTGCATACCTAAAAAGTGTGAAAGGATGTAATGGAAAATCCTGTTACTTTTGGCATATTCCTCTCACATGGGATAAAGGCTTTGTCTGAAATCACTCACTCACTCCCTACTCCCTATTTGGAGAGTTTAATGTAGGTCAACATAAAGTGAACTCTTTGGGAAAACATTTTTTAGACCGTTCAGACACTACCTCCATCATTTTCTGCCAGCTTTTTATGGCAAAAAAAAATAAAACAAACGCAATGGCTCATGTTACATTTGTTAAACGGATCATTACATTTGTAAGACAGGTAATGTAACTTCTGTTCCTTTTCTTCTTGCTGGTCCCCGCAATGCATGATGGTACATCGGATGGACACTACTTTTAATGATGCATTGTGGGATACATTGAGGGCCCTACATGGGGTCTGAATATTACACATTTGGACAGCACTGCAAAATGCGGTCCAAATGAGAGACATTATATAGGGCCATATGTGGTGATTAGCTAGTGATTTCAGACACAACATAAATCTCTATCACTGCTGCAATTATGTCACATCCTCCTTATCATGAGATCAGATTGTAGCCCTCTGTTACTTCCTGATATTTTTTTTAAAGCACTCACCTTTGTTCCCTTCTTTAGATGAATTCACTTGTCTTGTGGTACTAACTTCTCTTTTTTCAGTAGCATGTTCCATTAGTTTGTCACTTTTTGTATGTGACTGGTTTTTAAAGTTAAACCTTTAAAGGATTCCCTCTGTGTGCTGAATCATGCTTTTGGGTCCTGCTGACTTATTGGCCCTGCCATCAGTATAAACTAGTTTAGGATGTATTGAAAACAGGTGTTTAGGACTCAGGTGGGAGTCCTTATAAGCTTATTAATTAAAAACTTGCTTTAATATATCACCTAGACCTTACATTTATTAGAGACATTAAAATAGATACCATACAGTAGCAACGAGAAGTTGTAAATATAACTCTTAAGTTCACTGAGCAGTTTCAGGCTCATGGTGTAGCTCATGTTTGCCCACAGTTACACAGTTGTGACACTGGGACAACAAATACAACAGACAATCAGCCGTTGTTAATCTTCCTGGTAACACCTGTGCTGGTCCTGCTGTCTCTGCTCCTGCACGCTGCTGTCCATAATATAACCTGCCTAATCAACCACAGTAAGAGGGAACACCTGGGTACAGCTGCAGGCGCCCGCTGAGTTGTAAACACAGCTTCTAATGCTGGGATCTGTAAAATGTAAACATGCACATGGGCGAGATAATATTTTCTGTTGCACATTGCTCAATTGTATAGATGTCACAAACAAATTAAACCATTCACAAGTGAGCCGGTGAAATATTTTGCCATAGCAGATGGAGTTTCCATCGCATTAACATCTACAAAGAAAAAACATCATTCTATAACACAGCACTATCTTATGGTTTGTTATCTTAGGATGTGTTAAAGTGGCAGTTAGCATGGCTGCTCTGTAACACTGGCTATGGGTGAAGAGTGAAGGGTGGCTCAGCCACACAGCAGGCACAGCTGCAGGTTATCAGGTTGATTAGCAGCCTGATAACCTGCCTTTCACTGCAGGCTCCTATACACACACACAACACGAGGGATGAGATGAAGCTGAGCTTTGTTGTTTTGTTTATGTTACAATGAAGTGTGTATGAAGTGTGTTTTGTGCAAATCAAGTCATGTCAAGCCTCTTACAGCTCTCAGATTTAACATAAATAGGAGAAATAAGATTTTTTTTTTCAATCCCAGAGGGCATTCTTACGCCAGAGGTTATAGGTTACATTAAAACATGAGTATAAATAAAATATAAAATCAACAGTAAATTGTGAGTACAGTACACTGTAATATAGTAGTAGATAAAGTTGTATAAAATATAGACCTGTGGAGAGTATGACCATTATCTGTTCTATCCTACAGAAAGGGGAGGAGTTACACAGTCTGATGGTCACTGGCAGGAAGGACCTCCTGTGGTGTTCTGTGCTTCTCTTCGGTGAACGTGCTCCTGTAAGACAGCAGTGTGGCGTGCAGGGGGTGAGACGTGCTGTTAAGAATACTGAGGAGTTTCCTCAGTATCCTCCACCACAGACTCCAGCTCAACTACCAGGACTGAACCAGCCTTCCTAATGAGCTTGTCGAGTCCTCATCCCCATCTTGCTGCCCCAGCACACTACAGAGTAGAAGATGGCCCTGGAGAGCTGGTAAAACATCTGCAGCATGGTCTGGCAGATGTTGAAGGACCTTGTTTTATCAGATGTCTTTTTTCATAAATTGGGGACCAAAGACACATTTACTTTCAAAACAAATGCTCTCCTGATGGAACAGTAAATCCACACACTTGACCAAGTTGGACATGTTGAATAAACATGAATAAGTATGAATAAGATGTGAAAAACATGTGTTTTTAAAATCAGCTGTTCAGAGTTTCTAGTCATTGCCACTCAACAGAGATTACATGTGAAAGCTCAGTCTGAATTTTGAGATTCATTCACTAATAGTTCTGGTGAGAAGCATAAATCCAGAGTCATTTTAATTAGTTGGCTTTTTCTTTAAACACAGAATCTGTGTGTGAAATCCTTATGTTTGTAGTCAGAAGAAGAAAGAATTACCACCTTAGGGTTGCATTCCTCCACCTCTTAGATTGAGGCGACTTTGCATTTAATGTGAACTTTGACCTCTTTTTGGACACAAATGTAATCGCTTTTATGTTACATTTGCACACAATTCTATTATTCTTACCTTATGAATTCTTCAGTTAAGGGCAAAAATGTGTTTTGTAAGGTCACAGTGAGCTTTGAGCACCATAATCAGCTCAACCTTGTCCTCGGGGAATCTGTAGTTGCCTGTGACAGCCCCTGATGGACTCAAATATCATGGAGGAGTCTGCAGATCAAATGAACCCAGACTGCAAAATCACATCCTCCTTTTTTACTCCAAACTTTTTGATAGGACAAGTAGCACCAGGTTACACACACACACAGACACAATTGTGTGCTTGGTTAGGCTTTGATTCT
The DNA here is from genome assembly GCF_900634625.1 of Parambassis ranga. Taxonomy (NCBI): domain Eukaryota; kingdom Metazoa; phylum Chordata; class Actinopteri; family Ambassidae; genus Parambassis; species Parambassis ranga. The sequence continues at coordinate 9,169,389 of NC_041035.1, forward strand.
TTCATTTAGACCTCACCAAGAAATTCAGAACTTTGACTTCCTCAGTTAATGTGCTGAATTGCATACTGACACACTTCTTTTGACATGTAGATCCCAGGAACGAGGAGGTGGTCTCACAGAGAGGAGAAAAAATTGTGGCAGCTGAGTGTGTTTCACTTCAGATGTACCAATGTTTTACACACTCTGCCGCCATAACAAAAGGAGATCAGATCCGTCTCTTTATCTTTTTTAGTTCAAGGCTGGCTTTTTTGTCAAATGCAGACAGGCAGTAAATTGAACACTGGAGGTACAGTTCAGAGCGGATGGATGAAAAGAGGGAGGAAGACAGGAGGAAGTGAAAATAAAGAACTTTCTTTCTTTTGTTTTGTCTGGTGCGTTGATATCACTGTCATCGGTATAGGTGTTTATTTCAAAATACACAGACAAAAAGGGAACCCTCAATTTTGTGGAGGTATCCTTGGATAAGTGACACATCAAAAGCCTTCATTTGAAAGTTCTGGATTTTAACAAGCTCATTTTTTCAGACATTTTTAATGTGAAATGAAAACATTTAGCACAGAGCTAAGGAGCAGTAAACACTCAGTGTGGTGTGTCTTATTCTAATTGAATTGTCACCTTTTCAAAGGCAAAAACAAAGGTGGTGGCTGTGGGTAGGCGGGGTGTGTGGGGTTGGGTTGAATCTTAAATGTGTTCAGAACTTAAGTGCTGTTTGATATCTCTCAGAACATGAGAGCACTTTTATCCTCCACAGCAACAACAGACATGTTGTTTTCACAGGCCGGATAAGAGAGGACGGCGGCTGTCTGATGATTTTTCTGGTGACGGCCTTTTCAGTCGCTGAAGCGTTCACACTACAGCACTCAGCAATTTCACACTACACAACTCTGTGGTTGTGATAATCTGTATTTTTGAAATGTCCAACACAATATTTGTTCCCCCTCCACCAGCTTTGCCTCCAAATCCGAGCTTTCGCTGGTATAGCTCTGGTGAAGGATGAGTTTGGAACATGCGTTGCAACACTGAATGTGCATTTACTGCCCCAGTTGATGCTACAACACATCAGCTTCACCATGAGGTCATTTCTGGAAAGTCAAAATGAAGAATCAGTGTGTTCTTTTTCTTCTGGTAAATATTTCAGTAGTTTAGATTTTATTATTTTCTATCCAAGAACACACCGTTGTCCTCATAAGTGAGTGTTAACTGTTGATGTCTCCTTCAGACGGATTCATTGCACAACAGACTTACCCCTCTCCTAAGCCAGGCATGCTCTCTCTGAGTCCAACAAAAGCACTGCTTACCAGAAAGCAACACTGCAGCTCCTCTTCTTGGCTGTTCAGTCAGTCACACAGAATGCAATTCATGCACACACCCATACACACACACTGCACATTGAATGCATCATCTGTACTACTCTTTATAATGTGACAAAATCTAAAAACAAAATGCAGGCAGAGCTGCTAGGATCCAGAACAACAAGTGTCAAGTAAGGTTACTCGACTAATTGGTTAGCAGCATGTTGACATATGCTGTATAGTGTCTCTGAACTGTGAGGTCAAAATAGTTATCTGCTAAAACCAGATCAAAATGAAATAGCTGTATCCTCAGTTATTAGTATAAGCTTGTCTCTAGGGATGGTCAGCCCTTTGTGTGAAGTCTCAGCAGCTGCTATATCTGTAGTAAATTTCATTACTCATATCTCACATATCTTGACTTCAGATGACCTTTTTTTAGGGTAGTGAATGAAAACTTTTCTACTGATGGATGGAAATCTAATACACATGTCCTTCTGCTCCATAGATGAATAATTGCGGTCACTTTATTGGTCATTAACAGCACCTCTAATACACACACACACAAATATCTTTGCCAGAATGTGTATGAATACATCAACAATCCTCCTTATTAGGGTGGGACTCACCAGGGTAACCAAGAAAAAAAAACAAAGATTTTGTTGCTGGTGTAAAAAGTTTGCCTTGTTTAATGAGATGGAGTCAAAGGCCTAACACAGGAGACAGACCTCAGCGAATGTCTGGACCACCCTGACTCTAGCTCTTTTGATTACTGCAGCCAAACCACCATGTGTTAGGTATCAGTGGCAATCAACCTACTCTGTTATTTCAGTGTGAGGGGGTGTTGGACCAAGTATGTGCAAAAACTAATGAGACAGCACTAATTAGTAAATGTTATTCCTCATGTATTCCAAACAAAGATGGCAGCACGAAAATGTCACTACCTACATTCATACATAAAAGTGAGACTCTTTGCCTTTTCAGTGTCACATAAATTAGATACAAAGATCATTAGAAGTGCTACTCCGTAACTTTCTCAACCACCATGGCTGCATTTAATGTCACCCGGCACATTGATTTTTTTTAAGTAAAATACACATCTGTAGAAAAACAACAAAGCAACCAAGCAGCTTTTTTTCAGTGCATTGATTATATGGAGGTTGAAAATGACTTAATTTTGAGTTCCCCACTTATGAACTTTATTGACTGATGCATTCAATGTTCATTCACCTGTGCCTGCGTCATGGGACGAGGTTTTCCTGCAGAATATTTAGGAACTGACATCTCATCACTTCTGAAGATAACCTGCCGAACGCTCAAACCAGTTCATCAAACCTAATGATTTTCCCAGATCAATTTCTCTTCTGTTGACACACCAAAGGAAAGACAGGAAGAGCTCTTAGCAAATCAAACACCTAGTAATACATTAGAGCATCTGACAAGACCCAGAGATTGTATTGCAATTCATAAATCACTCATTGTAACTTCAAGGGCTTCCCCATCAAGAAAACATCTGATGAATTATACAATGTGTTCCTGTGTGAATCCATGAGGGGCTTTGGAAGAGGCAGGCATAGCTGCAGGCACTGGTTGACATAGAATTGTGTTGCCACACACTGAAGCGCTGCCAACCTGCCAACATCTGTAGCAAAGGGGATTGTTAAACAAGTGTCTTTTCAATATAATTATTAAAAATGTGGCTTATCTTTCTCTTTGAAATCTAGTATAGTTTTTCTTGGGAGCTGGAGACCTAAGATCTAAGTCTCATTTGGTGTCACCAAATGGTGGGGTTATGTGTTTCTGCCTCTCATCAGGCACAGGGAGTTCCAGAACCCAGTGAGCTGACACCTTGGTCATTTGGAGTTTGTTGTGGATACCTGTATGGACATGTCCATGGAAGATATCAGTTCTGTGAAGCAGCTCCTCCTCTTCCTCCTCTAGTATTTCCACCATGTCCTCATGGACTTCCCTGGGTGACAAGTCCTTAAGACAAAGGTAGGAGGTGCCTGCACAAATACAGATGCCGTCAATTTTTTTCAGACAGTGCTGACTTGCAATTTTCAATTAAATTGCTTGCCAAAGGCAGGGCGTGTTGTCATGGTGTGAGTTATTATGCCCTCATCACTACGCTCATGTGTGAATGTTTGCTGTGCTTCCTGTCCCTGTTTACCCTGCCTTGTGTGATTGTCTGTTCCACCTTGATTGTTCTCACCTGTTCACAATTATCTTTCTCTGTGTAGTATCAGTGCAGCCCTCCTCCTAGTCTATTGTCAGTTTATTTGTGTATCTCTTATCTGAATTCTTCAGTTTGTTGACATTGAAATCGCACAATTGAGCACAGAGATAACAAAAAAGGTGATAGTTAAATCCATCCCTTAACAAAAAAAGTTGTAATTTTTGTAATGTTTAAATTATACTGATATTTTGTTTTAGATAAAGTGAAGAGGGGGCTTTTCACACCTGCTGCAGAGATGATGAATAGTGAAGAAGCAGCAGTGTGGTGCTCAGGTCACAAGCATCAAAGATGAGAGTAATGAGAGTTGAAGTTGCTTAAGTCAGAGCCAGGAGCCTTTAAAAATAAAAGTGCTATGTGCTCTTTCACATCATAAATCCCTTGCTTTTCATTTAGACAGCCACTTGCGCCCTCCACACTTCCACCTGCTAAAAAGCGCTGCTCTCTGTGCACCTTTTTATCGATTCCAGCAGAGCCACAAAGACATGGGTGCACAGGGTCAAAAGGGGCAGAGCTCAAGCAGCAGTCATAAAGAAACATTAAAAGGTGTCTTTAGGTGCAGGAGGAACATTATTGAATTTATAGAAATGAGGTAGATTAGACACATCAATATAAATCAAAATCAATAAAAACTTGTCATGCACGTGATGAAGGAAATTGACATAAAATGCTTTCATCTTTGAGGAAATGGTAAATATAGTGTGACAGGAAACGATCAGTGCTGTGATTGTGTGAAGTGGCCTGTTAATTATGCACAGCTGCAATGTTTGGATGCTTCTTCTTTTTTGATCTTGTTGAACTTTGGGTGTTCCAAAAATAGTACCCAACTCTTCCTCTGCATCATTTACTTACTTAAGCAAACAGCATTTTTCCAATATGGCTTGGAAAGAGAAGCCCAGAGGAAGAGTTGGCTGCTATCTGTAATCCACTTAAGATGCTAGCTGAATAAAAAAAAGTGAAAACATTATCATGGCAGTGCTCTTTGTGTCCCCTTCTACTTGTCCCCTGGCTCTCCTGTTCTTCATCACCTCATCAGTAGCAGCAGCAGCAGCAGTATTTAAACCCCAGCTTCATTTCCATTCTTCGTCAGATCGTTCATCTCCCACTGTGGTAGAGAAAAGCTTCAGGCTAAACTTCTATGTTTGTAGCTTTCTCTAATACACTTTTCCTTGTGCCTCAGATCCTCTTTGTAAGCCAGCCAACAACCACTCACTGTTACCTTCCTTCCATGAAGGCTTCTGAGTATACAGCCATCCTCTCAGCTCTTGTCAAGCTTCTGCCTGCCTGTCCCCTGTCACACAGCTCCTCTCAATCCTCCAGGAGATCTACCTCCTAACCTTTACTGAGTCTGTGTATTGCTATTTTTTGTTTGGTCCAAAACCTGCTCCCTTCTAACAGACTTATAGTACAATAAACACAAATAAAGTGCACTTGGGGTAATCAGGCCAGTGTTGATTTGGATATTTTTCATGTCTCAGACTGAATAAGGTCTGTTATTTCTCAACAAAGACAAAGATGTCGTTAAAAAGATGAACATTATTCCACACAAATGGAAAGCACTTGCTCCCTCAGGGGCCTCTAAACAGGCGTGATAAAGTAAAACCTGGAGCATCCACACTGATTTACAACAAATTAACTTTTGACAGGCAAAGCTAACCATGGGAATTCAGGGGAGACTGCAGAGACCTGCTCACTGCAGAGTCTGCATAATCAGTGAAATCGCTCACGACTTCCCCAAAATAATGTTGAAACTGTTGGATTTTCTTTGTTTTTTAAAATGGCCTGCTGAATATCAACACAGCACAGATATAATCACTATAATCATGTTTACAAAGCAATTCATAGCTCATTCATGAATCAGTTTTGAATATTAAATGAAGACCTATAGTTTCATTTTATATGTCAGCAAATAATTGGCTGCTTAAAAACTGGAATGCAACCGAGCATGAAGTGTTTAATGGTTGGTGACGGTTAAAAAAAGGAAAGAAAAAAGAAAAAAAAGCTGGACTCAGTCACGGTTGCATGCAGAGCCGAAGCATGGGGGTCGATACACACCAAAGTCCCACTGGAAATGCACAGAGCTACAGATCTCAGCAGCTCACAGTCGGCTCTTATTAAAAACCACGGCCAGGCAAGTCCCCACTGAATATCATAACCCTTTATCTTTCAATGTGCTGGCTGAGCATTATACCACGTTTAGCCCGTCCAGCCAAAAACCCCCACTCACTTGGTGTCTAATTTGAGCAAGCTATTTTATTTATTGGAGGAAACGTTATCGCAGTTTAACACAGGACTGCTGAATCCTCACAAAGAAGCTGTTTCATTTGTTTAAAAAAAAATGTAGCTCATGATGAGAATTTCTGAATATTCAGATGCCACTTGTGTGTGTGCAGCACATCTTCTTCTGAGAGTGGAATTCCCAGCATAAACAGCTGGCTGTTATAATCAGTACCACAGATGTACTGCATTAAGTAATTGCAAGAGTTAGAACTTCTCACCTTTTACTGCAGGGACGTTGAACTGCAGGTATGGTAACAGTTTGCTGGAGCACTTGTAAGTACTTGTAAGTCATCAGCACCAGACCTGAAATGAGTTACATCATCAGTTCAAGGACCTAATGTCTTTTTACTGATGAGGGAAATGAACATCACTTGCAAAAGCAACCTGTGGCAGTAGTTAATTTAAGCCACTCTTCTCTCCATGATTAAACCTATAAAATATTGTCTCCCTGATTTAAAGGGCCAATACAACCCATAATCAACATTGTTCCTGTGACCTGCTGTGCTATTTGTTCCTTATGATTCCCTATGATTATGATTAATTATGTTGTTTTTTAGAAATTAGTTCCTATGTGAATCTGCTCACAACAGTGTTTGTGGATTACCTTGGAGGGACTGCAGGCCACCGGAAACAATATGAATATGTGTGTTTTTTTGCATACTTGTAAATATCATCTTAAATAAGAGGTTATTATTTTAAACTACTTAACAGTCATAACCCGAGCACCACATTTAATCAACCCTTGGCTATCATACAGTGGAATTAACTGTCACCAACTTGATCCAAATGATCTGTGAGTAGTGTTAAGTGATTCACTGCTTTCAGCCCATTAAGAAAAAGAAAAAAAGAAAAAAAGTCATGTCACTGACAGCCTCACACTTCATTACAGCCACCAGTGTCCCCCTCACACTGTTGTTATAAAGGAAACACTTGGAGAGCTGCTACATATGACATAACACCCCTACAGGCCTCTGATGACTGCAGTGGAGCTGATTTCATTGATATGGAGATTTGTGTTTGTTCACATCAATTATGAATTGGTGATATCTGGGCTGAACGTCTCCAAAGTCCAAACTCCTAGTTTTTCATTTGGATCTTGAGAAGAAAAAAAAACAAGCCAAAACTTTCTAAGAACATATATTTTGTCAAACAATTACAGGAAAATATACATCCTGATTGTATGTCAAATGTTGTATAACATCATTAAATGACAACATGACATTGATCTCCCAAACACTGGCAAAACTAAAAAAAAGGGCAAATCCTTAATGTGGTACAATCAGACACCCCCACTATAAAACTCATGGATTCTCCCACTTCCTGTTTGGCAGTTTGAACCTTCTACCCTGTTGAAAGATGTAGAAGAATACACCAACATTTTGGTTTCAAAAATAAAGGTAAGGCAAGGTCTCCAATGTGAAGTTTGATTGATTGATTGATTGATTGATGTCATGTATACTAATATGGAGCTAGCTGGGTTAGCACGCTAAGCCATGTGCTTGTTATTCAACAGTGCTAATTGAACTTAGCCACAGACCTTAAGCCACACCTATGTGTGTGCGCACTAACAAGGACCTTGCATACACAATGAGGAACACTCGGTAAACCTTTGTTGTGTTTGGACAAAAACAACCTGCAGTTGTGTCTTTGTCTTGCAAAGTATCTTTGGCACATATACCATCCACAGCTCAACATGATTATGGCATGGTGTGTAACACATACTACATGTTGCCAAGTAACACATTCCAGGTGGTAATTATATTCCCACAAAAAATGCAATTAGCAAAACACATTTCTAGGCTTTAAATGTAATTTCTAAGAGAACAGGGTGTTTTGTGAGGTTTCAGATTTGGGATAATGACACGTGGCATTTTGTTATGCATAGTTTATATTTAAAATACAAAGTGATATATGAAAGCATAAAATAAAAACCACACATTTGTTGCCTATATAAACAGATTCTTAGAGTGTGTCTGAATAAGACCTTAAAATGGAATTCATTAGTCTTGGAAACAGTGAATGCAAACACTTAAGCCCTGTCTGTTGTGCACAGGTTGAAATATGTTTATTTGAAGTCTCAATACCTGGTGGGACTAATGGAAAGTAATCTCTTGACAAATTTCTAAATCCTCTGTAAATCAAACTACAGGGGGAATTTTGCAGGACATGTACTGAGTGGAGAGTGAAGAATGTCTTCAGAGCACTGCAGCAAAATAAAAGAGGGCATCGCAATCTGCTCCAATTTGAGCTTTTTTTAGACCTCCAGCCTGTCTCACAGAGCACTATGTATGTTTTTTTTTTAAGTTTTGATAAAATCATTTGCTGTGTTTAATGCTTGTTAGTGCAGAATCACTGGAGCTTTTAGTATCGTCTTCCCAAACAACCCGTCAACCTCAGCACACCTGGCAGTCTCTCCACTCTGCTGTAGAGGGGGGTGAGCCTGACAGGGGCATTATGGGTGCATTACTGTCCATTGATTCAAGATGGTCCATGCTGGATGAAGACGACTGGGTCTGAATACAGATTGAGGAGAGAGCGGGCCACCTGGCTGTTTGAAATCACCACTTTTTGTGTTTCATTCTGCAAAACTCTGCAGGAGGAATCATCAGTTCTTCTAATTTAACCTGCTTTTCTGAAGAATAAATTCAGCAGCTAACACAAAAAACAACACAGTACCTGCCTGCAAAAAAGTATTAAAGAAGCAAAATTGCACATTAACCAAATGTTGTAAAAATGTTCATTTCAGTGGAGCGTAGCTTTAATTTTAAAAGCAATGGAACAAAATGGCGTTGAAGCAGGAATCAATGAGTTTTCCTCTTTTTCATTCTCAGGCCCCCCCCCCTTCTTTCCTCCCTCCTCTTCATGTTGAAGAATGGAAACAGACGACATGTGTAATGGTGTTCTCCACTATCACAGACAATCACTCACGGAGCATGAGAGTCCATTAACTGGAGGTTTGTAGTGCATTTCACACTCTCATTTTGTCTTATGGTTCCCCTCGCTGTGCTCGCTGAACTCACACTAATAATAAAGAGTTTTCATCATATTTGATATATTTTGTAATAGATTTTGTCCCGCTTCCGTTTTTCTATTTCAGCATGCTAGATCTGGCTTAAATCCTGTTTCAGTGAAATTTACCGCTATCTACTTCGTCCTTTGCTACAATATCATAAAAACCCCTGTGTGGTATGATTTATATTGGAAATGCATCAAAACCCCTTAAACATAAAATGGGTTGTCATAAAAAGCGCAGAAAAAAACCTGTTCTGTTTATTTTTTATTGATCATAATCACAAAGCACTAAGTTGCATAATTATTAAACACAGAGGGACATTTGCTTGAAAAATTAAACTGGCTCCTGATTAACAGGTTTGTGCAAGATAAACACACATTAAGTTTCTCAAGATTTTTTTAATGCAAGACCTCTCTACACTTTCCTCTAGCTATAGCATTTAATTTAAAAAAACTCACTTTCTATAGTGTGTAATACAGAGTGATATGTTTAAGGTTGTGGAAAGATTGTTGCATTAACTACAGTTCTGTGAAAATATATGTGAGCTCTCATCTCCTGCATGGAAGTCAGGCGCATTGGTTTCTGCACAGTGCCGGTAAAAATCACCCCCTGTATAAGCAAGGATTCCAATTTCCACTTTCCTCGGTGCATGTCAAAGACCCAGTTTTTCTTACCTCACTGGCATAAAAGTTGCAGCCCTCCCCCCCAATCCGGCTCACCTTTGGTTTTGCACAGACTATTGTAGAACATGTAGTAGAACTGGGCATGGGCTGAACAATAGGAGATAATTGACCCCTGGGGGACCTGGCACAATGTCATCTTTCACAGATGTCACATTACCATGAGATACACAGTATGAAGTCCTCATCTCGGGTGGATGGGATCCAACAACTGAACGATATAAAACCATGTGTGAATAACCAATTCTTTGTCAAACCAACTGACACAGAGCTTATTAAACCTTGGTATTGGATAATTCTGTATAACACTTTAAATCTAAGTTTTACATCTTATGTAAAGAGTGATACCTCAACACTCGCACATTGGTAGTGATGTATTTCATGTTAACCAGCCATGGCTAGTTTGCCAGAAGAGGGAAAGGGAAAAACACAATGTCATGTGCTGGAAAACCTCTGAAGAGTCAAACGAAGGTTTTTGAATATTCCAGATAAATAAAAGTACATTCTAAGGGAAGAAAATAGTCTAAGCACAAGATATAACACGATTAGGTTGTAATATGTAATTGAAATTGAATAAATATAGTAGCTATGAACCCTGCTCCAAACAAAATATCCCATCACATTCAAAGAGCAAAAGACACACAATGGTACTAAGGCAGGGGTGGGCAATTATTTTTTTGCAAGGGCCACATAGTCTTCCATAAGAAAAGCAAAGGGCCACATTTTTTTCATAAATAATAATATAAATTGGAAACCACTGGCACAGTATCCTTTATAAATATGCTCCTGTTACATTTTCATCATTGTAAGAATCTTTTGCTGTCATTTACTGGTTACTCCTCTGTCCTCTCTGAGTATGTGCTGGTTGTATGTTGAAACACACACAGTGCAGAGCAGCACAGGTAATGTAAAGAGATTTTTACAGAAGAAAACCATTAGAGTTAAAGTAAAACTTAAAGTATCAAATCCCAGAGTTCTGAAAGTCAGGCAAGATCTGCGCTTTTTAAGAGCAGATGACGATGAAATATGCCGGCTGACAGCACCACGGTAACATCTGAATGCGCCATAGAGTTTCAGCATAGTCGAGCAGCATTTTTAAAGTTTACACAGCGTGACCATGTCTCTCCAGAGAGTAGATGGGATTACACAGTACTGCAGCATGGAAGAGACAAGGAGGGTTGGAAAGACGTTACCGGTAATGCAGTGCTCAACAGCTGACTTTGTTTAATATTGTGTGCCTAGTCCGTGGGCCGCATTGACGACACAAGTGGGCCGAGTGTGGCCCACGGGCCGTGCTTTGCCCAGGTCTGTACTAAGGCGTGTAACCCAGCTAGCTACCATTGTTTGTTGTACCAATCATAGTACAAATGTGTTAACTGTCAACCTGGTAATATGCAATCTGGGTAGTTATCACTCCTTCCTCCCTTTTCTGTTATTTTTATCTCACTTTCTTTCTTTAGTGAGGCAGAGTTGATAAAAGTGCTAATGTAACAGTTAGGGATTCCACAGGAGTCCTGTGGTGGATTTGTGCAGTCGCTGTGATGCACGGGCTGTAGCACTGGCTGAGTCTAAAATGAAGTGGTTGCAGGTGATGAGGCTGAGGAATTGATAGGAGTTAGCTCACTTTAAGCGATGTGATAGGGAAACATAATGGGCACATACAGTGGAGGGTAACACAGCGAGGAGAAAAGAACCCTGATTGCCTCTGTTGGTCAACATTTCAGTGATGACCTCTATTCAACAGTAAGGACTCTCCTCTTTGCTGTGGTGCTACTGCTGTTGGGTTTCTTTACAAAAGGCTAGCTTAATGTTTACATTCCAACATGTATAGGTGCACGTAAAACATTTTGTGTGTGCGATCCTGGGTTGAAGGAGCTGAAATGAGCCTCACACAGTGTAGCGTCCCAGCGTGCAGGTGAAAAATAAACAAATAAATAAAAGGGCCAGTTGTATTCAGACACAAAAATGTTCCTCATAATGTGATTATGCTCTCACGAGGAGAGATGGAATTAGAAACACATCTCAAAGCATTACTGCACTCACTCAACACCAAGCCAGAATTATCTGTTCACTGCCTTGCAAAGTGTTTATTGTTTTTTTTCCCCTCTGCAACATTTCCATGCTGCCGAGGAGCTCTTGAGGGAGCAGCAGGTGCTTCTTGATCCCCATGTGCTGCTGCTCCTGTTCCTCTCCATGCAGCCTGTCAGACTGACACCTACCTCTGCACCTTGTTCTCTCTACTGCATTCTGTTTATCTGACACCGAATTAATAAAGCCTCTCCACTGTATCTCCCCACCTGCTCTGAGGAATCTGTGGTGGAGCCTGCTGTGCTTGAATTATCCCTCATGTTTTTTTCCCCCCTCATAATATATTTACGGTAGAGCAACTAAAATGGCCTGGAGAGGCTAATTGGTACACTCAACAATTCAGGCAAATCAATCAGGATCATAACTCTTACTGTGGAGCACCGATTGAAAGTTGCCAGCGGAGGAAATTATGAAATTATTCTAGTAAGCAGTTGAATGTTGAATTAATCCCTCCCCTGCAGAGCAATTGTCCAATCATAGTTTAGCAACTGTAGGCACTGCAAGCTTGTCAAGTGTTGTAAGTCTGCTCAAGCTGAACTAAGTCAGACACTCAGAGGGTTGTGTCTGTCTGTTGGCCTCACCAAAAACATATTAGGAATGGATTATACATTGTGCTTATCCTGTAATCTCTTTAATGCCTCTAATCTGAACTGTTTTGATAAGTAGGTTACTATTTACATCTAGTGATGGGGAAAAAAAATCAGCACTCTTTCTTTAGTGGTTGCCATCAAAGTGAGGAATCGCTTAGCATTTTTCAAAAATGGCTGAGGCCACAACGATTGTTACATTAAACATGTCATACAGAGTATGTGAATCTGTTTATTGATTTAATTGATTAGTTTGTAATTATTCAGAACCACATGTAGCAGCTAGCGTTAACATCACAGCTGATCAATCTGCTGTTCAACGAGAGGACAGGTTGCTTCTGTGAGCAGCAGGGTGAGAGGGTTGTTAAGAGTGTGACATGCCCATCTTCAGACCTTCATGCACATTGACAGTGGCTATTCAGACTGTGGAATAGAACATGGCACTTCATTTTGGTTGGACGTGTCACTGGCAAGCTGCCAAACACGCGATGGTCAACATCAGTACTTATCACGGAGCAGTTCAAGTGCAATTCAAGACAGCTGAGGAGCTCTCCCACCTCAAAGACCTGGCATCAGACCTGTTATTTAACTCTAATGGCATTCCTCCACTGATGGTTGAGTTTATATTTAATTATTTCTGACTTAATTAAAGGAAACATGAAAAATTTATCTGCAAGTTTTGTTCTGCTGACTACCGACAACCACATCCACTTCCTCTTCTAGAGGTCCAATCAATATTTAATTGCAGCTCTCTTTTGTGTAAGATGTCTTAAGTTCGCCTCAAGTACATGGCAAAGACGTCTGTCTGGACATCAGCTCCACTCTTTAAAGAGAGAGACAGTGAAATATTTACTCCTCTTCACTAAGGCTTTAAAATGGGCACAGCATACTGTGTATGAATCGAGCAAAATTCAGAAACAAAACATTCTGCCTGAATGTTTCATTTTGTTATAGAAGTCTCCTGGGTTGTTTGTGAAGCTGTTCCATTCAACCAAGGCAAAGACATCTGACTACAACAAGCAATCCAAGCAACAAGCCCTGTGATCAATAAAGCACATATTGTAGTTGAAGGGGAACAGGGGTAAAGTGAGGGTGGGGGTGAGGGGCAGAGAGCACTTCTACTTAAATGGTCACACGTTTTGGAAAATTGGCTTTTACAAATAGAGCAGAGTAGAAAGAAGTGGTCGAATCTAAAACACATTTTTTTTCCACCACACAGCATTATTTTGTTGTGTTTGCCAGGGCACCATGTGACATCATTTTAGGGTGACTGATTGAAGCTTAGTGCAAAAAAAAAAAATCTCACTGCAGTAAAAGAGTTGATTTTTGTATCAACTCAATATTAGGTGTTGCCTCTGGAGTTTTGTCAGACTTCATAAACGAAGCTTTTATTTTCATGAGCTGATAAGTGACAGCTGCATCATGCACCAGGAGAAAAAAATAGGATTTTTTTCTTCACCCCCCGCCTCCTGGGAGACTGTAGTCTTGCCTGAGCTCTGTGGTAAAGCTGCACTGGAAATCCCTGCTATGCTGATGAGGGTTTAAAAAGGAATAGCTCATATAATGGGGTGATCCTGGGTGACTTATCCAAATCCCTCACTCATCTTCTTTTATTGCTGTTCACTTTGTCCCCTGTGGGCGATCCTCACATGGTAGGTGAGAAAACCTCCGCATGCAGCCTGTTAATTTTATCTGTTCACCGGAATAGACAGCCAGCCAAAAACACATTTTTTTGAGTTGTGTAATAAACACAAATGAAGAAGTCATTCAGTGTTTAATCTAGTAGCCCCTGTGAGGACCATTAAAGTCGGACATGTTTATTAAGCCTCTGTCAAACATGGACACATTGCTCTATTCAATCTGTCATGTGGACATATAGGCCATTTTTAAAGCATTGTTCCTCTGGGCTTCACCCGTACATACACAATGACACAGAGACGCATGTTGTTTTAAAACCTCCATCTGCACGTCTCATTTTTGCCCCTCAGAAACACCTTCTCTTGTTATTAAAGCATACAGCATTCAGACATGTGACATGTTGAAAGTTAGATAGCTGTGAGCAGGGTGCTTATTCAGCCTGCTGTCAGATTAATGAAGAGTGCATGTCTGGAAGGTTATTTGGAAAAGGAGCATCTTATCTTTCCTTCTTTTATCAACATAAAAACAGAGTGGTTTCACTCGTCTCACACACACACCTGACACGGCTCCCTGAATCGATTTTAGTGTCTGTTTTTAACTATAAGATCAAACTTTATTCAACCCGGAGGAAATTCTTTTGCCAGAGGTTTCAGGTTACATTAAATACAATTAAGTACAGAGTATAAGTGTCAATATAAATCCAAATCAGAAGTACCTTAAGCAGTGTGACTGAGCACAATATATGTTGCATTGCTGTAATATAGAGATGAAAGGTGCTAAATAAACGAATATAGACCGGTGAAGGGATTGACATTGATACATGACATGATCAGGGGAGGGGAGGAGTTATACAGTCTGATGGCCACTGGCAGGAAGGACCTCTGGTGGCATTCTGTGGTGCTCTTCAGTAATCTCAGTCTACTGCTGAGTGTATAAGCTAGTTGAGCTGATTTTAAGTGAAGCTCCTAATCATCTTTAATAGACACCATGACATGTTGATGATATTGCTACCATGACAACCAAGACCCTCACCATCATTATTTCTATAGCCTGCTGTAGTAGTTTTTATGCTTAAACTTTACTTAAGTGGCACAAAAGAGTGCAAAAATTATTCTGTTAAACTAATGACATTAGTGTTATAATACAAACACTGGCACAAAAAAGATGCACAGTGTTTACTTTGATTCCTAACTTCAGTTGCTCTTGCTATAGTGTTTGTTTCAGCTGTTAGTGACGGTGTGTGTGTGTGTGTGTGTGTGTGTGTGTTTGTAGATTAGTTGTGTTTCCTCCATCTTCATACAGCAAAGTTTACACATTGCCTCATCGGCTTTCCTTTGCTTTGATACCTGATCCTCCATCATCATTTCATTTCATTACCTGACGTCTGCGGCGAGAAGCTTCTGTCTGGAACAGACACTATTGTTACTGAATATCAACAAAGATGAAGTAAATGATTATTATTCCTAAGAAACAAAAAAACAATTGGGCAGTTATGTGCTTTGGGAAACATTACATTTACTCTTTCAAATAACACTATTGCTACAAGGTAATACATTAAGACACTGCAAATACTTTAGCCTCAATTTCTGCTGCTTTCTTTGCTTATTACATTTGGTGTCTTTTCTAGGATCCTGCTTTAATGTTTTGCAAGTCAGATTTATGAAGATAAAATATTCTTGCCACTGAGAGATGACAGACGCATGGACTCCATTAATGTTCTAAGCCGTATTGTTGTGTTTGTGTAATTAGACTTTCACAGGCATTTATCAGCATCAGATGGTGTTTCTTTGTATCTCATTATACACTGTAATTTCATAAATTAATCATTTTTGTAAAAATATCTGCTCAATTCAATTACATTGGTCTTTGCATGACCAATATTCAATTTGTCATCATGGCATATCTCTTACTTTTAAATTAGGCGCATGATCCTTAATGACGACTCAGCAACTAAACAGAGGATAATTGCAGTACCTCTGTAGTATTAATCAAACGTGTCAGGTGACGTGTTGGTAATGAAAACAGCATTTCCCAAAAGAAGGGGAGAAAGAGAAAATGTGAAAATTGTAGATTAAATGGAAATGAATAATCAGATAGTCGGCCATGTTTGAGTTGCTGCGGAACAGAATTTCCATCAGCGTTTGCACATTTTTATTTATTTTGAGACAAAGTTGCATGATGTTGTATTGAACGAGCTTGCAACCACCATTTGGCAGCCAGCTTGCATTGATTGTGGTTCTGTCTCAGTCACTGGTGAACACCAATCCATCATGTAATGTGGTGAAAATGTTGACCTCAGCATACAACAGGAGAGGAATTAACAAAAAGTGTGGCTAACTGGTTAGCATGCTAACAAGTAGAACACAAAATCCAGCTATCATTGGATATTTCTGCATATTGTGTTTATGTTTTTGTTAGATAATTTAGAATAAATATGTAATTCCCATTAACCAAAATGGGAAGAAGTTTCTGTATGGTGGATTGTGTCAGACTAAGAGACAGTGACCCCTCTCCAACCTTCACAGGAGCCTGAATGCAGCCCTGAATAAAAGGCAAACATTAGTGAAGATTTAGCTTTGAGGAAAATTTCATTTAAATGTAACCCCCAACTACTGAGTTTAATTTATTCATCTCAACTCTGCCCTGTAAAAATATTAA
Source organism: Parambassis ranga (assembly GCF_900634625.1). Lineage (NCBI taxonomy): Eukaryota > Metazoa > Chordata > Actinopteri > Ambassidae > Parambassis > Parambassis ranga. The sequence goes on from NC_041035.1 coordinate 9,185,855, forward strand.
ACGACTGCTTAGTTACAGCTGCAGTATGTGTATGTGTGGGTTTCTGAGTGTATGCTGGTCATGAAAATGCCTGTGTGTGTGTTGCCTCATAAAAAAGGAGGAAAAAAAATCACCATCTACAGCACAATGAGAGGTGCTGTGTGTAGATAACGTCAGTAAAGGTCAAAAATACGTTCAAACCACAATTAGAGCCCATTCTATACTCCTGGGTCTCCTGAGTGTCAGGGCAGTGTGCCTCTGACCCCCCCGCCCCCATGTTTCCCACCAGTGTAGTGTCAAACAACCAAGCAGGGAGGATCTGAGTGGGCGGCACATTCAATGGGATGCTCTCACACTGTTTACCATTTTTCATACAGCACAGTGGCTGACTGCTAGTGATGTTGACACATGCAGAGGGATTCTTCTCTGACAGAACCTGTGTGTGTGAGTCACATGCGTCGCCCGATGGTTACTTTGCGTTGCTGACTGCGTTCTCCGGTGTTATTAGATGTAAAATCTTTTCAATATTTAAAGCTCTCCGCAGCAGACTGGTATCTGACTGGCAAATATGTTGGTGATGAATAATTTAAAGTGAACAATTTACAAAGACCAGCCATAGCAGAGGTCATGACGAGCTCTTTGTTTTCCTCTGTGGCATCTCTGTGAAATGAGAACAAGAAAGTGACATTTGTGTGTGTATGCACATGCTTTACAAAACCACATCCAGGCAGGTCTATATAGCATAAGACACAGAGGGCTGGAAGGCATTTGGATTTTGCTGTAAAAGCAGTTTTATATTATAGCCTCTATCACAGAACAGTCGTAGAGTATTTTAGTTACACACAGCTTGATGCTGCTCGGTCATGAATATACATCGTGTTTCATTTTCTTTTGTATTTTTCATGAACACTTTCAAACAGTGTTTATGATACAGCGATGATGCAGCAAAAATATTTTTCAAGGTGAAATGCATATTATTAAATGTTGTTTATCTCAGCAGGGAGGGGGGATGCTCAGCAAGAGACGCCGCAACCCTATAAAATTCACATTTGTCTCATTACAAGCCATGATATCTTGCTTGTAAAAGTTTACTGTAAAAAATGTGAATGATGGCAGGGAGTCACCCCCAGGACGGTCGATTTATAAGGAGAGAGAGAAAAGAAAGGGAGATTGTCTTATCTCCTCTTCAGTCATTGATTTATTCACATGTGGAAATGGAAACAAAACAGTATTTCATCACTGATTAAAACTCAATAGAAAAGAGGTCCCTGCCTCTCTGTCTTTGCATATTCATTTTGGTTCACACTGAAAGAATAATTGCTCATTGATTACCCACATCCAACACCGAGGACCAATCGTTATTTGCAGCACGAGAAGGGGAATCTCTCGAAGCCCACTAGTATCTGCAGACCCCAATTACGTCCTTATAACAGAAGAAAGATGACTTGTGATGTATTACATGTTGAAGATAATGATTTTGTAATGAATATTCAGTGATGATTAATTATCATGTTCACAGTCACAAGAGCCCATGCAGCGTCTGCTTTATGTTGTCCGTGTGTAGTAAATTAAGTAGCAGTTAAATCAAAGAAAGCGTGTTCAACAAAATGAGTCAAATATATGACTTTATGTTCAATAATAAAGCAGCTAGGTGAGGGGGATCCATTCTGCAACAGAAAATGCAAACTTCTGACACTGGTCACACTTGAGGCATTTGCAATTAAAAAGTTGTTTATCACAGCTCCCAGTCATTGTATTGAAAAGCATAGCAATGAGCTGCGGCGCTTTAATCAGACTGAGACAGTGCGAAGAACCAAACTATGTGGGCGAGAGATGATTACCGCTGCTGCTTTTTACCATTAGCTGTGTGTGTCCCCCACCGAGCTCCACTGAATAATTAAAAGGTTTATGAAACGGTTAATTCCAACTATGATACTGCACAGTGTATTGAAAACGATTTAACTTATTCAAGGTGATCATGAGTAAATGAATATCGTATGCTTGCAGAAGTGAGCGGTGATAAACATCAGCAGGTGTGAGTCACAGACATAGCACGCACACAGTGTGAGATCTGGCTATTTTTGCACATATGGAAAAAGTAAAGATTGTGCAGCCATGTTATTGTGTTAGCATTGTATCTCTATCTTTGTTAGCAGTGTGGAGAAAGAGTCAATGTATGTTGTTTTTTAATGATTATTTTACATATCATTTAATGTGTTTATGTGTGTGTTAGAAATAAAATATTATGACAGCCCACATGCCATAATGTCTAATTATGGTAATGGTTAAGTGGGATTTTAGCACAGCTGTTATACAAAGCCAGTCAAACCGTGTCCTCCTGTTTTTTAGCCTTTTGTGCTGAGCCACGCAGCTCCAGAATGTAATTTCATATTAACGAACAGATAGTAAACTTTTCATCTAATTCGCTGCCAGAAGCCAAATAAAGATATTTCCCAAGATGTCAGACTATTCCTTTAAACTATTGCCTTTGCTTTCACACCATTTAAACCAAACTGACTCCAGCCTTTATTATTATTATTTTCGGTGTTCTGTCTTCTCTATTGCCTTTTTGCTGGGACTTATCAGTTTACTCCAGACCCTTGTACTCTGACTTGCAGCATGCTCACTTTCCCTCTCCTTTATCAAGGACACATATGCCATCTGATGAGTGTGTATATGAGTGTGTGTATGTGTAGGAGAACTTTACAAAAGTCATTTGATTGCTTTCATTTTGTTTATGTACCCCCCCTCCTTTCGAGCATCTCTATTTTTAGCCTTGTCGTTGCCGCCTCACTTTGTCATGACACTCAGCAGGGTTTTCTCTCTCTCAGCCAATATTCTTCATTACTTCTCACTCTCCTGCTGTTTTTACCCTCCAGATATCTCTTTGTCTTCTAACCTGCCCCCCCACCCCACCCTCTTCCCACACACTCACCTGCTCTCATCAGCATGAACTTTACATGCTTACAGCTGAAAGTCTCTGTGACCCAGAAATCAAATGATCATCTGTCGTCTTGACATTCATTTTAAATTAAATGTCAATCTATGTAATGTTGATTTGAGGCTGGCCTGTCTCATTATTGCATTTTGACATAACAAACAACAAACTGTGCTGTGCTGTGCCAAGTCCTTAAAAATTAAATAAACTAGTGGTAGCTGATGCTGTGACTTTCCAATGCACCAGCAGCAAATGTCTGCACATATGGTCTCACTTCATGCTGTCTTTGCATGGCCAATTTATAAATTGTTTTTTTTATAATGACCGTATAAATATTTGGTAAGGATTTCCAGCAGGCACGTTGCCCACAAATAGCCTTTAATTCTGCCTCACATCTGTATTTATTAAATACCAAAAGAAAACATTTTTGTGTGATGCAACCAGATTCATTTTTACATAACAAAAGTGTCCAAAATAAATAATAAATATTCTGCCTTTGCTTTACCTGAAGCAAAATCTGTTAACAGGCGCATAAATAACAAAACTGCTCTGCTTCCTTTTTTTTTTCTTCTTCTTCTGGTTGTCAGAGTAAAATGTCAAAACCACAATGAAAAAGTGATACAAAGGTTAGAGCCACGGAGACACATGAACACAAACCTTTCTCTGCTGTATTTAATTTATTCTGACTGAACAGGCTGTCCCAATGGTTCTGAGCTTTATTTATGCGTCCTTTGAAAGATAAAGAACAAAATTGTATGTGTCACCACTTCATCTATGGACAGGTGATCCCAGATGTTGTATGCAGAGGTCACATTCACATTCAACACAGAACGTATTTGCAAACATCTATAACTGAACCCTGTTTAAAGGCTGACTATTATTATTAATAATAATTATAATGCATTGGTCTTTTATGGCGCTTTTTTGCTGGGCACTCAAAGTGCTTACATTGAGATGCATTATTCATTCACACCATTCACACAGTGGTGGTGGTAAACTACACATGTAGCCACAGTGCCACAGGAGGAGACTGACAGAGACATGGCTGCCAGTGTGCGCCGACGGCCTCCCTGCATTCACACACTGGTCAGAGTGCTGGAAGCAATGTGGGTACCATGCCTTGCCCAAGGACACACAACAATGACCAGGGAGGAGCGGGGGTTCAAACCCAGATGGATGTTCAGATGTACAGATAGGTTGACCTACCACACAGCTGCAGCAGGTGCTGCTTAAAACAGATTCAGCCTCTGAGCAGTGGTGCAGCATGGATGTCTGAACATTTCACACAGATACTGCAAAATCTCTGAAAGATCTTCAGTGTGGACACATGCTTCTTTTCACAGTGCTACTCATGTAATGGGTTTAGGCCATGTGGTGACAAGTTAGCTGATGGATGAGGTGATTATATCCCCCTTTCACTTCACTCGAGGACAGTGCCTAGTTCCTAATTGGTAAGAGAGCAGAAAACAAGGGAAGAGACGTCTTCCTCTCTTTCTCCCTTTCCCCCCTCTGTCCCTTACTACTTCCCCCAGTTCCCAGTCATTTAACTAATCTTGTTTTATCCCCTTGTCGACAGGCACAGGACTCGGGCAGTAAAATGGAGTGCAGTAGAGATAACTTGCATGGCAGGGCCACAGTAATTTAATGGGAACAGATGTTTCCCCTGCTAGACTGACAGCAGATCCTTCTCCAGCTCCCTGAAGGAAGGAGCAGAAATGTTACAGATGGTTGTTGTGCCTGTGGTCATCATTACTAAAGCCTGGGTTTAGACTGGGCTCCAGTTCAGCTGAAGATATGAGGCAGTGATGGACAGAGGAGCTCCTGGAAAAAATGACTTTAAAAGACCTTTGACCTCAAACCTTGAAGCACAACCAGAGAGGAGCAAAACCATGTGAGTGTGAAGAAGTGGGTTTAACTACAATGTCTTTGTGTGTGTGTGTCCTTGGATCCATCACCTCATTTCTCTGTGTTTGTTCTGTATGACTGGACATTACTTTTATGTACAATTTGTGTATGCTGAGACACAGTGTGCGAAATCTCATCACCAGAGGGAGCCTCCACAGACAGTGTGGGGCGCTGCACAACAGTGGCAACACCACAAAACATTAACAGTTATGTAGAGACGAAGAGAGAATAGTGCCTGAAACATATTCCTCTCTACCTATTTTCCCTCTGTCTTGTCTCTTCACATTTAAAAGACAAATCCCTCTCCATAACCTGCTCAAATTGAATTCTTCCCTCTTGTGTCATGAAAAGAAATGAAAAAACATTTCATCCAGGCTCTGCTTTTGCATCATGCTTGTAATTTGACTTGTCAGCTGTGCTGCATAGGTCACACCATGTTTTCCTGACTGTAGAACTGCCACTTCCAGTTCTTTCCACTCTGTTAGACATTAAAATTGAAGAACAATTCTCATTGGCCACATCTATTTATCTGATAAAAATCATGACAAACATGGACTTACACTCTAAAGCAAATATATACAGTACAAGAAAAACAAGTGGCAATATAAGTGGCAGAATAAGATATAAGGATATTTGCAATGGAATGAAGATCTGTGCAAGTATATCCACGGTATGTATAAGAGAAGTATATTCATAATTTGAATAAATAAATAGAAACAGTCTTTTTACAACCAAGCATTATATTATGCAAACAAAAGTAAAAGTAAAGTAAAATAATATAGTGCAGCAGAAACCAGTACAAGTAGTGTTCTTATTTTGATAGTCCTGCCAGTTCATTCTGCACCGATATTTCTCCATGATTGCATCTTAGTGGTTTCTCTGAAAGGTAATCCATTCAAGAAAAACAATGATTTGGGCAATCACTCCCTGTGCTTCCATCACCAACCCCTTAGTGGAAATGCATTTTATGATACAATCTAACCACATTGTACTGTATGCAGCTTTTACTGGCATGGACTCTAAAAGCTATGTTTTGCTTTGTGCGTTATCTCCAATGTGTGTATTTTGTCTTCATTTTGTACTTTTTCTCACAAGCTTTCTATACCAGTAGTTTTCATTGGATTTTCATTGAAGGTGTGAAAATAGCTATAAAGAAATACTTTTTTTCTCCCTCTATGTTCAGTCCATGGATATTACATATTACTGCAAAGAAAGTTTATTTCTCAGTATTGTATTACAGCCCATTAATTCCCTTCATTTCTGAGCATGGCCACATTTTTTTATTGACTGCAACAACACACTCATGCTACATTTCTTCTTATTATGTATCACCATACTGTGCGTTAAATTAAGTCACATTTCAGCATATCGCCCAGGCAACTATAGAAATCATTTCCTAGAAGGAACACTTTTGTCCGAATGGTGCAGAAAGACGAGCACAATGAGACTCCCATAAACTTTCACTGACAACTGACACGTCCAACGTCAAAAAGCTCCGCCATGCTGATTGTACAGTACGTTCTCACTCAGAGTTCCCCAACAGGCGAAAAAATGCAATTTATGTGCATATTAAATGTGAGATCACTCCTGGTTTTGGGAAAGAAAAGCTGTCATATTCGTAAGAGGATGTGCCAATTGGAAAGGTCACAACTGTCTATAGAGAACAAATGAGGCCGGTAATCGTTTTTCCTGCCAGCCTTCTACAGGCACATAAAAGACCAGGTGCTTGTCTGAATCTTGATGATCCCCTCTAAGTGAAATCATTGACGCACATCCAGCTCAATTAAGCAGCCGCTATGGTGAGCAAGGAATGATCACATTCGGTAGACAGTGAAAAAAGTCACACTGTGCTATGAGCATCATGAGGATAAGTCAAATTATTGGTTATGATTGGCTGTAATGTAACAGGGCAACCCTACAAGGAATAGCAGCGCTCCTTAAGTCCTGTTTAAAAACAACCTGTTCAGCCGTGAAATCCGGCAGCCAGAGTGCGTCTGACATCAACTGTTCCTCTGTGAGAACTCAGATGCTGTTAAAACAGTGTGTACTGTTACACCTCAAGGTCGTGTGTGGCAGTGGATGAGGAGGATTACAGGGGCTAATGGACAGTGCTCCAGTTTAATGAAGAACCCTGATGAGGAGGCAGATTGGTCTCTATCGACAGATCAGCTGCTGTCATTTCCATTTTCATGGGTGCACAGATGCTTCACATGGGGGAATATCACAGCTGGCTGCTGATCCCTGTGGACTTAATCTGCCTTTTTTTTACACATATGCTGTGGTAGATTTACAGTAACAGACAATACATGTATAACAGAGCATGTGATTAAGTTAGCTACTTTCTTACAAGTCAAATGTTCGAGTCGCCCTGACAACACATTTTCACCCAGCGTAGAGTTTTGTTTCCATGTGTGGTTAACGTTTTAATTGCTGAATTTGGCATAAAAGCACAAGTGGTTAATGTTTAAGTGTAAGGCAACAAGTGAAAAACAACACCTGCTCATTTTGTTTGCTGGTTTTTTCTCTGAATTGATGCTGTAGAAAAAAAAGGATAAACAGCATTTTGATCCTTTTGCAAGAGTTGTTTAGAGTGATTTCTGGGTTTAGTGTACTTAAGGTAGTACCATTGTTTTACATGCAACATTAAAAATAAGACACTGTTGAAGTTCTGTTACCTGTAAGCTACATAATATAAAAAAGGACCCGCCCAGCGCTGTGTGTGACAGACAGGTAGGCACATTTCAAATACAGCCTTTAGTTCAGCTTGAATTCTCCCCTCAGTGTTCACACTCCTCCTGGTTTGGACTTTGTAACATGTGGCGCATTCAGAAACACAATGTACTGCAAAAGGATTTTAGGTCATAAGTCAGACGCTCTTACACATACACACACACACACACACAGTGTCTATGAAGAGTAATCAAAGCTGTTAGAACTTCTCGTTTGCTTCTCTGCTGTTTTTTTTTTATTTTTTGTTAGTCTGCAGAGCAGCCGGGGAGCGTGAATTGGATTGTGGTTGAGTCCACGATACTTAATCATTTTCTTATCAGTGGTGGCTGTCAGAGCCCTTGCTAAGGAATGACCCCAAAAGCAAGAGGAGAAATGAAGGACGGAGGGCACCACATGTTAGCCTGTCGTCTTCTCTGGCACTCGGCAACACACCTGCCTATTGACACCGGTGCTTTATTCTACCTGAAATCCCCTCCTGATACCCACTCTGTGAAGGTTAATGGGGGATAAAGCATTTTGTCATAAAGCTCACAGCAGCACCTTTTCTCTTGCTCTGGCATTAGAGCCAACAGGCAGGACAGAAAGAAAAATTTATACCACTGCCAGCGGTCACTAGTGAACAACTTGTCATCATGGCCTATTTCAGAACGATATACCGATATAGTGCCAAGCTGTGGATGCTACACACACAAGGGCACAACTTCAGTCTGTACTTTGGCTGCGTCACTGTTTATAGACATGATCTCTGCTCTATATAAAGAAATTAATGAGTCAGATCAGTGTACTGTAATTAAGCAATGTAAAAAAAAACATAGCAACTGTTATATAAAAGCTTTGATGTGAAGAAATCCCTCTCGGCTGAGATGAAATGAAGTGATGAAGGTCAGATCAGGGTGTTTTTCAGGACAGCAGTCTATTTGACATGCAGGTGGAAAACATTTTCCTCCCTAAAGGTCTCCTGAGCCTTGAGGAAGTGAATGTACCTCCAACATAGTGCCTCATTGTCCATCCGTGACATGACCTTCACTAAAAGCCTCTGTGCTGTTCCCCTGTGAAACTGCAACGCAGTAACAGGAGGAACAAAAGACGTCCTGGTGTTTGTTTGTCTTTAAAGCAGTGAGGATTAAACATTCAGAATATGATGATTGTTGCTAACGCTGATGAGGACAAAGAAAGTGAAGTATTTAAGAGATCATTCTTTGTTTTTTTTTTAATAGCAGTGTTTCTTCTGTGGCAACTAATGTCAGCTCAGTGAGCCATCCACATGATTCACACACACACACACAGAGTTCAGTTTGGTTAATTAGAATGGAGCGTGATGGCTGGATCTCTTTTGACTTTATTATGGAGTGAAACTAAAATAATTCAATTATATGATGAAGTAAATTAGAGAAGTGATTGGGTAATTGTTGCACACACACACACATCTTTATGAATCACTGAGCAGTGCTCAGCATCAGTAAACGTTTGTGCAGCATTTGTGGGACAACACTGCCCCCAGCTGAAGTGTGGTACATGCTGCTGGTACTGCAAGATCAATGAAGTTCATGCTGCAAAGGAGAGTAAACACTTAAAAGCAGTCAGTACATTATGTACAACATAAATGTGTTTGCAGCTTACAGGCAATGATTAAGTGATGCAGCTTCTCTTAAACCAACGTTAGACACAGTGCTGCATTTGTCTTTTACTTCCTGCACAAATGTGTTATTATGTCTGCCCTTAAAGCGTGTGATTTTGTGTTTGGTGCATAGGAAACTTCAGCTGACTCTGACACAGTGCTGCTCTTTTAGAATCATGCTATGTTTAGTAACCACAAAAGGTTTGATTAAGCTTATCTGAATCAAATACCAAGTGACCCTGGTCATGTGGACTCATTAGAATTACTGCTTACGGATGTTAACCTCCATCAAAGTCCAATAATCTATATCTGTCCAGACCCATAAATTATACTAATAACGACTCCAGCTCATCCTTAACTGGAAGGAAATATTTGTGCCAAATATGAAGACATGTCCTGTATGTATTCCTTGGACAAAGATTCACCAGATTGACAGTGATATTGACCTTTGACCCTTGAATCTGTGTCTGTTCCTACTTAGGAAAACACAATGACCTGTAACTAATGCTAACTCAGAGGCATAAAAATTGTGTTACGGTTCAGACTTCAGATTAATATTTCTAGGTTTTTTTGACAATCAATACAAATGTTGTATTTTCCCTAGCCTTCCATACAGATTTCTTCAAGTTTTTTTTTTAGTTCTACTACCTTTATTAATTTTCCATACCGGCCTATTCTCTATAGTGCTTGTATTCCATTAGGTCATTGCAGTTTCCACAAGAGGTCAGCATTACTGCCAATTTATATAAAAAATGTTCCTTATGTCATAAAGTCACAGAGGATTATCCCAACAGAAGTGCATTTTATGTATGGCATTTTGTGTCAGATACAATCATCGTGGTTTTAAACAGCCTCTGTAGGCTTGAAATCTGCTGTCATAGTTGCACACATTTTGGGAACAAGACAAGCTTTTCTTACACACATTTTGCCCTTTAACAGAACTGGCCGCAAGTTTTTTTTCCCCTGGAGCTCATATTTCAAACACATGAGTCACATGCAAATGCCACTTGCTGTGCACAACTCTAATGTTAACAAAATGTGACTGTAAATGCTGTGAAGCAGCAGAGTGAGGTCATATACACACACACACACAGACACACACAGGGTATTGATTCACATGTAATAATTTATATTTAAAAAAATGCAAACATGCTTATGTACCCTGTGCACACAGGCCTTGGAATACATGACACTGTCTTTCCAGTTTTTATACATACAATACAGCTTTATTTCAGTTTTTATATGTGTTTTTAACCATTTGAATGCAGCATAGCAGGTTCATTATTTGCCAGCAGGTGGCTCTACCACCAGTGAAATCTTAGTTACACTAAGATTTGTAATTATTATTTGACTCAATATCTTAAAAACACACTACAGACAGCTACAACAAATATACATTTAACAAGTTTCTTAGTAAAACTAGACGCCTGTAGCGTCACATGACAAACAGCATAAAGCCTGAGAAGGTCAATGTGAATGCATAATGTGATTCCCCAGAGGAGCACTACAGGAATGTTACAGCTTGACTGTATTGAACAAACATCATGCTTAAATGTCAACCGAAAAAAAAAACAACCATAGGGAAGAAAGTGATAATGCTTGGATCCTTCTTTCAATGCACAGGCCTGCCCTTTATCGTCCAGTGATGCAGGAATGCAGGAATGTGAAGGATGCTGAGTGCCCACCTGATACCGCTTTGTGCCCGGGGGAGGGTCTCCAGCCTCCACTCTGGCTGCCATAACACGGTTCAGTTCAGCTCGGCGCAGGCAGGCAGCGCATCCTCAGAGAGACACATGATCATAATCAGAAGAAGAACCTGAACGCGGCTCCGCTCAGACGATTCGCCTGGTTTTGCGTTATTCTCCAAAGGACACAAGATACGAGACAGCTTGGCGACGGGTTCGTGCGTGGAGGAACGAGACAAGCCGACATCATCAGCTGCCGCTGCGCCGTGTGAGGCGAGGTCATCGCAGTGTTACTACGGTAAGATGCACGACATGACACACTAGAAAAAAACACGAGGGTCTACTTTGCGTATTTACGCGTAAACACGGCCGGCTGTGTTTGAAGCCATATTTTTCTTTAAATCTCCTTCTGCGTTCAGCGCAGCTTTAATGAAGCAGCCTTCGCGCATCTCTCATAATTAGACCGCATTTCGCTGAAATAAGAAAACGCCTCTGCTACACCAGCTCCCCGGAGAGAGGGGGGAAACGCCTGCAGGCTATGGGGAATGGGCATTATGTATACCGCCTGTCATTCCTGAACATAGACAACATGGATTGCAGTAAATATGGGTTAGTGGAGCAAATCCATGCGCCCTGCGACCACCAGGATGCTCCATGTGGTGATTATATATTTAACCAAGCTCTGCCTTTACAATGACTGTATATATATGCCATGATTTGGCAGTTATATAGAGCATCCTCACTGGCCTAGACAAAAAATACTGAAGGGGGGCGAGTACGCATAGTACACGTAGTAGACAGGCCTATAGGCAGCATTCTCCACAGTCATGCTGTAGCTCACAGAGATGATATCACATGAGGGAATAACAGCATGGCCTATGTTATTCTGAGGCAACTGCAGCATAATTTATGTTTTTATTTATCGTTGAAATCCCTTCCACATATCTATTGAGGCAATAATATCAAAACATCCACAAATCTGAAACAAGTGATTCCATGTACAACAACTACACAGCTGTATAGACTGACAGTATAAAACTGTGAATTGATGGTGTCATAATTGTTGTATTATGGGAAGCTGATTGGAATGCCATGTGTTCATACATGAATTATAAATGCCCCTCATTCAGAATAACCTCATTCACAATAATATAACCTTCAGTTGTATCTCTGATTAAATGGCCTAATAAAGCTGCTGTTATTTTTAGAATTACCTCCTCATCTTTGTATGTCAGTTCATGTTATCACCAAGGGAATACGTGAGCTATAGTTAGACACATGCTAATACAGAGATTCATTTTTGATGATGACTTTTCAATATCCTAAGAGATGCTAGTGAAAGCACACAGTGGTCTTTGTTTGAGGTTGGTTTGCACAGCTGTGTTATGCCAGAATGAATAACAGCTGAAATGTGGGGTATATACGCAGAACACTGAATAGCTGCATTTCTTTGTCAACAGTCACTAAATATGACCCATCTGCTTGAGGTGTAGTTGTCATAGATATTGGATACATTGCCTTAAAGTAGGAGATGAGTTACGCTGTCAAAAACAATATGTCCATGACATACAGCAGTACAGTGCCACATAACTGAGGACTATCTTCTGGATTACAGTTATCCACAACATATTCCAAACAACTACCATGTTAGCTTGTTAGGTCATGATACTTGCAGAAGATTTGGATCCACCACTTTCAACTACCTGTCATTTTCTCGGATGTGAAGGTTTTGCTTCTGGTGGAGTGTGGTCACACTATTACAAGTGCCCTTACACTGATCTCTTGAGACAGCTATGGGAGAAAATGAAAAGGGTTCAGCGTGGGAAGCTGATAAAAGGAGGACTCTTCTACCACAGTCCTCAGTGATGATGGCTGCCATTCAGGATTTGAACTCATTCAATACCTGACATACTCACATGATTTGACACCTTCAGACTGAGCTCAGTGGATGTCTGCTTACAAAACACTTATCACATACATTAACTTTATGAACCCCTCCTGTTTTTGTAGCAATCCACACTCTGAAATCTTTAGTGCATGCATGGCAGTGATGCATTATTTTTCTTATATAAGATAAGATAATCCTTTATTAGTCCCACAGAGGGGAAATTTCTTATGTGATCGGACACACAGTAGTACTCATTTGTACTGCTATGTTAAATCTCCAGGGACTACTGAAAAATGCAGCATCAAAACCTGGTTTTAAATAAAGTTTCTTGCTTGCATTTATTTTCTCATGCTGTTTCTTGTTGATGATATTTCATTAACACAGTCTGTTTCTAGTTTGGCTGCTAGCCATGCGAGGTTGTGTTTTGTAAGTAAACCATGACTTGTGCTGCAATTCATGGTTTATGCCTGTTTATGCTTGTACTTGCTGTGAGAAGAGGAAGTGCTTGTGTTGTCACACTGTCTGAGTATGGGTAAGAAAAAAAGTGTTCATTTTAATGCATGCACTTTAAACACACAGTGCTGTTTTCCACAGCACTGAACAGGGCTGTGATATTTACAAAATCAATGGTTTGATGGGAAAGAAGCTATAAAATGCTTTGAAACATTCCATTTTACAATAGGACTGCAGTGGCTGTTTGTTTCACTTTGTTGTTCTCACGCTTATAGAGGACTCCAGTAAAAGGGACTTGTGGCCCTTTGCTCGGCTGCAGTGGAACGAGTGGGGAAGCTGTAATTGTGATGATTATCATCTCTTGTCTCTGATTTCACCCGCACTGTGCCCCAGAAGTGTCATTTTCAGAATACTCAAACTGCAGACTGGAGATTACTCTGCTCATCCTCTGATATAAAAATACACATTTCTCAGCCATGAGCATTGACAGCATTTTGAAGTTCAGGTTCAGGCCCTCCTGGACATGCTCACTTAGGTTTCAGGATTCATGCGAATGAACTTTAGTGTGAAACATTTTTTTTAGATATAATTTATAAAATCCTTTATCCATCATACCATGTCTTAGCTAAACTATGAAAATGTTGTCTTGTTGTCCAGGCAATTTCTCAGCAGACGGCCTGGCAGATGAAATAGTTATTGTTAGAACAAGAGTATGCCTACAAGTGTGAAATCAATATTGCAAAACTGACTGATAAAAGCAGTCTCAGATTGAGCCTGCATGGATGTGCTTTCTGATGAACTTATATGACACCATCATTTAAGGAAACCATGTGATCTTTTTAAATAAAAGCCATCAATGTTAATTTTAGATGTTGCCATGGCAGCATTCACATGCACTCTGCATGATACTTTTCGAAAAGCAACCATTGCATTTGTGCATGTAACATACAAATATTTGGACCATGCACATCAAAAGCTGTATTTACTTCATTGCTGTGCTTATTGCTGAAGTACTCAGCGTTGCCTGTTTTGGTATAAATTAATGATTGAACCACAGAGTGCTGGGTGATGACTGCACTCACATGAAACTTTGATGATGTGCATGTTTCCCCTAGTTAGTCAATGGGCAGAGTGGCAGCCCAGAAAGGAAGTGCTTGTGTCTGTAATAGCTGCCTGTGTGCTGTGAGCATGTCTCTCTTTTCTTTGGAGGGAAAGTGTGGGGCTGAAAAGAGGAAAAATAGTATGATGATGGCTCCATAAAAGTGTCCCAAAGGACTTTTAGGCAAGTGAAATACAGTATGAATAACTAAGCACATCCTATACATTTTTTATACCTATTATCATTTAGCTCAGGGTTTTTAATATTCATAATAATATATTAACATCGCAAAATCAGTTAATCCATGCGTATTATTACTTCAGTATAACACATTACCTATTTCATCCATTATTAATAACTTTTTACCGCTGCTTAAACTTTTCCCTCAGTGTAACAGTTTTGCCATTTTAAATAAGTCTATAAGACGGAAAGGACGGAAAATGTGCTGAGATTCAGAGAAAAGTGCTAATATTTAAATTCCTGCTTCTTTATACAGTGATTCATCTTTGATTGGCGGATTCATTAACAAAACTTATTGCATTCCAGGTCAAAGGTCAGCTGTGATGCAGCACTTCCATATTTATATATATGGAGAGAGAGAGAGAGAGAGAGAGAGAGGTGAAATCAGAGAGGCAGATTTGATACGACAGTGTGTCCACTTGGGAGTAATACACTATACACTGTGTGACCTTGCTTATCACAGTTTATGTGGGCAAAGGGGAAAATGAATAAATGAATGAATGTGATCATCACTGAATGCAGGTTTTAAATATGCTTTTTCTTCCACACCACTAATTATGAATCATCCCAGTGAAAGTCCACATGTTTTAACCACTTATGACATGCATCAGTTGAAAACATTGCTTTTGTTTCTAATGATAGAGAAAACCCTGTTTCTCATAAGTCTCCTAACTAAAAAGTGCCACGTGAAACCATAACAACAAGCTAAGTGTCAAAGGCGTCGTTTATGAGGGATCTTTCAACCAGAGTTACACTGTGTTCTTTTAATGGCAAAACATGTCAGCCAGCAGCTTTATAAAGCGTTTGGAAAAGTTGAGGCCAGCTCCTACAGGGAAAAGAGGTGTTTTCCATACTTCTTTCTTTCATTTTCCTGAGACTGAGTGGGCTCATCCAGCTGGTTCCAGTGACTAATTCACCTCTCCTTCTCCTCCTTAGCAGCGGCTAAGTGTTAACAATACGCCTTTGTGTCTCACACCTGTGGGCAGCGATGCTCTGGGAGAATAGGAGTGAGTGGGCAAGTGGGGCATGCTTTCTTTCTGTGACTCCAGATAAAATAACATGACAGTAATGTCTTTGTGCAGACAGTGGAGAATTAATTCCAAAGTAGTTGATGTGTTGGTTTGTCTTGTCTAGACACATTAACAGACAGACTCAGAGCTGTGTGTGTTAGCTTTTAATGGTTTTGTGTTGTATTCTGCAAGGGCAGCATTAAGCAAACAGAGCATGTGCGGAACAAACGTCTGCACACACACGCACAGCTGATTAAATGCATTGCACAGTCATCCCTTCTGACACATTGCACAAATGCAAACCATGCTTCTCTTTTGTTTTGTCTTCACAGATTCAAGGGTTTTCTTTGTTTCTTTGAGCCAGCCTCTGATAATGTACTTTTCTAACTATTGTCTTTTGTTCAGTCTTCCAGGTGATCCCCTTGTGCCTTGACCCCAATCTGAATCCCTGACACGCCAATCTCAGCCACCTCTTCATCCACTGCTATTATCGACGTCTCAGAGGATGTGAGCAGGAGGAGGACCGAGGGAAGAAAACCCCGAATAAATCCAATCAAGAAAGGAAGTAGGATCACATGGTGGTTATGGACTGACAGCCGGGTCATCTGATAGCAGATCACAGTGGCTTTGCTTGGAAGTGTAAGTCTTTTATTAATCTATCTGACCACAGAGCAGGTCAAACCTCTTGCTGCAGAATCAATTGAAATTCAATCCATTAATAGGAACTAATTAGATAATGACACTGTCTCCTTTTCTGTGGGTTTTCAGTTGACCCCCCCTCCAAATCAGAGACATGTAAACGTGGCTAAAAATGTGACATCAGCATACAATACCATCCTCAGTAGTGAGTTAAATGTCCTCTTAAATACTTGTAAAGTGACAGGTGTGTTTTCAAAGGCAGTCTAAGCCTCAATCCTCAAACACAACAAGATGCATTGGAAGATACAGCTTGACAGTAAAGCATCATCCTTTTTTACTACCTCTGTGTACCAAGGATATCTTCCATTATGGATGTTATCTCTGAAGCCAGAATCTAGACATTCATCTCCTCCAGCTCCTCTCCTCTCCTGTCTTTTTCTCATCTCTCCTCTCATCTTTCTTCTCTTCTCCGCTGCCACACTTTACTGACATGTGTTTGTGCTCTCATTCTATCCTTTTGCTCGGTACTTCACAATGGAAGCGGTGGCTCTGACTGGTATTTTCTTGCGCTGCCTTTGTTCCTCTGTTTCCTGGAAACACACACAAACACACATACACACAAAATATCTTTTATCTGTTTGTGTACAAGACATACCATTTATTCTGAGCTGAGCACAGAAATGTGGCTCTGTCTTTGAGGCCATATTGATCTGTTAGGAAACTGAGACATGATTGGTAGAGCTGTCTGTTTGATATATTTTCTTTGAGAACATTCTTTACCTTTCTTATAAAGCTGTTGGTTCCTACTCTTCAATACTGCCTGTTCCAGATCAGAAATCATATACTCAATAAGCATACGCGTACGGAAATATCCACAAATGTCCTCCGCACTGTGTCATTGATGGAACAGGCTGAATAATTTAGAAATGCATGCATTTTTTAAAATCAGCGGTGCCTTCACTGGTAGTAAGCTTTTAGCAGGGTCAGGTCAGCGAGGTACTGCTATTTGTTTGCAGACCATCCAGTCTCTTCTGTGCTTAAAAACATATAATCCTCTTGTAATGGAAGAAAGTGACACAGTGATGCATTAGTGCGTAATTTAGTCAAAGTGAGGATGGGATAGAGACAGAGCACAGAAAAAACACAGAGGGGAAAACGATTCATGGCCATTTACCAAGTTTCATATTTGTCCATTTTTCAGGGAAAAAGAGACACTGATGTGACACACATATAGCTACACATGCTAAACATAGCATGTTAACATGTCATAGTCCACCAATGTGCAGCCTTTCAGAGACCTGGTTTTATTGCGCTGTGCATGGTGCCTGTGTTAAGCTGTGTAGTAAACTGAAGTTCGCAGAATATCCCTTCACCCACAATAATTCATGTCAGTATTCATTAATAGAGTACTAAACTGAACGACATGTTTGATGTGTGTTTATATGGACCCTTGTCTATATCTATATCTGCACTATATAAAAGGTGACGATGAGCTGTCCACTGTGTACTCAGGCATCTCTGCCTGGTGCATGCTGGGAGAGATTCAATGCAAGCATACAGTATAATGGCAGCCTGGCTCAGCAGGGTTACATTAGGACCTACACAAAGTCAATGTGAAACAACAAGCCAGGGTGCTGCTGGTGTCATTTTGTTAAACAGTACCAATACAGCATTACCTGTGAAAACCATTATTAAGTGATAAGGGCCACCTTGCGCCTCACTTCAGTGCCTCTATATGCATAAGAACACGAAGCAGAAATGGCTGGTTATATATACCACAGAAGGAGGAAGGAAAAAAAGCCAAGGTATAAATAAATGTGGTAACAGTATGTTTCTTCTAACTTACCGCCACTCTTTTGGCAGAAGCAGTATCTCTGCTGTTACACATGCCCAGGTTAAATGCATCATTTTACAGTGTGCTGTCTTAGGAATTATACAGAGCATCACAAGTAAGCATCACAAGCCATCACTTTAAGGGTAAATACCTATTTGTTTTTATTACACAAGCTCATCATCAGTCAGTGAAGTGTGAATATTTAAAATGTATATAGTTTAAAGTTAAGCAGACAGCAGTGAGCAGCATGCATTGGCTTTATTATTTGCCTATATTCAATGAATTCAATGTTCAATATTCAATGTTTAGCAGAGTGGTTACATGTGTAATGACCTTCATTTTAAGAACTCTTCTCACCGGCTTCTAAGTACTTTCTGTTTCATCATCTCCCCCTGCACAGTTTGGTTTGAATTAATGATAAAAAGTGTACTCATTCCTGTGGTGGGTGTTTCCATATTTCATGTCTGTTTCATTTGCGTCTCAGTTTCAGCTTTGTATGAGTCAGATAGGGGAGATGAGGTCAAACATCTCAGATCTGTTAGTGTGGGGTGTTGTGGTGGATTAATTATTGATTATAGATCACCGAATTGTGTTTCTGTAGCTGCTACACATTTTCAGTAATATACTGTCATATGGTGATCAGTCACATTATCTCTATTTACAAAGCAAAACTGATAAAATAAGGGTTAAACTGGACATTATCCCAGTAAGTTCATGGATACTACCACTGATTTCAGTTTAGCCATTGGGCACCAGGCATTTTGTGCTCTGTTATTAATGAGGCAATGAAATTTACCATACCAAGGGCATCTATAGTATGTAATAGTAATGACCAATCAGTTTCTGCTGTTAACAAAACCATGTAATGATGCTAAATAATGCATATCTGTACCAAAAGTATTAACCCTGGAGGTTCCTACAGAAGATTATGCATTTTGGATCTCAGCATTACATCATGCATGGGTGGGATGATTTGCTTTTGCACTCCCAGCACAAGTGATGCAGTGTAATTTAATTCACCGGGAACATTTGTGTGGAGCAGGTGCCGAAATGTGATGTAATGGTGCTGTTGTAAGTATTTCATTAAAGGAGAAATAAAGGAGGGATCTGGAATGACAAGACGCGTTATTTCAAGCAGGTCTCTTCAGCAAATTACATTTCATATGAGGGTCATATGATGTCATATTCTAATTAAGATATATAAATAGTGCATAGCATGAGCCATAATCGGTCATAATGAGCTGTGGCAAATGGCTACAGTACAGTCTCCTCCATTCAATGCAGATAGTTATGTTTCCTCATTTATTTTTACTATTTGCTCTTAATATGTGCAGAAAGTCATTTTTTATTTAATGCCATTACAGTGCATTTATCTTACATTTCAATCTCGCCATTTCTTCTCCATGTACTGTATAGTATGGCTGCCAGAATATGACAGATATGCAGTGGCCTTGTGCAGTGACCCATTCGCTCAGCATGCCTTGCAGCATAGAGCTGTAGGACGAGGCTGTGTGAGTGGATGTGACTTACCCAGTGGGGGGAGAGCAGGGAACAGGTGCTGGCACTGTCAGCTTGTTAACACTGGAGAGAAAATTGGCATCTCCAACGGAGTGCGGCACATATGCAACACATAGCCTTTGGCTGTGGGACGTATGTGCAAGCATGCATACATGGGAAATAGGAAATGAAGTCTGTGTGTTTATGTGATGGTTATTTAGTTGATTTATTTCCCCAGTTATTATGTAGGTGAAAAATAGACTGTGTTCCAGGCCCAAAATGTGTGTGTGTGTGTGTCAGCATCCTGGGTGTGCATTACTGCAGACAGGGGCTTTATAATGCGCAAAACCCTGAGCCCCTAATTTGTTGTCTTTATAAGTTTTGACATAAATTTTGTTTGGGGAACATTGTTAGAGTGTTATTATGAGGCTTGGTTTTGTACAAAAGCTTTGAGAGAAATAGTTATATGAAACCCCCAAAGGGTTATGTGCAAGAAATTCTCTCAAACATCACAAATTAGGCCCCTAGATGACCCATTTCTACAAGAACTAAATTGACACAATGAATTATTCCATCCAGTCTTGTGGCCTCTATAACAAGAAGGGGACCGAGAACAGAGGATAAATTAGGACACTCAATTCTGGCTCCTCTCATTTATTCCATCAAAGCCATTTACGCAGATTTGCCCCGTTTGCCCAATTTATTCTGTGATTTCTTACCCTCTGATATAGAGGACGACGGAAGAGAAAAAGAGGAAATGAATGAGAAACTGGCTGCTACACTTTAAAGTTAAAAATGGATAATGTGACAGAATCAATTTAATTCTGGTGTAGTTGTGAGGAACGCGACATATCCTTTTTTTTCCTTTGTAAAGACACTTGCGGCGCCTTGCCCCAAATACATCACTAATCGCTTTTAGCAATATAGAAAAAGAGAGAAGTGAGTGTATTTTAGAAAAAATAATGGTTCAGTGAAGAGGGAGGGGAAGGACCTTCTTCATAAAATATTAGTATAACCTTTATATGTATTTAAATGTATACCGCAGTCATAATTCCCCTGAAATGAAGGCCACTAGACTTTTAAATAATCAGGAATACATTAGGGAACAGTGTCACTGTCCTGGTGTCACTAAGCTGGCTGCTTTGCCAGGCTGCTGCACATCAAAGCCAGCCCTGCACAATGAGATGGAGTGTAACAACTTGAGCTCCACTCCATTGGCAAATCCACCGGGTCCACAGGGTATATGGTTACTGTCACCTGTGGGTTAAAGCCTCCTCCCTGGTTTGATGTCTGAATATCAGGTTATTTGACGCTGCTCTTTCAAGTCAGCCTGACAGGACACGACTGCGAGCAGATTTCCCATAAGGACTTTAACTGCTCAGCAGAGAGATGCACAGACTTCACTCTCAGGCCTCATCAAAGCACAGCTCTTCTTTTCTGCCCTCTGCTGTAACCAAGCTGCAGATGTGTTTCATGTTGGTGTGGTGCCGACTGGTGGACTATGTGCAGTATTGCAGGGTTTAGTGTGTGAAGTGGCTGTCGGTGTTGTTTTGTTGTCATATGAGTACAAACAATGCTAAAAGCTCGTACCACCAGCAGAGTTCTTGCTCTAGCGCTTACGTTATGTTTAATCATTGTTACTTATTAATAACTTTATCTTTTTGCAGGTAATGTTGCACAGTCTTGTGGTGTAGGATGACAAACTAAACTTATTTTTTTTAATCCACAGTGACAATGGTGTTGTTTCTGATTGGTTCCACTATTGCTGTAAATAATTCATCTCATCTGAACCAAACTAAAGGTAATTATTCAAACTACTGAGTTGTTATATTGTACAGAACAAAGATCAGTTGAGACTGTGTGAGGTTCCACATAAAGCTGAATCCATCAGCATTAAATCACACCCTTGCTCATTTGTTGCATCATTTTTCTGACTCTCTGGTTAGACGACATTTTTTAACCACAGCTGTCACTTACAGAGTTGGATCTACTGACAAAAAAGTTACATTTGTAATATTTTCTTCATTTTCTTCACTGAAGCTAGTGTCTTTCTGAATAAAAAATGAATCTAGTACCAAAAAAGGATTTAATTGATAATTTTTTTTTAATTAATGATAATGCGTTAAATCATTATCACCAAGTCCTTTGTAGATAATTACATTAGACATTACTGCTAAAGATCATGAATGAGATGATAACACGTTTCATCTTAAACGGTGTGACTGATTATAAAAACCTTTGAACAGACACAAATCTTCTTTCATTATAATGTGTTTGGTTGTACAGTTGGCTCATACTAATGTGCTTCATTATCTTTTTTTATAGAAAACTCCAACATTCATGGGGAAGGCCATGTGCTGCCCTCCACGCTGGTCATCTCCCTGCTCCTTATCATCATCGTTTTGCTGACAATCTACTGCCTGAGGTAAATAAACCTGCACATTTTTTTTAAACCTGCTTCTTTTTGTAAGTCTGTGCGTGTGTGTGAGTGTGGTTGGGTGTTTGTGTAAGGGTCTCAGGGTAGGGGGAGGGGGGGCTGGTTTAGAAACAGGCGGTGAGCAGAGGCTTATGGGTAAACAGCTGCACTTTAAGTAAGACAGCAAAGGGAAAACAGCCAGGTCAGGTCAGGCCACAGACAGTCATTCACTGACCAGCTCCTCATTCTGATCGCAGCATGAGGAGGAACAGCTTTGATCTGAGATGGTTGATATTAGTTTTTGGTGTTGTTTGGTGTTGTTTTACAGCTCTGTTCTAAGGAGCAGAGTTTGCTCTTTTTTTTCCTAATAGATGGTTTTACTTTCTTCACTTCTGTAGGTTCAAAAACCACCGGAAAGCTCTGGTTACCTCAGTGGATAAAAAGATTCCTAATGGCTTCTTGGACGAACAAGGTACTCTTGTGCTGTAGTCAATTGAACCACCAGTGCATGAAAATATAATGCAGCCCTTTTGCAGTTTTATTTCTTTTTTATTTGATTTGTAAATTTAAACTCTTAATGGACAAGTAAAGTTTCATGATCTTAAGTCCAGTGATGTAAAGGTTCAGGAAGGCTCTTGGCTTTCTGAGCACACAGGGAGTCGTATAATCTTACACGTTAACTTACAAAATAAATAAATAAATGTAAAGGCCAGATTCTTAGCTAAGACAGTTTGGTGCAGCAGCACCATGTTTATGACTCAAGAAATCATTTCTGTCATGTATCCACAGAAGTAGGAAATCTTAATAGCCATCAGGGTTGTTTTTGCAGGTGCAGTGAGAGCTTGTAATGTTTTCTATAGGGAAGCATTAGCAGTCTGACCACCATTATGTTCTTTTAAACACAGGAGAGCAGACTGTGGTCCTCCTCCCTAGATCTCCCTCACCATCCAAGAGGTACTTCCCCATCCCTCTGGACTCGCTGGAGGAGGAGTACCGGATACGCTCTGCAGACGATGGCAAGCTCTTCAGAGAAGAGTTCAATGTAAGCACAAGTTTTTATGGTGTGGATGAAGATCTTTGTCCTGCAAGCGCACTACAAGCACAGAAAAACAGTATTGAAATATCATGTTGGAAGGCTTTGTAGCATTGGCTTTAGTTTTTACCTCATGAGGATTGGATTCTCTCTTTATAGTCACTGCCGTGTTACTACCACCATGGGTCCTTTGAGGAGGCGAGCAGAGAGCACAACAGAGAGAAAAACAGATACCCAAACATTTTGCCATGTGAGTGAAGATCTATGTTCCACGGCAGACAATATCAATATGGCCTTCTGTTATGATTGCGGTTTTATTGATATCTAAATCACAGTGAAGTGGGCTGAAACTTTTATTTTTCTCTTCCACAGATGATCATGCGAGGGTGGTGTTAAGTCATCTTGATGGACATCTGTGCTCAGACTACATAAATGCATCTTACATAGACGTGCGTATTCTTTACAGGCAAGCTGGATGTTTGTGCTCCTATGATGTCCTCATAAATGCAGTTTTTTTCCATGCAGGGTTATAAAGAGAAGAACAAATTCATCGCAGCTCAAGGTAAAAATGTGCATTTAATGTCATTTTATACCAGCAGGTCATTGAGTTCATGAACATAATGAACACATTTTCCACTTTTCCTGGTTCTGTTTCAGGCCCAAAGCTTGAGACGGTGGCCGACTTCTGGCGGATGATTTGGGAACAGAAAACAGCGACAATAGTAATGCTGACGAACCTGAAAGAAAGGAAGGAGGTAAGATTTTTCTCCAGCTGCACCGCATTACTGACACATCAACCCAATTTTAGAGCTATCAGCAACAAAGACTGATGAGTATGTCATAAATTTAGCTTTAGAATGACTTTAAACAATATATGGCTCCACTGCACAATTAGTGACAAAAAATAACCTTTTGTATCCTCATGGCCCAAAGTCATAGGTATAATTTATTTGACCCCTTTTTTTTTTCAACCGAGAATCTATTCAAAGTGTCACCCAGCAGATTACTTAGCATCGCATTAAATTTAGCCTCTGAGGGATGATCAATTGAGTGCTCAACAGCAGGTTTGATGGGGCAGAATAGAGGCAGTGGGGATCAATGATGAAATAATTGTTGATAAGATCCTAAGAGGCTTCATGATAATTAGTCTGAGATTCTAGTTAATGAGTTGAAACGTCACTGAGAAGATTTTATTGACTGTCGACAAAGTCGCTGTGATTGCCTTTGGATCACATTGTGAAATGCAAGTTTATATACATAGAATATACACAATGAATGCACTCTATAGTGTAGTGTGTCTGTTTTGTTGGCATGCATTTCTCATTGTTTTAAATCTTTCTCCAGGATAAATGTTTTCAGTACTGGCCAGAAAAAGGATGCTGGATGTATGCGAACATCAGAGTAGTAATGGAGGACGTCACAGTGCTGGTGGACTACACCATAAGAAAATTCTGTGTCCAATATGTAAGTCAAAACCACACACAGATAAAACAGTTTATTCCAAAAATGACTTAACTCTAAGAGAAATTTGTAGAAATAATTGTTGTTCCTAATATCACAGAAAGTATAAAAATCAATTCTCATAATAGTTACACACTTATTAAAAATTAACCACGAAACAAAGCTGCACTGAGGTGGTGTAAAAAATAATGTTCCCCATGAGGAACTTTTCAGAGAACTGTAATAGAATACAAAATATAATAAACAAAAGAAAACCAGCACAGAAACACATTAAAGAATATTAAAGTATATAGATATGAGGCGCAGCATAAATTATGAATATGTAGGTGTATTTAACGTTTCTACAGTGAGCGCTGCGTCTTTAGAAATTCATACTTATCTGTATTTCTTTCCTTGTCTTTTGGAAAGTTGGATGCCAGCTCCGTGTACTGTGAAGCCTTCAGATTGCAAAATTCACTTTGTTCCCTCTCCATCTGAAGGCAGACAAGCACAGACATCCTCTCTGGCTCTAAAAAACTGTGACTGTGCTGCAGCTTCTCACTACAAGCTGACAGACTGGCTGCTTTTACATTTAGCTGTCTGAACACAGAGCATCCGAGTGTTCAAGAGAATGAATTTATGCTCTCCTGAGTATTGATGAGATATGAGAGAAAGGCAAAGGCAAAGCCAGCGTTTGATAATTACATTCTGTCCCCCCCAAAAAAAACATTTAGTTTAAGCTTCCTTCTCTACCAGTTTGTCAGCTGACTGATTTGTGTCGTTGCCGCATTATTCGTCCATTGGTGTAAACTTTGTGTGTCTGTGGTTCGCAGCAAGGCAGCGATGGTCCCCGGGCTCCAAGGCTAGTCACCCAGCTACACTTCACCAGCTGGCCAGACTTCGGGGTGCCATTCTCGCCCATCGGCATGCTGAAATTCCTCAAGAAGGTCAAAGCTGTCAATCCATCTTATGCTGGACCCATTGTTGTGCACTGCAGGTAAAATGTGCACTATGAAATAACTCAGAGTTTGTAAAACTCACTGAAAAAATATGAATAACTGAAAACATTTAGTCCTCTCAATGTGGCAAACATCAGGAGACACTGGCTGTTTATTGAAGAACAAAACAAAAAAAAAAAAAATAAAAAAATAAAACTAATACAAATTAACGTATATTAAAGAATTGAAAATCAAAACTGCAATAAGTAAACCCACTCTGGAAACTAGCTTAAAAGGTAATAAAAATACAAACACTAAAACTGTAATAAATCCAGACCAATCAGGGTGGAGCCTCCCACAGAAATCTGCAGCCGACTGTAACAACTGCAGGAACAGGTGCTGAGGGACAGGGACTGTTGTTCTTGAATGGGGCCCATTGAAGAGGCCTCGCCGCCCCATTGTGGAATCCCAGCTCTGCACTCCCAGAGGCGCAGTCGGCTGAAATGACCCTTGTAAATCTATTAGAGGTTCAGAGGTGAAGCACTTCTACATATGGCTGTTCACGTCTGTGTTAGGAATATGTAGTGTACAGCAACATATGGCAAGAAGGGAGATATACTCTTAAATTTATACACATAGAGATGTAGCAGTTTGACCAGCACGTGCCCAATGAATTACACCTATTTATAGTAAATACTGCACAGTAACTTCTTTATTTATTAAAAATGTTCAATATGAATGAATGGTGTAACTATCTTCTAAATTTAACTAATCTAAATGTAGAATTGTGTATTCTAAATACATGCTCTGTTATTTCCAAACACTATATAAATACAGTGCTGTTGGACATGTTCTGTTTTGTAACCGCTCTCGGCTAAGACCTTGTGCCTTCTTCTTGTTTGTGTTTGTGCAGCGCCGGGGTTGGGAGGACTGGGACGTTCATTGTCATTGACAGCATGATCGACATGATGCACGCAGAACAGAGACTGGATGTCTTTGGCTTTGTGAGCAGAATACGAGAGCAGCGCTGTCAACTTATCCAGACAGATGTAAGTGTTGACCCTTTCTGACCTGTTGTACCTCGGACTGACAGCTCCACTCGCTCGCTCTAGTCGCGGCATAAACAAGCCAAAGACTTGGAAAACAACCATGTCTGTGATGCAAAAATAGTAGGATATAGTTTGGCAAACTAAAGCAACTACTTCGACGTCTTCCTTCTCTTCTTCTCCTCAGATGCAGTACTCCTTCATCTACCAGGCTCTGTTGGAATATTACCTGTATGGAGACACAGAGCTGGATGTGTGCTCTCTGGAGGGCCATCTGCACAGGCTTCACAACACCAGGGCTCCCCACGACAGGCTGGGCCTGGAGGAGGAGTTCAGGGTACGAAGTAAAGAAGCTCCCTCTTAAACCTTTCATTCAGTAATGAATCGTCCTCGACACCGTGCACCCTGCATGAGTATATCTTCATGGAAAACTTGCCCAGGGTGCTGCTCTTGGCGGTAGTAACATAAATAACAATGCTTTGGATGAACTAAAACTTTATAAGACAGCACCACCTGAAAAAAATGCTGCACCGTTCCCTCACTCTGGATGGCATTACTCCCTTCATCTGATCTTTTTATCTACTTATATGAAGCGCTCTTGTCCATACATATTGTCTGTTTCAGCTTTTAAAACAAACTTTTTTTTGATCACGCTGGTCCGTTCGTGTTTTCTCCCATCAGAAGCTGACCAACGTCCGCATAATGAAGGAGAACATGAGAACTGGGAACCTTCCTGCCAACATGAAGAAGAACCGCGTGCTTCAGATCATTCCGTGTAAGGACTGCTCCGATACTCCCAACAACTCCATAATACATCACATCCGAGTAACATCAAAGTATCACACTGCTGCTGATTTCGTAGATGCCGTACACAGATATCTGGCTAATCAGTTCATGTCTGTGTGATCAATGACACTTAAACCGCATCTCTGCTTTGAACAGAGTAGGGAAA
Organism: Parambassis ranga; assembly: GCF_900634625.1. Classification (NCBI taxonomy): domain Eukaryota; kingdom Metazoa; phylum Chordata; class Actinopteri; family Ambassidae; genus Parambassis; species Parambassis ranga. The sequence goes on from NC_041035.1 coordinate 9,213,195, forward strand.
GAAATCCTGGGTAAAACTTTTTACACTGAAAGCTGATACAGACTGTAGCAGGCTCGGCCTTAATAACACGGTTAAAGTTTTACTTGGCTGTTTCTTTCTTCTTCCATCAGTTCTTTCAAACTTTTATTTTATTAGGAATCACTTGTGGTAAGTTTCACCCCCCCCCCCTTTTTTCTTTTTGCAGATGATTTCAACCGAGTAATACTCTCAGTGAAAAGAGGACAGGAGTTCACTGACTACATCAATGCCTCCTTTATTGATGTAAGCACTCCCGCACGACCTTCTGTATAGATTTCCCATAGAAGTATAAATAAAGCTCATTGTTTCCTTTACAAACAATGCAAAATATTATGTTTGCTGCACTCTCATGTCTTGTTTACCGGATGATCTGCCCTCCAGGGCTACAGGCAGAAGGACTATTTTATCGCAACCCAGGGCCCCCTGTTTCACACGGTGGAGGACTTCTGGAGGATGGTGTGGGAGTGGAGGTGTCGTTCAATCGTTATGCTCACCGAACTCAAAGAGAGGGAGCAGGTACAGTACGGTGCTCTTGCAAAAGCACAGGCTGAGAAGCAGAGTTGCACATTAAAACAGCCTTTTTTATTTTTCTGTACAGCCTGTGTATATATTCAGTTGTTTTATATTTCTTTGTGGTGCACACTAAAAATTTTGTAACAAAAACAGCATATAAATCAGTCAAATGAGCCCTAATTGTATTTCCATCTGACCTTTCTAACCAGGAAAAGTGTTACCAGTATTGGCCATCAGAGGGCAGTGTTACCTTTGGAGATTATACTGTGGAGCTGACTGGAGATACACAGTGTGAAACCTTCACTCTCAAAGACATGATTCTCACCTACAGACCAGTAAGCACACACACACATATATATATATATATATATATATATATATATATATATATATATATATATATATATACTGTGATTTTCCTTACATTCTACATGAGGCAGTGTGTACATTTTTATATGTACACACTATGTTTGAAAATAACACAGTAATTTGCTCCTCTCTCCAGGAAAAGCAGTCGCAACACGTCCGACACTTCCACTTCCACGGATGGCCTGAGATCGGAATACCAGCCGAGGGCAGAGGGATGATTGACATCATCGCTGCTGTGCAGAGGCAACAGCAGCAGTCTGGAAACCGTCCCATAATTGTGCACTGCAGGTGAGGATCTTCACTTTTGACGATTCTGCAGCATGATGCGACCATCAGATGGAAATTATACGCACTACGTTACAGACTGTATCCGTCCACTTCAACTCTGCTTTTATTATCTGACCACTTGAAATCCCAATTCCAAGAATACATGTTTTTTGTTCCTGCAAATGTCTGCTACAATAAATTGTACATTTTATTTTCTCAGTAGACCTGGTGTTCTCTGCCTAAACCACTTATGTGATCCCTTATAAAGACTTAGCAGTGAAAGCTTTGATCAGAACCTAGCTTCAGGTGAAGTGATTCTAAAGCAGCATGCCCCTGTGGGATTGATCCAATCCACTGATTCACAGTCAATTAAAACCTCTCAAAGTGAAATCTCCTCTGACTCCCACTATGATTAATCTGATAAGATGAGCTAACGACAGGAAATGGTGTCATCACTCTCTTCTATTCCTTCATCACCACTTGTCTAAGAGGGGCTTTTTAAAGCTTTTTCTCCATCTCTGGGGAATGGGGCTAACCCGTTGCAATCCCTAACGTCTCTACACTTCTCCTCTGAATCACACTCGCTCCCTGTCTTTTCTCTCTCCATCCCGCCATCATTGTAAACATTGACTCAGTCAAACACTGAGCTTCCAAACTGATTAGTGTTAGCGTTTGGATTAGCCTCTCTTTAAGTGAGGATAATTATTAGCACCATTACTAAAAGGTCACCTTTTCTCTTGCAAACTCTTTGAGTTAAATGGATGTGGTGAGAGTTTCAAGGCAGAAATGGAGAAGTTGTTTGATATTTCAAGTTTGCTTTTCGTACTTCTGGTGTGCACAAATTGCTACCGCCTTCAAGTGTTTGCATTATATGTGTACTGCAGTTGCCTGATCGTTTTGTCCTTAATGTCCTCAGTGCCGGTGCGGGACGGACCGGCACCTTCATTGCCCTCAGTAACATCCTGGAGAGAGTGAAAGCTGAAGGCCTCCTGGACGTTTTTCAGACAGTCAAGAGTTTACGCATGCAGAGACCACACATGGTTCAGACCGTGGTAGGTGGAAAATGAGATATCATCAAACCTGCTGTGCAGGAAACATCAGCGATTTTACATTTGTCTAGGTTTGCACATACAGTATGCATGGTAACAGTCTTTCTTCTTCTTCATCTTCTCTTCCAGGAGCAATACGACTTCTGCTACAGAGTGGTTCAGGATTTTGTCGACATTTTCTCAGACTACGCCAACTTCAAATAACAACTGTCAGACAATGCTCTGTATGCTTCTGTCAAATTAACGTATGCAATTTTTTTCCTGAATGTTGTTTTTTCTAAAGCTCTTTCTACATTTTGCACTTGATTACAGATCAAAAAAACAATGTTGTAACATATTGTAATATAACTGGAAACATCTGTGACACAGGAGAATCTGTCTCTCAAGAATGTTTGACCATTAAGTAAAATAAAGACATGTAATATAAGTGGCTATTTAATGCGTCGGTTGAATATGTAAAAAATAGTTTTATTAAGGCAGAAATCCAACATTTTTAGGGTTAAAATGTTTAATAAGGATTATTAAATATATTCCAGCATTGTCATAATTAGTTATATATAAATTACATGATATTTATTACTGAAATACATCAACAGTGTGTTGTAGACTATGTTATTAATGCTATATTTTGACCACAATGCCTTTGATTGTCATTTTTTTTAATGTCCCCATGCAAGTTGTTTTAGTGCAGTGCAGAGAACAAACTGTGTATTTGAAGTAAGATACAACATCTTGTTGGACAACAATATTTATGATATATATTTTAGCTCCAATAAAATTTTAGACACATTTTATTTTGCAATTCACCTCACGTCTGTCTGGAACAGCAATTTCATTCAACTTCACCAACTTTTTATTATTATTATTATTATTATTATTATTATTATTATTATTATTTGCCTGTGGCAATTATTACTTAGTGATTTGGTGCCTGAATCTGCAGAAGGCCACTATAGCTCACATTAGAAATAGTTTATTATTGTATGTGAATTTAAATGTATCATTGCTGAAAAGGATCAAGTGTTTTTTATACACTTTAACAAGCCAACTTTACACTTGCATGTTTGCATAAAGCAGTGCCATGTTGATTAGAAATAAAAACAAAAAGTTCTAATCAGGGAAACTTGTCACCAAGTGACACAATTTTTCATATAGTTGAGACAAAAGTTTACTTAATAGTGTTGTTTCTGAATGGTGGTTTCATGTATGGGCCATCAGTCGTTTTGTCTGTACCATATTTAAGTTGTAGGAAATTAAGAGAGCAGAAAAAAATGTGTTTAAATGAATTACTGACAATGTTGCAGCTGATTTTTTAACTAATGTTCTGCCAAAGTATGAAAATGCACACAGATGCATTTCGACACGTTTGGCCCATGATAGCTCTTGGTTTCATATTTAAATCCCAACAAAGCTGCAAAAACCAAATCATATATTTTTTATGCTTATGTTTATAATTCCATTTGTAAGATTGGTTTCTACATGACACACTATCATTTTGCTCATTTAGTGTACATAAATACATGATGTGGTCATCATTAAGGTTTACTGCATTGTTGAATTTAACTTATTGTCATGCTGAAGGATAATAGGAAGTGACAGTTGAGGCCTGGTGTACAAAATGCACAAGCGTCTTGTTGCTCTGATGGTTCAGCCTGTGCGCATTTGAATGACTATTTGTTTGCTAAAAGCAGAATCCAATAAATTATAGATGGAGAGATTTCATCCTAATGTTGTCTCTCCTTTTTTTTTGTTGTACGTCTTACCTCCACACAAAGATGTTTTTCATGCTGTTTGAACCCTGATGGTGATGTCAGCATATCTGAGCACTTAGCTGGCTCCATTAGTCGTATTTTGTGTCCCATTAGTCAGTAAATGTGTCACACCTGCAGAGAGGGGATTATAATCCTTGTACAACACCTATAAAGTCCCCCTCTGGCTAATGCACCACATGCTAACAAGGCAAATACAGAGGTGAGTCAGTCTCCGCTGAACTTTCTTCAATGTTCATTAAGTTAGAATTACTCTTCTTATTAATTTGCAGTGTGAAATGTTGTTTGCGAGCGCTGGGTGATGCTGTGTAACCCCTGATCTGTCGAGCTGTGGAGTTAAGTGAGTGAGGAGGCTGATGTTATTGTGTCTGTTTTTGTTTTTATTACAAATGTGGCAGTCCTAATGGAAGCGAACAGCAGAGTAATGGTGCAGGTGTTGTTGCTGGCGTTGGTGGTTCAGGTCACCCTGTCCCAGCACTGGTCCTACGGATGGTTACCAGGTGGAAAGAGAAGCATTGGAGAGCTGGAGGCAACCATCAGGGTGAGTGATTAAAACTTTAACAGAAGCACCTTCACTGAATTGTTCCATTAAGGCTGACTTTTTGTCCTGTGTGTGTGTGTGGGGGGAGGGTCATAGTTTGTTTCATCTTTTTTTTTTGTGCTTTAGATGATGGGCACAGGAGGAGTGGTGTCTCTTCCTGAAGAGGCGAGTGCCCAGACCCAAGAGAGACTTAGACCATACAATCTAGTAAGTGCTTATTATACATAATTTATAACCAATGTCTACTTCAATTGTACAATATTAATGTACACTACACCACTGTGTTCCAAAGCAGCAATGACAATATACAAACTGCTCAATGGCTGTTTTTATTATTCCCTCTTTGTGTGATTGACTGTGAGCATGATTCATTTTTATCACTTCAGACTTGTTGGGTATTATATACATTAAAATTTAAATATTTGTCAGATTAAATATTCAGGCAGCAGCAGCTGAAATAATCCACTGATATCTAATTTCCAGATTAATGATGATTCCAGTCACTTTGACCGAAAAAAAACGGATCCCTGATAATTGAAGAGAAGAGAAACAGAGACTGTATCATTATCAACAGCAGTGACGGATCAGCCGGGGGGGGGGGGCAGGACTTCAACAAATCACAGTTTATTACACTCATATCAATTACACGTCTTTAATGTTTAAAACCGTGTAAAATTGTAATAAACTTTTGAATTCATGATGTTTATTCATTCAATCTGATTTTTTTTAAAGCTTGTATTTGGTCATTAGGGCTGAAATGATGCTCCTTTTTAATTGCCTTTGTAAAGCAGCCACGACCGACAAGCATGACAAACTTGTGACACAACAATCTTAGCATGACAACAGCTGGTGATTAAGCCAATTTATTAGAAATCAATGACTTAATTGAATTTGTTACAGTTTTGGTAATTCCATTTTCTGCCACGCCAGTCATGTGCATATGTGATGTGGGAAATTACACAAGCTGATTTTTTTTTTTTTAAATCTGAATGTTGATAAGACAACATGCTCCTAATGTCCACAGCAGCTCCCCGCTAAATGAAGCTTACTGCAGTCATCCAAAACAGACCAAACTTCTTTTTTTTTCTCTCTTTCCTTCTCCTCTCTGTACAGGAAATTGGTGTTCATTATAAAAATTGGAATTTCATATCAGGAAAGGAAAAGAATCAGCAGGGGGCATATGTTTTAAAGAGAACTCATTTTCTGGCAAAGCCCCTACAGACAGAGCACCATACTAATCGCCTGGTGCATAAGGGGCCAGGATTCATGAACTGTGCTGACACCAGGGGAGGCCCCCGCATTGTTAGAGCGCAGTTGTAATGCACACCAATGAACCCAAACCCGCTGGCACAACTGGGAAAAGGTGAACATTATAAAAGCACATAGAATTAAAGAGAAATTAAAACACATTCCATTGCACTTGCAGAACAATGCTTGTTCATTTGTGATACTTCACATCGTTGGTTTAATATTCATGGTTGAAATTTGCATAACACAATCATTTTCTTTGATGAGGAAAGTGCTATATATTCTACTTCTACCTTCTTTGACAAAGTTACAGAAGGAAATGTTGTCCTGGGCATTTTCTTCTTTACACTTATCTTAATTTTCAGTGACTCCGGAACATCCTCATGAAAGATAATTATGCTTTTACAACATTTCTAAAATATGGTTTTAATTCAATTTGGACCATGTGTGTGAGAATAATTAATGTTTACAGATAAAGCATAAAATCCTATAAATTCCCTTTAAATAATCCCAAAGCACTTGCTGTGAAACTTTCTCCCTCCCAGTGTCCTCATCAAGGACCTGCCTAATTGCACGTATATCAGGACAACAAAACCTGCTGGTATCTATGTTTCCAAATTTGATTTAACCTCACTTTCTCCTTCCCAGACCCCCTGGTGGATATTCACTTTGTTTACCTCAAATTAAACTTCATATTGTTTACAGCCTCCCGGTCCCTGAACATTTTATAGCATTTTAGAATTATTTATTTATTTATTTTTTGTAATGATTGTAGAGTTGGGATTCATTTGAATGTTTCCCTCATCTGCATGAAAATTATATAATTAACTTTTGATTAACCAGCTCAGTTGAGTTGGTTCCCCCATGCACACTGGTGAATAGTACCCACCGCATTTTAATGACTGTTTTCCAATTGAGTGGCGACCTTTTCATCAAAGAGCCACAACTGGGGCTAAACAACGGATAGAAAATAATCACGGCGAAGACAATGGTAGAGGCCGACTAGGCTAGGATGTCATCCTTAAATATAACAAACAAAGATGAAAGCCGCCTTACTGCATGTAGCGGCTGTGGAGAGAAGCCAAGTGCTTATGCTGCTGGATGCCCCATTGTTAAAGCTGTTGGAGGTCACGTCCATTGGCATAGAGAGGGAAAGGACAGGAAGCTGAGAATGGCCCATTGTTACATGTCCTTGCTCAGAGGGAATTCCATTATGAAGGGCAATACATTTTTGATACTTTGATTTTTGTGCCATTCATTTGTTTGAAAAACAGAACATATTTGGATAATGGCTTCAGGAAAAAAGGGGGTCTCAGAGCACCTCCATCCAAGGCTACAGCAAGGCATTAAAACACCTGCCAATCAAGCACATCCGAGCAGATGTGCATCCTCGCCGAAGCCTAGCATCAAATAAGCATTCTATCATATGCATAATATACTTTTCATTTCATCACTATTATGCTCCTTGCACTGTGTGTGTGTGTGTGCATGCTACTGATGGGTCATAGGAAACTTTCATTGAAGCGGAGTGTATAATAAAGTCATTTTCCAGGTGCTTGTTGTGGCTCTTATTATGAACAGAATGATAATTTCCCCTAGAGGAATCTGGCACTGCATATCAATTGAAGTTTAGTGTGGGTCTTACTATGTTCCCGGAGGCTATAGTAGAAGGCAAAGTCATCTTCAGAGAGAGTCTAAATGTCAGGGAGGTCTTCAAACACTTTTTTTCCCAGAGCCTTACAGAAAAGGGTCTGTTGGAAGTGCAATGTCTTGGAATTGATATAGTGGACGTGAGGTAACAAAAAAAGAAGGGGGGGGGGATGCAGGTGACATGAAATTTAATTAAGAAAATACATATAAAAATACAGGTAGAAAAAAATAACATTATTGCTTTTCTTACTGGGTTCTAAGGTGTAGAATCTGTTCATAGTCACTGTTTTGTCATGTTCGCGCCTCTCCACATGGTGACACTCTTGAGCTGCGTGTTCTGAGTCTCCTCCTGGACGCCGGCTTCTCAGCAATTCCATCACTTAAGTTGCAGAAACTGTTATTCCCCTCTAAATCTAAGGCTTCAATCAATCATCGTGAACAAAAAAAAAAAAAAAAAAGAAAAAGAAAAAATTGCTAATTTGCCTGCACACTGACTGACAGAGTTTGTGTTTATAACAAGGGTTTTGTACAGTTTTGCAGCAGAGCTCCTCGTGGCCTGGAACTATAAAGCTCAGTGTTTAATAAAAAAAAAATACATTTTATCTGTGGAAGAAGTCATTCTTACTTTTGCATTTGTAAGAGCGTTCATTTATTTAATTCTATTTTTTCTTTAGTTCTTCTGTGAGCAAAGTGCTGAAGCATAGCTATAGCTATACGGTAGCATGTACAGTAGTGGATTGGCCTTCCTTCTCCTTCTTGGCTGGCAGGGAACCTTCCTGTTGTGATCCGACTTCTCTCCTTTGATCAAAGAACAGTGTTAAAGCACTGGGAGAAGGAGGAGGTATGAAATATGAATGAATACAGCTGTGTTTTGATGGATATGTCTCAAAGTATCCCAGTAAGAGACTGCTAAAGGCCAGGAAATCTGTTTGTGTTGTGGAAATAGGCTCTTCCTCGCTTGTTTCTTTACCAGCTTCATCTTGGGTAGCTTTTCACTTCATATTTTAGAGATCCTTTGTTAGGAAAGAGATCAGCTCCTCATCCATGCATTTGTAGGAAACTGTTCTAAGAGGGCCTAGTTCATAATATATATCATTAATGACACCAATTCCTTTGTTTGGTCTTGAAAACACCTTTTGAACAAATCGAGCGTCAGCCATGAGAGGAAGAGGATATTTATTATTTTTCTAGGGTAGACCCAAAGTTCTCACAGATGGAATGAGATCTTATGTGAGGTGATGGAGGCTTTGTCACTAGTTATGTCTGTGATTCCATTTCCTTTTCTAAAACCCCACAGGGGAGCTGTGACTCATTTTGAAGTTGGAAGTTGATACTGCAGCGTAAAACTAACATTCCCATCTGAATTAAGAAACTATCAGAGCTCACACACGTTTCAGATTCTTCTGAGTGAGATAAACTCATCTTTCTAATGACTCGTCTTTAATAAACAAAGATAATAAAAACACAGTTATTAGCAGACAATGTAAAATGAAAATGGGCGTCTATAGATTACACCACACAGCAGCTCAACTGTGCGATTAACAAGACTCTCTTTTATATTAACTAAGATCCAGCCTTTGGACCTGTGGCAGGACAATGTCTCTGGGCTACTGAAGGTTCAAAAGTTTCTGCGTGAGCTTTATTAGCCTCACTAATAGCTGGGTTCCCCAAATGCCAGGGTCCACCTCTGCTGGGAGTCGGGGCTCAGATCCTGTCAGAGTGGGGTCGCACTAACCAACTGTAATCTTTAGGGTACTCCACTCCCGCTGACCTACATCTAACGCCGGTTCCATCCCCCCCGCTTACCCCCAACCGTCATCCTTTCCCTTCCCAATCTGGCCTACCCATCCCACGTCAGTTATGCCACCCTTGGCTATCCCTCCCACATCTTACCACCCTTGTGTGATAGCATCCCTCCACCCAACCCGCCCCATGCTTGTTCCAGCCTTGTCCGGCTGGCCGCAGCGAGGAGCACGCCTTATCCTGTGGTAATGGCAATTAGCAGAGTAAAGCAAGCTGTGGAGAAGACTGGATCCCTGTCCACGTTTCAACCCCAGATCACGAGTCTCCAGCTCGACTTCAAGGCAAAACATGCAATTAGCTACAATAATGATAATGTGTTGTAGGGGAACAAAGAGAGGGTAAAACAGACTACTGGTGTGAGGGAGAGTGGGGTGCTAATAGTAGGGGGGTTATTTGAATGCCCTGGTGCAGATAGGAGACCAAATCAGACTGATTATCAAACGTATGATGAATTACATTTTTCCTCTAATTATCCATGCCTTTTATGTGTAAACCAACTGAGTGAATTTTGCATTCTAGACATCTCTGGTCAGTGGTCTTTGGGCATCACACTGGGGTTACGTCTTTTATTTCCTCCAAGAAACATACAAGGAGTTACTCATGTGGCTAGGCTGATGGGAAGAAGGGAGAGATACACTGACAATTTTCTTAGTTGACTTAATTAGATACTTTCAAAAATGTTTGGCAGCCGTACAGTGATGGAGAAAGGGGGGAAGTATGTGGTTTTGATGTTTGACTATCGCAGATGTGTTGACACAGAGTCAAAACATGCTGGAAACAAACCGCAAAACCCAGACCACAAATAACAGCATTTCAAGTCAAGGTTGTGAGTAGATACAGTTGAGAAGCAAGACTTGCCGCTTTTGGTTGGAACACAAAAGTGCAGCGCCTATTCTCTCCGCTGTGAGCAGAGACCATTCCTACAGTCTTACATCCAGAGGTTTATAGAGGATATTTTGCTGGGTGTTGTGCAAAACGAACCGTGTCCCCAGAGCAGCAGCAACTTCACCTTGGCGGAGTAATGCTGTGATATTCTGTTTATTCTTCACTCACTTCATTTTACTCAGAGGAAATCCTCTGGAGATGGCTTATCTTGGAGCTGGAACAGGTGCACTCTAATTTACTCCTATTGCTTGGGGAGCCCAGGGGCCCCTGTAGAGAAGAAAGTAGCGATGTAGCACACTCCACTGTAAAGCACAAACAGTCAGAGAAAGAGCATTTAATCGAAAGAGAAGAAAACTGTGAGCTTTGAGTGCAGCCGTATCATTTGGATGCAGAAAATCAGTTTTTTTTTCCTCAGGAAAAAGGACCCGTCATTTCATTTAACTTTCATTTGTTCAACACTGTTTACTTTGCTTGAAACTGTCATGCTACACTTGGCAGAGCACCAGATGACGTGGGGGGGACCTGTTGTGTTACCCCTGCATAATAAAACACCTTCTCACCAGCCATTCCTAAAATATCTAGAATATTTAGCTTAAAAATGTTTTATAGCATCCTAGATATGAACCAGTTAAGTTAAAGTATAAATAAATGTATATGCTATGGCCTATTTGTTTTAGTAATGCTGCAGGAGGGAAAAAAAAACAAACTTTGTTTCATCTTTCACCCTCATCCCTGCTTTCACTACGAAAAAGGCTAAGCTTTCAACTTTGAATTTACTCTCCAATTCCTTTTCTTTAGAGAACTATGGTTTTGAAGAGTGGAGCTGGTATGTTATTTGTTCGGTATATTATAAGTCTGAATTCAGTCAGTATTTTTGTTTTGTGTTGTTCATCTCTTGGGAATTATGCAATCAAAGCAGATGCCTCAAGCAGTCTAGAAAGCGCCCCTTGTGAATAAGAGAAAATCTTGTACACAGCATTTTTTGTATGTGTGTATGAGGAAGGGGGGCATGACAACAAAGCAAATATATGGCATTGTTCTCTGTATACTATACCCGTATGCTGCACCTTTTTAAAAAGAGAGTATCGCCATCACACTTGTGTTCATTTCTTAAAAAAAAAAAAAAAAACGTCAGACCATTTGACTCTGCTCAAATGACAATTGTGCACCACTGATGAAGTGAATAACTATGAATGATGCAATGGTGTCTCAACCGTAAATGCATCTCTATGCTGAAAAAAAGGTTTGAAGACTGTGTAGCTAGCAGAATTTCACAGAGAGACGTTTCTCACTCAGGAAAAACAAACACACAACAGACAAAGGCAGAAAAAAGTGAAGTAAACACAAAGAGCAACACAAGGACAACAAGAGAAATATCATATACACTTTTAATGAGTGTGCCTGCCCCGAGCTTCTGTTTTTAATCACCTTTCTGTGTGACATAATTTGCTGCAAGATTGTATATGCTTGAGGGACTTTCAGTTCTTGTCAACTCAAGAGCATTTGAACCAATCAATACCTGTCTATCCTGTGGCACACTCATAGTTGGCCATTAGGAAAGAGCTGCTTAAAGTAAGCTCAGCCAATACCATTAGCCCTAGCCTAAGGGCAGTTCCATGCCTTAGTCAGGGTAGGCACCTGCCCCCGTCACCCCCACCTCACCCCCTTAACCCCCCTCCACCCCTCCCCCTACCATTAAGAACCTCCCCTGAGACATCATTTGGACACATCGGCCAAAGAGCACTTCTTTATTCCCTCTCTTTTCTTTCCCCGGCTCTACCAAAAATCAATACATCTCCCCTTTTTCTTATTTTCACAATTTTGCCTCAATATTATTCTCTTCTCTGCCAGAAACCAATGGACTATCCTCTTTTGTCTTTTCATCTACAATTTCCTGTGACTAATGTCTCCACACCTCATGTTTCCAGGGAAGGAATTGGAAAATAATTAAATTATCTTGTCATGTTGATATCAGACACACGTGCGCAAACATTTTGAAAACATTGTGCACATTCTGTATGCAGCTGCTCCCACTTTGACCCTTTATATAGATTTATATCTGTATATATGTGTATGTGTGTGTGGCACTTTTACAGAATTGCGTTTTTATAGAATTGCCTTACAAACTCAGCAGATTTTGTAGCTGTGCCTAAACTGAATCATTTGTTGTTGACACTCAATAAGGGAGACATCAGTGCTCAGATATCTTCACAGTAATGAGTGAACTTCCTCTGTGTCAGTGTTTTTCTGCTTCAACCATGTCATAATACCAAACCCTAGAGAACAGAGCAGCATACGCAGTAATGCCTCCTGACTGCTTCTAATTTTATAGCGAGGCAATGAGTCCACACAGCACAAAGTTTCCCGACGAGTGATACAATATTATGTCCTTAGAAGGGTCACTCAGTTATTGCCCTACCCAACCCAATAGAAACAGCAAAAGTGGGGTACTGCCCTAAATCTTAGCCAGTGCTGTTTACGATAATAACTCTGAAGAGTGATAGCTGGTTCCGCAGCACTGGCGATTTCTGTGGCCGCCTATATCGATCGGGGGGTCCTAATGAGCAGCAGCGGAGCTGTGGCTAATGGTGTTGTGTCTGGTGTCCGTGGTAAACGCCCACGTTGAGATTATCATTCCCAGGGGGGACTGAGAAAGGTTTTGCCAGCCCAAGCCCTCAGGGTGTGAGCGACACACTTCAGGGGTCAAGGTAAACTATCAAATGAACAGCCCGGCCTTTTCCTCCCTTCCTTTAAGGACCATACCATACCACTTCTACAGTAACGTTTCAGTCTGCACACAAACACACATTTTCTTATTTCATACACAAAAGAATATTATAATCTCACCACCCTGTTGCAACCATACTTGATTACTTCCCTTCTTTGTCTCTACAGTAGTTGTAAAAAGCAATTACCGGAGCATTGATGGAGACTTCACCAAACTGCCTAACTGTTATTAAGAGACCTCAAATGAGACCTGGCTTGACAGACTGATAATGGCTTATTTGACTTCAGAGATCGCCCTGGCACAAACACTCCAGCCCCTTCACATACCCATGGCAGTCATTGTCCTTTGCTATGCATGGCCATTCTGGTGGTCTTGAGTGACATCCAACAAGTTCAGCAGATTCCGAATGTAAGTGCACACTAGATAGTATCTTCAAAGAAAGAGCCGGAACTGTCCTGATGCAATGAAGGGAGTTGTTGCTCCCTTCATAAACCTGGCTAGGAAATGGAACCTGCTGTCAACTCACATGTGGGAAACTCTTTAAGCTACGTGGACAATTAAGTTTAAAAAAAAAAAAAAAAAAGCATCTTTATGGCTGCAGCCGCCTCCTCCATTCAACAGACTATCCCTCCATGGATTATGCTTGATGGTATTCAGCTCAGGGTGCGTGCAGAGCATTAGTAGGGCACATTCTAATGAAGTCAAAACCAACGCACAGCACCTCTCAGAGTCATGCCCTGTTTGGAGTCACACTTCCATGTCCTGGCAAATGCTGAGCATGTAAAACAGAACTGTCAATTATTCAACATGAACAGGAGGATGTATGGAGTGACATGGGGGGTGGACAGGGGCCGACTAAGCCTCGGGCAGATAGGGGGTACCACTTTGATGTGAGTGTGTGGGCCTGCAGAGTTGAGCAAGGTGCACTGGGTAATCCACCACCATCACCACCACTCCTTCGTTTTTCTCTCCCCTCCCTTCCAGTGCTGAGGCTCTTTGCACCCTTTGTGTCCTGCTTCATTTTCCCCTCTGACATGCACTCCTCCCTCCATCCCCTCACTGCATCTTCGCACATACATAAACAAACCAACACACTCATGCAGTACATGCACATGTGCACACACAGTGACATGAAAGCAAGCTTCCTTTGTTCGTTAACCAAACAAGAGCAGGCAGCACTTGTTACAGATAATAAAGTTGTGAATGGCTGATTTTGGAGAAATAGCGTTGTTGCAGTGTCACAGGAATGGCATTACTCATTTATACAATGAATACTAAAAGTTCCTCTCTCTAGAGTCTCCTCTCGTAGTCATACAATAGCAAGCTTAATTACATTAAGTTCTGAGAAGAGAGAAGTTAATGGATGACATTTTGCTACACCATGAGTGCTCCTTCCAATAACAATAGAAACCCAAATAAGACCTAATTAATATGCATAGCAGAGCCAATGAACTTAATTGTCAAGTTGCTTTTATCAACCTGTCAAAGGATTGACAATTAAAACAGCCTCCGTTAAAACTTTAATGAGAAGCAAGTAGGATAGAGGGATGATGAGGGAACAAAAAGACGCAAGCTTCATCCGTCATGAAAGACGCTACAAGACAACTACCCATTATTATTTCCTATCAGGATAAAACTATGCAAATCATATTATGCATTTTTAAATAATGAGTCAATGAGTAATATTTAATTTATTACCTATACTCTTAGAATGAATATTTAACGCTGTTTTTAAGTTGATGAATTCATTAGATAATTTAGTGTTGAGCTGTAACAGGAAATTCTTTTCTTTTTTCTTTCCTTTTTTTAAACCTACTACGTCCTTCGGTTTCTGTCCTGCAATCCAGAACAAGTGTGTGTCAGCGTTCAAGTTCAACAAGTAAACTTCCTAAAGTCTTCTCTCAAGGAGGCCAGAGCACCTGATTGTTTTCAGTGCAGCCTGAGCACTGCTCAGGTCTGTACTTGGACCTGGAACTGAGGGAAAGGCTGCATTCTGACTTGAGTTTTTATCCCAACATTGACACCAGCATGTCGATGTTCCAGAGGGGAGTTAAAACTGCTGACTCACTCCCAGTGTGCTGGTTGTTGTTCTCCCTTACAGATGTGACCGTTAATAGGCCTGCATCCATAATCATTAGTGTGTCTCAGTGCACAGGTACCCGATGGGCCCCGTGCGTCTGCCATTTGGTCTCGGTTCACTGTGCTTGCCTGCAGATGTGAGCGAGACACACACCTGCTCAGGGGCTCTCAAACAGACCGGCGCCATCCGTCACAGCTCACGCTACACTCGCTCTGTCGGAACAAGGCCTTGGTTCCGGTCCAACGGCCCTCAGACTGTAGGTCAGCGGCCGTCTCTCGTGATGAACCCACCCTACCATGAATCATATTCTCTCGTCCCTTTATACCCACTCCACTCCATCCAACCCAACCCTCATCGCCCCTGTTCATGGTTCGCTTTTCCCTCAAACAAGCACTCAAGCGCACTGAGGTAGCTCAGGTGAGCCAGGTAAAGACAGCACCTTAAAGAGAGACATAAACTAATGATCATGTTTTCCCACATCCTGTACTCCCCCTGCCCATAAGCCACAATGCACTCAATAAAAAAAAAAGAAAGAAAAAAAATCCGTGTGGGTCTTTCACGGGCATCAGGCCACGCTTCACACTACATTTGTTGATGTGTGCATGCATGTGCACGTCTCATGCCAGCCCGCCTCCCATCAAGTCCTAATGAGGCCAGCTGGCTCTGTGCTCGGACCAAACCAAACTGGAGACGGCACAGTCCTGGCTCTCTCCGCCTTGTACACCCCTCCTCCCAGAAGCCTCCCACCCACCCTCCTTCTCCTCCAGATATCTTGGAGAACCATGGACGGCTGAGCACACAAGGCAGATTTGGAAATGGCCAGTGTGTTTGTTAAAATCTACGATGTCTCCCAGATCCCTTGGCCAGGGCCTGAATTAGAAAGTCCACGGCTGCAACCCCAGACCTGCCTCCCCCAGTTTCTTACCACTACTGTGTTTTCTGCATCTACAACAGCAGCAGTGATGTTAAGGTCTGCTGCAGAACAGCGGAAAGGAGGAGATACCCTGAGGCACAGTCAGGGGAATATTGTACCTGACTATGGAAACAGAAACACAGTCAATGTTACATATATCTACAGTAACTACAATAAAAACACAGACAGATAAAACAGATCCTAGATGACATGTCATAATTTGCTTCTCAAAAATTCAAACAGTTAGAGACATCATTTTAACTTTAGTGTCCATTATCACTGAACTATTTTTTTTAATGGTATTATCGGGAAGATTATTTCTTATTAGACTCCAACAGTTAATTTCACTGCAGACTAATTAGAGCCATTTCACATTATTAACAAGCATTATTGTTGATAAGGGCCAAAGAGGTCTGCAGAGAGACGTGCATTGTCCGGGCTGTTTCTTGGCATGCAGTTATGTCCATGTGGGTGAGTAATTCCAGTTCCCTTGCAACGTCTCCTTGACAACTAACAATAAAATACCTGCTCTTAGCAGCACACGAAATCACGCTCTTTGTGAATGCACATTCAGGGAACATCTCCACGTGCATGATTTAGCAGACACTACACCCACATTCACACATAATCAATGTGTCCGTCTGTGCATAAGCGTGTGTACATCAACATCAGTTAACATTCAGTAAACAATACACAAACACATGTCTTGTCCCCCTTCATGCAGTCAGATAGCAGATCGTGTTCACTATAGTGTGAAGACAGCAGACTGCATGTGAGCTTTTTTGCCCAGGAAGAGAGACTGGACCAGGGGGAACACCTTAACAGGTAGCCCTGGGGTGCTTACCAGAGTTCGGGCAGCCAGGGGGAGAGAGTGGCTCTGGGAAGCCGTACCACCACTATCCTCTCTGTCCACTGATTATGAAGCAGGTCCCAGACGGGTGCCTTTAGGAACCCCCCAGGCTACTCACAGCCTCCTTCTCCTCTGTTACAGGATCTGTCGCTGGGGGATTCGACTGAAGTGTGAAGAGGGGTGTATGTGGAAGACATGCCGAGAATTCTAAATAGGTACATTCTGATTTCATTTGTTGTCTCTGTGTTAAGTTTTGTTCTGGTTACAGATTTGAAAAAAACATTTTTTTATTTATTTTTTTCCTATCGCATTCAGTGTCAGTGTGGAATTGATTTCAGATCATTTCGATTTGACTTGTGTATTCCCCGGATTACCCTGCATGTTTCAGTTGTTGAAATACTCCAGCTCCAAACAGAAAATGTCCTGCTTTGTATGTGCTACAAGAGCTGAGAGGAAAAGGTCTCAACACTTGGGCTCAACTATAACCCTGTCTTGAGTTATGATGACGTCCCAAGTTTGCAAAAGCCCTCTGGCTTCAACTATCTCTGACATGTTGTGCGTGTGCGTGTTTGTGTGTGTGTGTGTGTAAAACTCCTTGCAAAGTCCAAAAAAAGAAAGAAAAAAATCATAACTAATGAGCCCATTTAGCGCCCAGCACCTGACTTTGGCCCGTGATCTCCGGGAGACATTAGAGGCAATTTGCCATCGACTTCAGGGCTCTTGTCCCAAACGTTATCAATGAGCTTGTCAGGTAGAGACCTAACCTCCCTTTGTTTCCTCCTGCACCCCCCTCTCTGCTCCAGTCCCCCAGCCTGCTCCCCGGGCCCCTGAAGAGGAACCAGCGGCATGATGTCACACACCTGTTTGGCTGGAGGCTGCGGCCCGGCGATGCTCGCAGCCGTGGGTGTCGCGTTGGCACCCCTCGCTCCCCCCTTGTCGCTGCCTGCTACGCCCCGTGGATGTGTCAAAATGGCAGATGATGGTTGGGGTGTGTGCAGCTGCTTGGGAAGAGGAGTGCCAAGGGCGCTCATTTCCTGCGGTGAGTTTTAATTTGCTCTACCCGCGTCTTCTGAAGAACCCTACCACCCCTCCACCCCCCCAACACACACACACAAACACACACATTCATCTATTCCTATAAACTTACCTCAGTGTACACTGACTTGCGATAAACACACATACTGTATACAAATCTGCCACCACCCAAGGGAATAAAAGCCCCACATGCCCACATAGAGGTGAGTGCATGGGGGGGGGGGGGGGGGGGGGGGGTTAGCAGGATGGTGCCAGACTTTTGGGTTTGAGTTTTGGAAGCACACTTTTCTTGAAACTTGATCTAACTGGTGCATCTACAAATCACTTCTTAGAAGCATTCAGCTGGGTAAAAAGAGACAAGTCACAAAAACTGCTGCTGCAATATGCGGCTAGCATAGCTACGTTATGCGAGGGGTCTGTGTCTCCTGACATCTGCTGTGCAGTTGTCACTGGTAACTTAAATCCCCATTGATCAGACAGCTAGAGTGAATTTGTGTTTCTGTTTTTTTTCTAACTCCCACTTTGCGAACAAACCCATTTTCACACGGGGCACACGCATATACCTGACAGTTACACCCAAACAAGCCTTGCTGTTTACTCGAGAACAAACACATAGACGCCAACCAGCAAATCTATTCTCAATACACACATCACCCTAGACGTAAAGAGATTCAATTTTCGCCTACCGGGAGTGTTTCCTTTTTTTTTTTTACGCAACAATTTTTTCCTTTCTCTCCTGTGTCAAGACAGCTGCCTTTGATGTTAGCATCTAATATACGGGGCTAAAAAACTATAGTTTGCTGTGAGCTGACAGATAAAACAGTGCAAGACGCCATTACCCCGCAAAGCGGAATAATGAGGAGACCTGAACACACAGAAGACAGGAGCCCAGTTGAATTACCGTGGTCTCTCATCCAAGGTGGGAGCTTTTTGACAGCTTTCCAGGCAGCACAACACATTACCATACTGACGCTGCTCTGTAGTGCCAAAGAAAAGCTTTGATGAAAACATAACTGGGAAACTGGGAAATCTTTATATGTGTGTGAGAGCATTTGTGTGTGTGGCGTGTGTGTGCGTGCACCTCTGCGCGTGTGCACATCCATGTTGCATACGTGTATCTTCATTGAGTGTGTTTGTGCACGTCTGCAAGTGCCTGTGTGTGTGTGTGTGTGTGTGTGTGTAACAACAAAGACGGGACAACAATGGGAAACCAAGCAGTGTCAAGCTGCAACTTTATGTTCTCTAATTACTAAGTGGATACTGTATTCTTGAGTGTGCTCCTATTGGCTGAGATACAAGGGCTTCTTTTTTGATTTATATTCATGTTGATGATTCAGTTGAATTATCAAAGTATCAAACCCATCTGACAATATGTCTAAAAGAAAGTGGAGAGTAATGCTGCCAAATTTATTCTGCCATTTCATTAATGTGGTTAGCTAGTTAGTTATCCATATTCTAACAGAGTAGGCTTGATGTTAGATCTTTGGCAAGGACACCCTGTACTGAGTTTTGGCACGGTACTGTGCCGCAGTATGCTGCTGACTCTGGGTCTTAACGACAGGCTAAACGAAGCGGGCGTTACGGCCCCCTGGATAGGTCATTACTCGTCCGTGGCCAAGAGCTAAACTGGAGCAGGGCTTTTTAAAGAGGGGAGCAGGTGTGTTTCACCATAGGGGCTGGAGCCGGCCCAAGACCAAACAGCCTTAACGGTCTTTATCTCCTTCATAATGAGGCCACGCTCTCCACACACCCGAACTCTGCCCACATGGGCTAATGCTGGAGGTATGGAGACCCAACCCTCCCCCCGGTTAAATGGTGACACTTTCAAAATGACCCATGCCCCGAGCAATGGAGGAACAGTGGCATGTCATGAATGTCTATAGACTTAAAATGATAGGGCGCGCTGCCATTTAATGAGACTTTCTTAAGAATTTAACCCAGTTAATTATCAAAAAGTGCCTCTACAATGGAAGAAAATACCTTTGAGTATACAAGTGATGTGTTGACCTTTTCTTGTTTAAAAGTAAAATGTTTAAATAACTGTGCACTGGATAAGGGTTCCTCAGCGTCTGTGTGTGTGTGTGTCTAAGAGAGTGGTTTGGTGTGTATTTGTATGTGTGAGTGGCTGCGTACGTGAGTGTGTCTGAGTGGTATTGTCCCTCTCCTCTTTCACCTGTCTGAGTAGGTTCTCTAGTATGGTCCCTGCGCTCCCTACAGTCTTCTCAGCCCTGTCAGCCGAGTTGAACTTGATCAACATCAAACGGCATAGCATTCAAAAGTATTAGTGTTCTCTGTTGATGGGCCCTCTTGCTATCACAAATCAGTCCCTGAGCTACTTCATTATTTATCTCTAATTCATCAGTGTTGTCTCCACACACGGGCAGTAATGCACACACATATATCCAATGCATGCACACACACACAGGGACACACATCCAGCACATTAATCTCTGCTTACCTTCAGCAGAGCTGCTTTTGTTTCCATGATGCTCTATGTCATCATTAAAAAAAAATAAAAATGATTTTTCTTCTACCTTTTTTCCTCAGGTCACTGCTAAACCAAAATATTCCTGAGGAATGATTAGGCTCATGCTTGTACTTTGAAAATGCTGATTATTGTATGGACCCCACAGGCCCGGTGTTTTTCTCCGAGCATTCTGGGGATGTGAGTCCGAAAGTAGCCCCATGGTGCCGTGACCTCTGACCTAGCGTGGGCGATCCCACCAGATGTGGAGTGTGTGCTGGGACAGTGGCGAGGGGCAGCTCGGTCTCACGCGGGGAGGCCCTGTCTCCCCAAACTGCCACAGAGAGCATGGCCAGAGGGGTTCTGTCAGCACCGTTATCAATCATACTCCCTCCCTGTCTCTCTCTCCCTCTTTCTCTCCCACTTTTTCTTTCTCTCACTCTCTCTTTCACACCGTTTCCTTTTTGCACTGTCTCTCACTTTACCTCATTCACCGAATTTCCCTGTTCTATTCTCCGCTTTTGTTTTTCTCTCACTTTTTTTTTCTCTTAGATATCTTCTTTTCCACTTTGGCTACCAGCTCTTTACAGTCACATACTGTACACGCCTTCAGCACCCCCCCCCCCACCCCCCTTACATACACACACTTTAACCTTCCTAGTGTGACTTTTTCTCTTTCGTTCACTCTCTCATCTGTTTCACCCCTGTCTTGCTTCCATTTTAACACACTTTTACACTTAAAAATGTTTTTTTTTTTATACTTGTCCTTTAAATTGACAAAGCAGATGCTCTGGAAGGATGCAATACATTGCTCCAAATCCAGAAGGATTACATAGAGAGTGATTGATCTTACCCTAGGAATCTGACTCAAGAAATGAAATAGAGAAGTGGACAAAAGAGCAAATAAAAAAGGACAAAAAAAATCAACATCAGAAAAAAACATATATATATATTTATAGAGGACACTCAGGAAGGCTTCACCAAGATTAAGTTTGAAAATAACTTCATTTTTTTCTTTTGAGGATGCAGTGTAATGGGAGATGGAGGCAGGGGTCATGGTTTGAGAAATAGATGCCAGTTGTCCCTGCCATCCGGTGTGAGGTGTTCTCTGACACATGGCACTTTGAAGGCCCCAGTCCCTCCTATCGCTGCGATCCTTTACATCTGCAATCAGGGCAAATGGGTTACAGCCAGCACAACAGACAACAACTAAATAAACAACATACCTGGGGTGGATCCCCTCCAATTCCGGACTGCCAGTCTGGCTTTGGTGCATTTTTAAAACATCACTAGGTAATTGAACTCGAATGTTCACACTGACACATTTGCATGGGGGTAAAGGAGGGAGGGGGGTTGGTGTAAGCAATGGAGCAGCTGGTACGCACCAGTACGACTCCGGCTCAACCAGTCCTTCTGACTTCATATGTAGCACTTAATTGGTTCCCAAGGCAAGAATGAAATATTTAGCTCGCACGTCCTTTAAAATGCGATTGATTTTGATCTGACAGCTGTGCCTGTCCCGCGCGAGGGAGAGGGAGAGAGAGAGAGAGAGAGAGAGAGAGAGAGGGTGAGGGCTGTCTGGGCTCATTGCCTGAGAATAGTGCGACAACACCCACTCACCCGCACACGAACACCAGTATATGGCCACTGAATGTAAAGGATCACTCATGGATGCCATATGCTTTCAACTAAAGCCTCCTTTTAAACCTCCCTATTTAACCTCTATAAGAGACAACATCCTTTGGAGCTTTGGACGATCATGAGTGAAAGTAGTTTTTTCTTTATCTGTGCAAGTTCAAAGCTGTACAGTATATAAAATTCATATATGGTCTCTTACACCAAAAACTAAAATGCAAATGTATATTTTATATCTAAATGATTAAAAGCATGCAAAGAATTTTCAATTTTCAATGGCACATCTTCCTCAGATTTAAACACACTTAGCTGTAACCTTGTCTCTGTAGGTGCATGTTCCACTCCAGCAGTAACGCTCCGACCAAAGTGAGGCAGATATCCAATCAAATTGGATTAATGTCACTAATTATATGACAGAACTGAGAGATGCAAGGCAATGGTGTGGTCACGCCATAACATGATAGAAATGCATTAAATGGAAACCTGCATGGGATCCATGGCTGGGAACCTCCCCCCTGTCAAATTGACTAAGCTGCAAATTACGCACAAACGGATATATCCTTTATATAACAGCAGTGATTTTCTCCACTTTATCCTACCTGTCAAGCTCAGAACATCACAGGCTAATTCTTTATTAAGTGAAAGGGCATCGGGGACCAGATGATCCAATTTAAGTACATTGGGCAGAATAGAAGACTAATTAAAACCCATATTTTTACATTATTAATTTTGGAACTTCACTTTTAATGAATGTGAAATGACAGGCCTTCCATTTATACACACATACTCTTTGGGATGCTCAACAGGGGAATAAGAGTTACGAGTGTACTGCAGGGGCTAAGAAGAATTTTTAAGCATCCATGACAGACTTAATATCAAAGTTTAGACAAAGGTGCGTATAGCTAACTTCTGCATTGTAAACACAGCTGTTAATTGACTGTATGGAGTCTTGGTTTTATTTGGGGCTGCTGTGAGGCTTGAGACAAAAAGTAATCAGGACGTCTGTTGCCGGGGGTGCAACCTTGTCATTTAGCCCTCATTCTTCCTCTCAGTACCTGGAGAAAGAAAGAAAGAGAGAGAGAAAGAAAGAGGGAGAGAGCAAAAGAGAGAGGAACCTACATGCTGTTTTAATGATGTGCCCCATTTCCAGTCACCTTCTGCTCAAAAGCACTCCACTTTTTTAGCAACGTCACCCTTAATTGTCCATCATGCCCTCTAATCAGACCATGACCCCGTTTTAGTGCTAACTTTAATTATCTTAGCAACAGAACTGCTGGTGAGGCTTTCTGCTTAAAACTTACAGGCATCTTGTCACATACCCAATAATAATAATGAAAAAAAAGAAAACAAACATTCGCTCATTACTAGCTGAAGAAGTAGCTGCAATCTGAACAAGCAAAATGTATGAAAATGGGGAAGGTGGGTCTTGTGTTTACCCTTCGTAAAAAAACAATTCTTTCTGTTCGCTTTTCAATCCCCACAGGCTAATGCATCCTCACTTCCACAAATAGGCACAAGTCAAAGGGCAGTGAGTTTGTAAAATTGAGTCAAATATACAAAACAGCAATATTTAATGGCGTTTCTTTTTTCACATCAAGTGACCCCTACATGGAAACCGATCTTCTTTTTTTTTCTTTTTCCTCCGGTTTCAGGAAACTCTTGGAAGGCAAAAGCAACATCCTGAGTTGGTGAGGAGACAGGAGAGGTGCTGACATGCCGACAGGCAGGGGATCCTGGGAAAAGCCACAGACAGGAAGAGCCTGACTGACTTTGACCCCTGAGGTCAAGGCTGGGGGCTCGGCAACTGAAAGATGTTTCCAAGCCACACTCAGACTATCATGGAGTTTTACAGGAAATAGCTTGGAAATACTGTATGCTGCGAAATGTGGGAGATCTTTTTATTGCTCGCTCTTTTGTTTTGCTCCCTGTGACATAAAATGCTTATTGGCCCTGAGCTATATTTGACTTATTTGTTTGAGGGTTACTGTATGTAATTGAGTTGAGCTCTAGTCCATTTTTTTTCTCATCTCTATAATGTGAAAAACTGTTAGTGTGTGGATGTGCCGTGACTAATAGAATTATAGATGATGGGAAATGCGGAGATTTGTGTGACAGACTGGGATAAAAGTACAGTGTTACTGCGCTGCTCCACTTTCTGACATGTGTTTTGAATCGAGAGAAGTTTCTGTACTTTTTTTAAGATTTGTGCGGTGGGTCTCCAAAGGCCCTTTACAGTTAAATCAAATTGGGTGAGAGGAGATTGTCCTTTTCCCAAGTCTCGCAGAAGAACCTATAAATCAAGGCATCCATCGTTTGTCACACCTCTATCTCTCAGCTCATGGCTCAGGCCCACCACATTCCTACTCTGAGTTTTAACGGCACAAATGTATCCATCAACCCCACCGAGTGGCCGCCAGCCGCCAAGCCGCCTCAGCGATCGATGGGTGCGATGTACCCTCCCTCTCGGCCTGTGTGCAGCTCTCTCTGCGTGGGAAGGGGTAAGAGGAACCTCATTTTAGCTGGTTTTAGCCTCGGGCCACTACTGTGATTTTACCCCATGCTCTTGGCCTGACGTCATTAAAGATGCATGATGATGGATACCATGAAGTCAACCTCTCCGAGGGGGTTTTGAGGTGGAAAGAAAAAAAAACCTTGCTTGTTTTTCAGATCACACTAAGAATAAATCAAGACTGTTTAGATGTAAAGGTTGCAACTGGATGCATGTGACTAATCTTTCAATGCACATCAGAGGAGAGAGCAGTCAGGTATTTAATGGTGAGGCATGTTTTGACCAGTTGGTGGTGCTCCTGTCACAGTGAATTCACAAGCTTGGATGTGTCTCTGTGATTCACATAAATACACTCTTTCCAAAGCAGAGCTGGAGACACAGAAGACAATGATGCAAATTTAGATTTCAGAGCGAGACATGCTTGAGAAATTGTTTCTTTTTCTCCTCTTTTGCAACTGAAACTTGTATTTGCTGTTACTAATTTTAGATTTCTTTTCACACCCACTTTTCATAATCTAAATCCTATCATCTCCTCCCATTGCATGTACATGTTTATAAGATGATGGAGGAGATTCAGGAGGCCCTACTACACCACGTCATGAAAAATTACCAAAAAGTGAATATATGCCTGTGTTTAATTTTTCTGTAAGCGCTTGTAACCTTGAATTTCCTTCTTGTGTCAATGCAACAAATGTGGTGAAAGTGTGTGTCTGTTCATGGTCACTATGTGTGTGTGTGTAATTTCTTGTAAAGAATCTGTAAGTCTCCAAAGGGAATGACAGGGGAGACATTTGACAGCTGTGCTCCTCAGGTTCAAAGGTCATGTCAAGTCCTGGATGAGCCCAAGGTAAAATGCTTCACAGGGCCCGTACCGGTCAATGGGTATCGTTTGCCTCTATAGCAAACAGGGTTGGCGGTAATGGGACCTCAGTCATGTGTCAGCGCTTGGAAGAAAAGTCAAATACCATGAGGCTGCATTTATATCCTCCCAAAACAAAAGGGAAAGTGAAAAGATTGAACTTTTAAACTCCCCAATTTATAGCTTAAAGGTGTCATATGCACGGTATACTCTCTGGGTAGCATCCATTATCAGTCAACACCTTTCTCTCTCTCTCTCTCTCTCTCTCAATCTCTTCTCCCACTTTCTCCTTTACTTTCTCCATCCCACCCTCCCCTCTCAGTGTTTCAGCTCTAACTGCAGTTTCTAGCATCTCCCTTTAACCGGAGCGGTCCATGCCGTCCCTGCTGGGGAGTAGAATCCAGCCCCTCACTGGAAGACCCTGAAATAAGGCCTTTATCAGCCAACCCCACACAGTATCAGGGGGCCCCCCGCTCCTCCAGCAGCCTCTGATGTGAAGGAGAGATGGACAGAGCTCTGTGGTCCTCTGGTCGAGCACCAGAACAGGATTCAGCCTATTGTACCATTCAAATTAAGCAGGCATCAAAAGGGAAGAGGAAGCTGTTGTTGATGTATTGTCTCGTGTTATTTTAACCGGCTTAACTCAAGCCTCTTCATGGTGGAGTGTTGTGGTGCTGGATGCCGATGATGATAAGTGGTGGATTCTCTGTTAAGACTGCTAAGCTGCTGTGCTGGCTGAACGGGGGGCTCTGGCTCCATTGGCTGTCGTAGCTGATTTTGGCTGTGGTTGAACCATTTCAATAGGTTACCATGGATTTATCCACTCAAAACCGCTGACTTGGCTGTCCATGTACAGCCTCTTCATGTCACCAGTGGGAGCCCCCTGTTTATTTCATAATGCTGACATTTTTTTGAGAAGATTTGATGAAAAATTAAAGTTCAACACAACAAAACACAAAGAGAAACTTAGTTTTAAAAGTGCAAAGGCAAAAAGAAGAAATACAAACTTTCTTTTTTATTATTAAATTTAAAAAAAAGCATTACTTTAGTTTCTGTATCATTTACAGTGTTATAAAAGCCAGCAGCCATCATACTCATAAACAAACATAGGCCTGTTGTTAATAATGACACCAATAACATGTAAATAGGCGCTATAAACATACATGTGCGAGGAAATATGTTTTCCATAGACTTAAATTGCAGCATTTTATTTACTGGCCTGGTAAATAATCACCCTGTAAAGACAGTTCAGTCAGCTCTGAGCACTTGTGAACAGCTCTCTCCATTCTCCGCTGAAAGCTGTCTATTTAATTTCTCTCGTCTGTCCTCAGAGCAGTAGCTATTAAGTGCCTTCATATGTCAAAGCAGTGACACCTCCTCCATTCTCTTCAGCTTGTTTAAGCGTGCCCCTGCATTGTTGCCCGCCGTGCTTGACGTGTTAATAGCTTAATAACGTAATCTGGCAAATAATGACACCTCATCACAAAGACGGAGGCCAAATGTTTACAAGGGAAGCTGTAATGTATGATGACAGTAATCTGAATAAAAATGAATTTACCGGCATCCTCTCATTTGCAGTAAATTTTCACTTCTTCCATGCACAACTGATGCTCCGCGGACACCTTCCTTTGCTCTCTAGCTGTCTCATTACCCTGCCTTTCAAGTGGTGGGAGAAAGGGAGAGACGGAGAGAAAAGAGATGGAGAAAGGGTGAGAGGAGTGTGAGAGGGAGGGGGGGGGAGTGAAGAGAGAGAAAAGGGGTAAAAGGAAGAAAGACAGAGAGGGCAAGGAGAAGATAGAGGCACTGATAGAGCTTGTTATTTTCAAAGCTACTTCCCTCTCTATTGTTTGCTGTGGAACAAGAATAAGGAAAAAAGAAGTTCACACCGATTTCAAAAAGTCTCACTTCCTTTTTGACAGATGTGGTGTCAGCTTTGCTGTTTAATTAAAAGGAAATGGAGGTGATGATTGCAACACAGACGTGATCTGATATGATAATGTATTTACAATCATCAAGATGATCGTCATTAAGGATGTGTCAAGGACGAATTCATTGTGGGATTTGGGGTCCTAAGCTGTCAAGTGTATTTTTCTGAGGCAGTTGTGTGATTGTCAGGAGGATGCTGCGACTATGACAGACACAATTAATAATTTGCTAAAAGAATGTGATTGAGTTTTATACACAGTTTTGTCGTGGCGATTTCCAAAGCCCAGAACATTTATACCAGCAGTGTGAGAGGAGGGGGGAGGGAAGGGGGAGCTGTGGGGGGGGGGACGAGGAATGAAGGGCCAGGCAAGACTGAAACAACAGATAAAAAATACCCCTGACATTTATGCTATATGGAATTCTGTTATTAAATAAGTTTGAATTATTTTATGCACAGCGACGTGAATTTTTCATAAGAGGTGCATATGGAAGGTTCATCAAAACAAATTGTTTGATTTTGACAATTACTACAACAATCACACCCTTCTTTCACTGCACCTGTTTCAAAATGAATAATTTGAAGTCATTTTAATTGCTTATGTGACAGCTAATCATCAAGGCATTAATTTATTTATCGAGCTTCATTTGAACTTCCTCCTTAGTGATAACATATCCAGCCTCACTCTCTAGAGTAACAAGATACTGATTAAACTGTAGCAACCTTCTTCAGTATTATGCAGATGCAGAGAAGTGAGCCCAGAGTGGCTGCAATAATAAGATGCATGATCCACACACTAAGTCAAGATTAACCATGTATTGGTCATAGGAAAAAAAATAATAATAACTTGTTGAGCTCATCATAATATTTAAAACTACTTGATAATCTCCGGAGGAGAGTAGGGCTCTCTACATTAATTAAATGTTCATTTAATCATGTTGCTGTTGAACCAAAACTATAAAATGAACACCTAAATAAAAAGACAAACCCGATAGCGTTGAGTTATGTGATGAAATGCACACACACCACAAAAAAAAAGAAAAAAAAAAGTGAGAAACATCTGCCCCAAAGTCTCAGAGAAGCGGAGCATTAGCCTGAATGTTTCTAGCTGCTGGTGGCTCATCTGCAGTTGGTGGTGTGCCGGGATTGGTGCAATGGCAATGGGGAAATCAGCCACTGTTCTCTCTCTCTGGGTCCCAAGCATGGCCATTAACTGACTGCCAGCAGCTCTGGGAAGAGGAACAACAGATGCCAGCAACTGAAAAGCCTCCAGCTCTTCAGCTAAACCAATCCCAACTGAGTCGGGACGGGCCTCTGTAGATTTTTGGACATACAGCGAACAAATGTGGACATGAAAGGGGGAAGAGGAGGGCTGTTCTGGAGGTAAAGATTTGTTAACCCTCTTGAACTTGACAAGAGACGGGACCGAGGCACAGATTAGCCCTCTCAAAGCTGGCTTTTGCAAAAGGTTGCTGTGTGAATATGGGAACGGCAATGTGAAGTGGTGTGTGTGTGTGTGTGTGTGTGTGTATGCACATATGCTTGTGTGTTTGTATGAGCCTGTATTTGAACAAGTTTGCTGTTTGCACATTCTATATGCAGACATGTACAGTTGTAATGACAGCAGCACATTAAACGGTATGTAATTACAGTGATGAAACCATTTAATTATGATGTAATTACATTTTACTTCTCTGCAGTTACCATATGTGTTCAACTGCAAAGATTTCCTTTTCACTCATGTCACTGGATATCATTGTAACCGTTTGCCAGGGTGTTGCATGGCTCAACTTTCATTTCCTTCCACAGAATAGATGGAAAAGACATTGACCTAAAAAAAGTCTCCCACATGTTTAAATCATTCAAATACCTGTCTTCTAACTGGAATGAGGCTTAGCGTGCTAATGCTACCTTCATGTACTTGAACATTACATTAAGCAAAAACTAATGAGAGCAGCCCATTGATTTTGACCAGATCAAGAAGAGGCTCAACAAGGGAATGAGGAAATGACGGGACAGTGGAGCAGGAAGAGGAGGTGGGGAGAGAGAGAGAGAGAGAGAGAGAGGGGTTGGTGGGTGGGGTGGGGTGGGATGGGGTGGGGGGGCGGCAGCAAGAAAGCACAAAGCCTGGGTAAACACCGCTAGGTCTGCATCTGGAACCAACTAAAAAGATGCTTAATAATGCAGAGCCGTGCAGGCGGGCCCTGTGCAGCTGTTGTGTGCGCAGGACCATGAAAGACTCTCCATCTGACAGCTGGCTCCATCTAGCTGGCTCCATCACCCTCTCCCTCTTTCTCTCTTGCCTCCCTCTTTCTCCTCTGTGGTCCAGAATGGCAAGGAGACAGCAGATTAGGGATTAGCCAATCCCTGCCATCCTCATCTGTCCCATCTGCCTGCCAGCCAGCCGGGTTCCTGATTCCAGGGAGAGATGGGACATTACTGGGAGAAGGGGATGTGAGACAGCAAGAGAAGACAAAGCAGGACTGACTGGGAGGGGGGGGGCAGGACTGGGACGAGGCAAAACTACAGAGCGGGATCTGACCTGCGGAAAAAAAAAAGAGTGAGTGGATGTCAGAAACATGACGGCGAAGACAGGACAGCAGGACGTGACTGGGATAGACAGAAACACACTAACTGTACAGTTTGGGGAATAAAAGATGAGAGACCTCACCCTTTCCATGAACTTCAGGCTACTTTAACAATTTAAGTCAATGCCATGATACATGCCATGATTCTGTAATCTCATAAAACATTTAAAGAACCTGCCACTCTGAATATTCAACAACTTTCTCAGCGTTATCGCTGTATCTTAATCTGTGGTTTTTCTTCGCTGCACATGAACGTACATTATTTTCTGTGCAGAGATTTCACCTGAACAAAGCTGGCAACCCTTTATAGAAACTAAAAATACACCCTTGTATTTTGTCTCAGTATCAAAGAGACCACTTGTCTTTTTAATAATCTGCCAGCTCACATTTGGCAGACACCAGAAAGCACACTCAGAGAAATAATTGCTGTTATCTGTTAGAGTCAATAAAACCTCTACAATTGCACTATTTGAGATAAGAGTGTGCTCCTCGCCATGTGTTGCCCCCTCAACCAAGTCCCGCTAAATGATTTAGATGTACGCTCACTAAGTATCTGCTTATACATTATGAGTGTAATAAGCTTCAGGCAATAGCCGGCTATTGGAAGCATCACTCAATGAAGTAAATTGCAAAGAAACAGACGTATATGCAAATGTGGTTTGACCCCAAATCAGTCAGCATTCGGATTTATTTTTTATTTTATGATGATTTTTTGCAGTGTGTTATACATCCAGCTATATGATGTACTTTAAATATACATTCTGTTACTTGTTGAAGTGCTAAGTGAACATTATCAGGTAGAGGCTTTTGTTTCATATTATAAAAACGATTCAAACTTAAGGGACCAAGTTTTCCTCAGCAACAGGGGAATTTTTTGGAAAAGAAAAAAAGTTTGCTCCTTTTCCTCAAGAAAGGCACCCGGTAGCTTAACAGGCCCACAGCTGCAGTACCTGGATCCCTCTGTGCACACCTTTAAATCACACCCAGGATAGTTGCCTTGTCAAAGCTCTTTCAGTAAGCCAGGCATCTGAGAAACATTAAAACACTTCCTCATGCAAGCCCGAGCCTCCCACAGGGCAACGAACGGGAGCAGAGCCTTTCTCTCAGGCCCAGTATCCGGGGAGGATACTGCTCAGTACCGCTTGGAAAGTCCCAGCTCGGACAGCGGTGGTTAATATTTTAATAGCCTACGGCTGAGGCAGTTATCATCCAAGTGTATTCTTGTTGGTGGATTTAAAAAACCCACTCTCACTCCCTCTCTCTCTCTCTCTCTCTCTTTTTCTCACAGTTAAGAACCCGATTTGAGTTTTTAATTATTCTTTTTTGAATTCCCCAACCAGCTCTCCTCTGTTCTTTTTCATTTGTGCTGTGCAGTTTTTCCAAGACTTGTACCCAGGGAATCCCTGACAGTGTCCTACTTAACTTTTCACTTTCTTTCCTGTGATTTGTGTTTTTTTCCCCCCAGTTTGAGGGACGATTACTGATCAATCCACAGTTTCTCTCCAAACACCTGCGATTATATTGATCAGTCATCTGCTTTTCCCTCCTTTTGAGCTGAAGGGAAGACTTGTCAGAACAGGTAAAAGTGATCAAATCCCCTTATGAAGCTACCGGCTCTGTATTGTGAAATCCTTTTGCTTCGGAACAACGTTTGCCCACAAGTGGTGCTGCTTTGGAGTTAAATAGGTAACAACAATAACTTGCAGTGGTCTCTTAACACAACTTTTTAACGACTTTTGGTGTTTCCACTAATCAGGATGTACAGTACACTCCTACAGTGCACTTTAATTTAAAATCACAGGTAAAATGAGAGTGGAATAAATCACAATGTGCATGTTTGTGTGTGCCTACATTGGCATGTGTGTACATGGGTGTATTTGCATATGTTTGCATGGGAACATTTGTGTCCATGCAAATGCAGGTCTACAGGTCTTTTTCAATATGGATGTGTGCGTGCATGTGTGTGTGTGTGTGCTGCTCTGAGCCAGCCGTCAGCACAGCCTGCAGGGAAGGGGGCCGGGGTTACGGCATCAGCTGCAAGCAGGAATGAGAATGGCTGAGAGTCAGACAGACACTGCCGTGGGTTATTATGTTTGAGTCAGACCAAGCACTCCTGGGAGCACCGAAAATATTGCTGTTACAGTTGTAACATTATCACAACAGAATAAATAAAGAGGCAGACCTGGGACACCCAAGGAAAGATTTAAAAAAGAATATATGCATGGGCTAAAGAAACTGGAACTGCAGGGATAATTAATTAAATAAATCTCATCACAGCACTCCTCTGCACACTTAATTGAAGTGTGCTAAACGCAGGCGAGTGCTTTCAAAATTGAGAGGATGGGTCAATCCGAACCTCTGCACCTCCATAATGAAAGAGAAAAAGGAAGATAATAGCACACATAACCTCAAGCAATTAAAGGGCTCTAGAATGTGGTGAACAAGCTTTGCCCTCTTGGACACTGTTGACCCACAGTGCCCAACAAGGTCCCCTGGGAAATAAGCACTTATTAAAAATGGAGGAACAGCCACAATCCCACTGAGGCTGTAATATGCTATAGAGTAATTTAATTCTACTTACATGTATCACTTCAGCTTCCGTGCCGAGTATGAAGCAATTCAGCATTTCATTTGACAAAATATGACCTGTCAAGAGACTGAATAATAACACTGTTAGATCAGATGTGCGGACACGCAATACAGTATTCCAGAAAAAAAAAGGTCCTGCCATTCATGAAGATAGCATCTCAACATAATTGTCGGGTCCTCTGCCTTTCCTGAAACATGACTGCATCTTACAATAAAAAGCAATACTTAAAAAGTCTCATCTACTTAAGGGATTATTTTGAAAGTCTCACTTTACCCTCCAACAGACTGATGAAACACACTTCCATGCTTGATTTGATCATCCTTCTTAAAAAAAGGGGGGGAGGAAAAAGAAGAAGAAGAAGAAAAAAGTATACAACGAAATCACAAGTCCTGGCTTAGGTTTGGGAATATTGGTTGTACCCCTTCTCAAGAGTCAGGAAAATCCCTTGGTATGGTTGCTCTTTCTTTGTGCTGTGTAGCTTCATCGCAAATAAACATACTGTCTGTTATTGTTTTCCCATAAGAACTTCAGAGTTAAAAAAGTATATTTTTTTCTTTTGCTCTTCAAAATGAAATACAGGTCAGTGTCCTACATAAGTTTGCTGCAGTTTTGAAAACATTTCTGCAGCATATTTAAAGTTTGTCTTTTTGCAAAAAAAATAAAAAATAAAAAAAATTCTAAATTCCGTGTGAAGCATTTCAGGCTTATAAAATAAAATAATCACTCACTTTAATGTAAATAATGGTGATTATTATTATTATTATTATTATTATTATTCTTAATATAGATATAGGTTTAAATATGAGGGTGGGGAATGCCACCATGAATAAAACAACTGCTGTAGGGGAACAATTTGGGACGTCTGATTTTCTCTGTGGGTGTTGAGATGAATAAAAACGGCCCTTCTTGAGCATGCATGTGTGGTTGTCTTTGGGAGAGCGGCCATGCCCCGTGGACAGATAAAGGAGTGATAGGACACCGGGGGATAGGGCAAGGACACGTGGCGGCCCGCCCCTGGTCATTGGTGACAAGAGCAGGGGGACGTTAAACACACACACTGGGCTGACTCCACACTTTGATTTAGCGTTTTTGCCTAATGTTACAAAGGGGGGTTACAGAGGCCCATTGGAGATGGGATCAGCAGATCTCTCTCTCCGACTGTCGTCATAAAGAAGCCTGCGGAGGGCTCAAACCTCGCCTCACATCTGATGCACGAGCCAAGCTAGTGTGTGTGTGTGTGAGAGAGAAAGAGAGAGAGAGAGGGGAAAAGAGGGGTGGTCCATAGACCATAGAGAACAATACACAAAGGGCATTTAATGATTCCATATTGATGCTCTGTAAATGGCTTAATTTGTCTGAAGACACACAGCAAAGGCAGTGCTGTGGTGAAAACTGTATTGACTCAAAACACATGATTTAATACATATTAATATTGGATGAATAACTCATTAATGGATGCATCAGACAAATCATAATACTGTGTCATAAATAGATTGAGGGCTTTTTAAGAATTTATGGAATATTGGATTATTTTCCTGAATGTTGCTGTGATGCAGATCTGATTATTATTATTTTTAATATACATGCAGGTAAATAATCTCTGCTTCTTCCCTTTTTTCCAGCTAGTTACTCTCACTGTGGGCTGGGAGCTGATCTCTGCTCCAGACACTTTCAAGTCTACTTAATGTAGCCTACACGGGCTTCACAGGCTGTTTCATGCTCTTATGGAAAACAGGCCTTTGAAATCCCTCAGCAGCCCAATCTTAATCTCATTTGTGAATATGAGCCGAGCCACGACAGGACCAGGAACATCCTCGTCTTCCTAAAGCACCGTTTCATTTGTCAGGAGATTTGGGGCGGTTGACACTAGAGGAGTGATTTAATTGATTTTAATCACACACCTGAGATAGGGAGAGCGAGGGGGCTGCCCTTAACGATTATTCAGAGGGCCCATCCCAAGCTGTATCTGTGCTTCCAGCCCTCTGTTTGTTTTGATACATCAGCATTTTGATGGATAGGACTTAGATTATGAACTTACAAAGCAGTCTGGAATTTTAAACGTGACCTTGGACTTAATTTGCCAATAAGAGGAATAAAAGTATTGTTTGTCAGAGGTAAAGTGAATCAGAATCCTGCACAAGCTTTTTTTTTTCTTCCTCCTAAGAAGCAGCATGCAATATGGATTTTCTATTTCCAAACATCGCTGTCAGCTTCCTGACAACGTTGACTTATTATCTGCAGTTGACTGTCTACTCAATGTTTAACGGACACACACTGTGAAAACGTTCCACAGGCAATGTTCAACTTTGTACCACTTAAAGATGAATTTTTCCCTTTTGCCTCCTCAGGAAGTTGGAGCTTTCTCCCTTCCCTTGGCGTACCACAGTAATTTGTTATGAAAATCTAGACCAAAAGCAGAGGGGAAAAGCAAGACCACGTTGTTGCAAGCCATTAGTTGGGAAAGCTGTTTGGTGAACATTATAATGCAAACCAACCCGAGGAAGGAGAAAAAAACAGTGTAAGACAGCCTGGGGAAAGAGATTTAAATATGTAATAAACTAATATTTCATTTATTTTCCTCACATGGGAACCTGACCATTTAGCTGCAGCATACTCACCCCTTTTCATTTAATGAGTGAAGCCAGCAATTATACACATCCTGGAAAATATTTGAAAATAGATCTGAAGTAGCCAAGGAAAACATTTCAATACACAAGTCGCTTTTAATGTTGTTGTTGTTTATTCTTATTATTTTGTGTCAGATTTATAAGCGGTCTTCAAAATTACAGTAAAAATAATAAAAAAAGTGAAATAAAAGTTATAAAGCTTTTGCTCTGTGTCTTATCAGCTCTCCTGCCCTCATTCCTTCATTCACAGCATTTCTCTGCAGCTTTGGTTTTCTCCCTGTTACAGATGCACTGTGGAAGCCAGTGTTTTATTATCTGATTTTTTTTTGCCCCCCCTCTGCCTGTCTTTTTCTGCTCCATGTAGAATACAATGGCATTCATTCTTGATGAGGTTGCTGTCACTTTTAATTTCTGTTAGTTCGGGTAAAATGAATGACAGTCAGCCTTGTAATAAATATAACATGCGCTGCATTAATTTTTCAGAGAACAAGAATGGGAGGCTCCCGTTACTAATTCCTTTTCAAATGTTTAGATTTATGGCTTTCTCAATGTGTGCATCTTCTTCAAACTTTGTGGCAGCAGAAATACATTTCCATCTCATTAATGAGCAATTAAGGAAAGGGGGGGGTGTACAGCCTGAATCTACATACTAAAGGACATGTCTTTGATGAGTCTTCATGGATGTGTGTGTGTATGAATCTACTAATTTTGTGTATATATGAAGTGTGTTTGCATTTTTTTCATGTAAACACTGTGATTCTTGAGGAAAAGTGTGCATATAAGCAGTGTTTGTATACACACATGTGATATGCAGGTTGTGTGTGTGTGTGCGTGTGTGTGTGTGTGTGTGTGTTCCCACCTCCCCAGATAGATTCTAATTACTGTTGACTCTTATCCCTGAGTTTGCACTGTTCCTGCTGTCTGGATATCATCATTGACAGGTCCGCTCAACTAACCCTCAGACAGTATAAGGAGGGGAGGGAAGCCTCAGCATCACCTGAGCTTGTAGCCACATCAGCAAAAAAATTCAGGACATAATGGTGCTTCTCAGTCAACGTTTTCAAGCTAAAGTGAGAGTAATGATGGTTCCCTAATAAGCCCTTTATCAGCCATCTTTGTACTTTGTTACAGGCAGGAAATTCACTCTAGCAGCTTTAGCCCGTTGAATTAGTTTGTGTTGAGTCCCTACTTTTGTGGCAAAAAAAAAAATAGATTTAAAAAAATGAGAGAGATGAAAACGTTTGGATATGCTCAAAAGAAGTCCTCTCTCAAAGGCAGCACATCCTCAAAGAAGTTGGGGGAATCTGATATTCTTTTTAATGTCTGGAAAGCTGTTGAAGACATGAGATACTGTATGTCCTTGTAGTGGCTTCACCGTGATGATGCATTACAATGGTCTAGGTTAGCCACCAGGTATCCCCAGATATCAAATAAAAGGGACATATTGGATTATATAAAAGCTCAATTAAGGGATTCTGTAGTTCAAAATTAGCATTTTATAAGTAATGGAACTGATATTATATATATTCATTTTTTTAAGTTACTAAAGTAATGCAAACCTTTCTCAATCGACAATATGCAGGCCATATTACAGATATATGCAGCAACTACGAGTTAAGCTTCTGCAGTATGCATGAGTGGTAGTGCTTAAGTTATAAATTGGCAATCACTGCAATAATTTCAAGAATCTGGTTGCTATTCACTGACATTAATTTTAGTTATAATGGCAGTAAAAAATACATTAAGCATAATTTATAGACAGGGGGAACTAATAAGAAGGACTAAATCAGTGGCAATCCTATTTCCATCCAGGATCTTCTTGGAGCAAATGTCATTCATATTTTAGCCCTTATTAGGAATGTCTGCTTCTGAGCCTCTGAATTATATTTTCAGGATTTCTACTCATCTTGAAAGACCAGATCATTTGAATCCTAAACATGGCAGACGTTGACGTTGGAGGTGAGACAGAGAGGGAAAATACATATAAATCCGGAGATACTTTTTCTTCTGGGCTTTTTTTAATGAGCTAAAATTCCCACTTCTTGCCATTTCCCTGCCTTAATTGATGATTATGTTGTTACACAGTAGAAGCGCTTCCCTCTCTCCTCCCAGTCATTATGATATGGACAGGCAGCTCTTGAAGCTTCAAAGGCAGAATGGAGTGATTTAAGCTCAATTCAGCCATCGCTGCGGCCCACAGGTAAAAACCCTTGTAAACAGTGAATGCTAATCGCTAATTAGCCCTGTGGCTGAATCACACGATTTCTGTTTGAGCTGACCGCTGTTACGGTCCTGCTTAAGGGCATGTTGTATCTCTTTTGACGGCCCAATTAGAAATTCAGCTGCAGAACCATAAGGCAACCTCGTCATGAATATTTAAAAAGACTGCCACAGACGAGCATGAAGGGGGCACTGAACCACATGTCATGCAGGGAATATTCGGCAAGTAACCACAATCAATAGTCTCTTGATGTTCTCTGTATTAATGTGATGATTGCTGTTTTTCTTAGGCCTGTAATAGAGAAAGACTACAGGGTCAGGGTGATGAGGGGGCTAAAGTAATAAGGGTTGGGTTCACACCACTGAATGTCCAAATTAAATCTCCAGTGGACATGATCCTATCTGACTCAAAACATAGCAGGCACTCAGGAATCAAACTCCAGCCTCGGTGGTTCAACTCAATCTGAAGGGACTGGCAGGTCTGTGCCACTGCCAGGGAATAATTAGGCTACTGTCCTTCACAATATGTCAGGCTAACTGACTGAGGAAATGCTGCATGCTCTCACTGCACTTTCACTCCATTGCTGTATGGCGAGCTCTGAATATAGAGGCAGCTCATGTGCTGACTCAGTATTGTATCAGGATATTGTGGAATATATACCGTGTCAAATGCAGACACGTCGCAAAGGGCAATAAAGCTATATGCCCATTATCATCTCTGCACAGGCTGAGTTCCGCACCACATATTGGCAGGTGTGATGTCAATCTGCTGTGTTTTGTCAACTTCCGTTTTTTTTTCACTGATTTTTTTTAATTTTTTGATTTTTGTGATAATTTATTTTTGCATGCATCATACATTTTCTTTTCAAGACAGATGATGTGTATTAGGGAATAATGGGCCCCTACTTCCTGTTTCCATGATGATTACAATGCAAGTGTCAGCTAGACGTTGGGTGTTATGTGGTTAATTGGTGTTTTAATGCGCTACCTACAACACCTAAAATTGATTCTTCATTTTCAATAACACTGTAAAACAGCGTGCTACCTCGCATAATTATATCAGTGAATATGAAAAGTGCCTGTTTAAACTTTATTCACCCTCACCTATTCTTCTACCCACAGAGCTGTGAAATAGCTTCCTGAACAAAACAGGAATTCTGGCGGCGGCATTAACAGGAATGTGTTGCCTGTCACTGAATTACAGAGGGTTTAAACACCTTACCTCAAGGTAAACATCTTTTTTTGTGGTGGTGGTGGAGGGGGGTGGCACCGAATGCATTACCATGATTTTAAAACATGCTGGGAAGTGATAGTATACAAAATAACCCTGCTGCCAATTTAAACACAATACAGTTTTATTAAAAACAAAATGAATTACTTTTTAGTTCTACATAATTCTCTCTGAGATTTAAGTATTAGCTACATATTTACATTTGTGCTACTTATTACTTATCGTATGGCTGTGTGGATTATTCAATTCTGATTGGTCAGTTCCAGCAAAAGTGCACTAATGCCGAACTGCCTGTTGCCATGGGGACTGTTGTGATTACAGGAGAGAATCACACCAAAATCGTTGAAGAATTCGTTGGACCAACATTTTTCTTTCCACAAATATTGATATATTTAGAAACTAGCCATGTAATAAGCAAAATAATGTGCAGAGATTTAGCCATTGTAGTTTAATTTAAGACTTCTGGGTTGTCCATGTCACAAAAATCCTATATATCCTATATAACTGGTTTAATGTCAAGAGTCAAAGAAACATTAGGCCTTTGTCCTGTTTGAATCATATATTCATTCAGTGTTACATTCAATAAAAAATGTTTTTTCTTCGCATTTAAAGTAATTTAACATAATATAGTCTGCATATGTAGATAGAATGCACTGTACTCTGACATGAAAATAAAGCGCAGGGTTGTCTTTCCTCTAGAGGGTGACATTTCCAGATTACCTCACTGAGTTTATCCCAGATAAGAAGACGAGGTGTCTGTTTTGAACACGACAGCATCATTTGGATGAAGAGAAAACAACAAGTGTAAACCTCTCACCCTCCACTCACTTACCCCATATCACTCCAGGCAAATTGTTTTTACTGTGGACCCCACGACAGCAACTAAAGACCCACCTGCTCATCCAATAACAGCAAATCAAATCACATAGGCTTCCCTTACTTGGTTTCAAAGGGACATTCTCTAAGTTGATTCTTTTCATTTAATTCCTGCAAAGGGATAGAGCCCCCACCACCGCAACCCCCCCTCCCCTCACACACACTCGCCCTTTATCTGCTCGTGAGAGTGGGGGAAGAAACAGAGGATTATCGATTTGCACTCAAACAGTGGGCCAACCTAAAAAGCCCCAATGAATTGTCACTCATTATTGAAATTATCAGGCACTAATTAAACTGGCAACCCTAAGCCCCCTGGGCTGTGCTCATCTCCAACTGAATTTCAGCTCCTCAGACAGTAATAGGGAGGCAGCATTAGCCGCTACTGGATGCTAATGAGACCTGGAAGCTGTCTCTCCCTCTTAGGGTTTCACAGAAGCAACTGCTGAATGTGAACCACAACTACAGTGCAGCTCTGTTTGTGAGCGCTTGATTGGCAGAAAGAGAGAGAGAGAGAGAGAGAGAGAGAGATTTAAGCTGGCAAGTGTATGAAACTGGATGGTCCTCTGAGTACAGCGTCAACAGTTACATTCAGCAATAATTTTAGTACATGGATTTGAAAGATTTGAGGCTTTCGCACATAATACCTCCCCCTCAGTCGTTGCTCTGCATATTTCCACCTCTCTGTGTATCTCTTACAGCTGTACTGAAGTTGTTGACTTACTCCTCATGCGCTCTCTGCTTTTCTCCTCTATGCGAATCAACAGACATGGTACCAGTGAGAGTCTGACTGACTTTATCACATGGTACACAGCTTGTTAATAACTTCCTCTGACAATTCCTCCTCATCTTTGCTGATGACCAGAGGGACAGCCGTGATTGTCATGTTTGTAGGGAAGAAAGAATCTAAACAATGATGTCACGTCAGCCTCTCTATTAAAAGACTTCATATTTTGAGCGGCATAATTAATACTCTTGGGCACGTCGCTTCCAAGTTGGCACTCCAGGCAAAGGGCTGCCACTCACCTGATAATTATTTTTGGAAATGGAGCCCAAATTACAGTGATTGACAAATGCAACAAAGCAGAGACAGCCCCAAGCATTCATGAAGAAAGAAATGAGAAAATAGTTAAGTGGTTAATGCACTTTCACAGTGGATTTAAAGTTTAAATCACTTGTCCTTTTATGTCTCAGATGTAACTTTGGCTTGGGTCAAACTATTTAGCCTCTGTATCCTCTAGAAGGAGCACATTAAAAAGGCCTGTGCAGGAGTAATTAACACTTTTATCATTTCTTTTTTTGTGAGAATTCCATTGCTATTTTTAATAGTAGCCTCCTGCACAGATGTATTCAGTGCAACATTAACCAACTGTTATGTGTCAGAGAGCTCTTCACAAATCACAGTCAGCAAGTCATCTGAAACCAAGTGTGTCCTCACTTCACAGTTCTCTGGAAAAAAAAAAAGGCAAACAGTTGTAAGCCCGTCGGGTTGCATCCATTAGATGGTGGATAGAGAAAAGCGCCATGCCTCTATGCTTTTTACACCTCTCGCCATGCGTAAATCAGCCAC
This sequence comes from Parambassis ranga, assembly GCF_900634625.1. NCBI lineage: Eukaryota > Metazoa > Chordata > Actinopteri > Ambassidae > Parambassis > Parambassis ranga. Next base: position 9,254,003 of record NC_041035.1, read on the forward strand.
TCTGTCATTCTACTCGGAAGAGAGGGGGAGGAATTATGTCAAGTTATTTGTTTTGTACCAAAATGAAATATTTATCGGGAGTGAACACCTACCAGGAACAGACGATAGGCCAGGGTGCTTCATCTTCTCAGACTCATATTTGGCTTCCACCTCCGCAAAGGCCAAACCACGTCCTGAGGGTTTTCAGTGATTCAGGGAAGTCCGCTAGCTTTGAATCCACATTTCAAAGTCCGTGTTGAACTGGAGGACCGTGCTGGAACTGGAGGGAGACATGTGTACACACACTCTAACCAATTATATGGTGATCTCCTCGATTTCCCTCCGTGTTTGATGGGTACTGGATACATAACTTCATGCTTCTTTATATTTTCCATGTTTCCACTCAGGCTCTGAAAGATAATTTAACATTTCTATAAGGAAACACAGGAGAGAGGGGGGGGGGGTGGCGGGTGGGGTGGGGGGGTTGATTTATGCTTCCGTGGTTGGGAAGTTTTCCACTTAAACATTAAGCTGTGAGGGAAATGTTAAAGTTACAGTACAGCCATCAGGGGTTATTTTGTTTTCCTTCACAACACACTGAACACACATCATTTGCCATAATTTAGGTTTGAAATACTGGTATTAGGGAGGAAAACAGAAAGATTGATGGGAAGAAATGCAGAGAAAACATTAAAGTGGAAACCTTAAATCCTCTAAGAAAAATCAAATTTGAGTTCTCTTTAACAGAAACTCACTCAGGACACAGAGGTGCGGTTTTTCAGAATGAGCACAAATTCCTTTACATCGGACCTCATTGGAGAAAATACCTTCTCACAGTGAGAGGCAGCAGGGAGGTAGAAAGGGAAGTATTATTTGCCTAAACTCCAAGTGGACCACTTAAACAGTTGTATTATTGATAGTGGCAATAATCTGGACCTCTGCTCTACGTCCTTCGGTACGTCATTAAACGTGTTTCAACAACAGCTTCCACTCTCCTTCTTTGCTGGGAAATCCATTACAGTCGCAGAATGCTAAATGCATTAACAGAAAAAGGTCGGAAAGCAAAAAGAGAGAATCATTGTACCTTTGTCCAAACCCATTACAACACTGACCTCTCTGACATCAAAGTAACAATGATTGAGTTGGTGTCATCACAAGCCCAGACTTCTCTGCCAGTAGGCCTACCTGGAAAACTCCTTCTCTGAGAGGGCTCTCGTTTGATCATGCATGCGGGCGACGCATGTCAAGCCGGGTTATTCCCACAGTTAATATTCTTTCATAACCCGCCATGCGAGCTGAACTTGATTATTTTGGCACCTGGGCAAACAGCTACAGCTTTCAGGTGGTGCATACAGTATCAGAGACCCTGGTCACAAGGGTGATCTATTCGCTGAAAAGGCAGGGTTCTGGCAAAAGACTCAGCACCTTGGAGTAATGAAGCCAGCCCTACTCTGTGAGCATGGGCAGAACAGGTTACATTAGAAATGCATGAAGGCCAATAGGTGGTTACCTTAGGTCCGCTCCAACCCATTTATATTCCATCAACTGATATCAAAGCAGGAAAATGTTTTTGGAGAGGAGGAAAAGCGGTGAGCGGAGAGGTATATTGAAATGTCTGTGTATCAACAAAACATGCAAAACTGGCTGTCAAATAGCACTGGGCATGTGAAAAACGTGCTGTGGTGTCCAAGTCGATGGTTAACACAGAAGGCAAGAGGCGTTTCTTTGGAAGCCTCAACTATGGCTTGGATAAAGGTTGGCTTTGGATAATGAATCTTTCCTCTTGCAACACTTTAAAACAGCACCATGATTTTTTACTTTGCTGTCTCATTACCAGTGTCCACTTGGCAGAATACGGAGACTGAGCTGCCCAGAATTAAGGCCTGAACCTGGGCAACTTTCCTGCTGTCCACCCACCCTCTCTGCTTTTGCGTTCTCTCTTGGAGACTTGGTGCTTACTTAATCATGATTAATCGCTGCCTGGATAATCAGATACAACATCAAAAGGTTGGAGATGACAGTCCAAGGACGCTTGGGAGGAAACAAGGTATACCAGGCATTCATTAGCTTTGGCATGGCAGTCATACATTAGCCCATAACCCTTTATTGTCCTAATTAGGCTGGAGAGGGACTGCTAGCATTAACACTACCAATATTATAAATACACATACAGCAATATAGTTGGCCTCAACTTTTGGCCACACGCTGTAAAGCACACATGAGCGACCCTTTATGTCCTGCGCTGCTCTCTTTATTATTATTTTATTTTCTCCCTTTTTCTGCCCAGGTAGCAGTTTGTCCACACAGTGTATTATGATAGCTCACATCCAGCCACTAAGCTGGGCAGTGTTTTTGATTTACAATCACTTGCTCAGGACAAACATAAGACAGGCTTCCCCTTCCTCCATTATTTTACTCATCTCACTTCACACTGTGAGGTGCAACCCATACTGTATATTTCATTTTTTTTTCCTCCCCTCTTCCCTCCCCTGTTTTAAGTCTCCCTGGATGTTAGCCTGGCTTGCAGTGCACCATTTTCCCAGCTACAGTAGCAGTGGTGCTGGGCCCTGTTCAACCCCATTATTTCTGGGAGCCAAATTCCCATGGTCCCAGGAACAGGCGTGCCAGCTCTGCCTTCTTGGCTCTCTTCCCTGGTATTGTTTCCTTTGTTACATCCAGAGCTGCATTTCAGCCCGTTAATGTTTGCGCTGGGAGGTCCAAATTCCCAGTGTTCAGCTTTAGAAAAGGTAACTTGAAGTTCAGAATGCAGCCACTTTTTTTTTCTTCCACAAATTATGTCTTTTTCACTTTTATTTCTCCCATTTTTTTTTGTTCTTTGTTGTGATGTAGTTGCTGTTTACAGTGGTAACAACACTATAAACTCACACCAGATACAATTCTCGCAAGCGGAGTAATCAGAACATCCATGTCCTGCTAATGGATTTAGCTGTATGTCTTATCTGTATTACATTGAAACAATTAAAATGTAATTATTTTTTAACCGTGTGTGAAATTTACCTCACGCGAGTCAAGGTAATTTCTAAATTTTTGTACAATTAAATGCTTCCCATAATCAGCTGTGAAACATCTCCACCTCTGATTCTAACAACACGACACTATCTCCAGATTATACAGGGGTGTGATCGCCAAACAGCGAATCACTATTATTAACATTCTGAGTCTGACTTACTATTCAAGCATGATGGCATTTCCCCGTCTGTAATCCATTTTATCACCCATCATTCCAGCCTTAGCGCCCTAACTCCTTTTCTCTGATGTCAACTCATGTAGCCATCATGGCAGCTCACACATGGGATTAAATGCAGGGTTTGTTGGCTCAGCGCAGCATGGAGGGAGCATTTCCGACTGATGTTGGCTGTTCCACTCCGAGCCACAGCACTTGTCTCCCAGAGCGCAGACACGACGGTGTCAGGTAATTCTCTGAGGAAGAGCCACACGCCCCTGCAGAGAGCAGTGGGGGAGCCTGTATCACATCTCAGGAGTTGTAATAGCAGCTTTGAAGACTTCAGTCCACTAATCCCACATCATGTGATCATGTGTCTAATAGACCGCTTCCTAATTCACAGCATTGTGGGGGATTTTTTTTAGCTGTCACTTGCGCCGGCAGAGGTTTACAGTGGGAGAGTGTGATGTTTTGTGAAAATAAGAGACTTCTGCACACAGCTTCACATGGACACACACACTCTTTCTCCCCCTACACACACACACACACACACAGAGTCATATAAGGAATCATAAAAGCAAAGCCAGACGTTTAGTTAAATTTTGAAGAGCAAAAGTGAGACGAGAAATTATTTTATGTTTCTTAAGTCATCAAAATTATGGTCCTCAGTGAAATGAAATGATCAACAAAGAACACTCTTTGTGCAGGACTAAAGCTCTTCCTTAATAAACAGTTAACAGAATTTATATTAGGTCGGCCTATGATCAATAATAGTATCTCTGGTGACTGTGCAGACAGTCTGATCATACATCACAGACAATATTCCTTGTAAGAAATTTGAATCAAATACCTTGAAGACTAGTTTCATACAGTAGAAATTGTCTACTCCATAGTCATAAGCTGTCAAATCTTAGAAAAGAGAAAAATGCAGCAAGACCCTCTGAGTATAGTGTGTGATCACTGCCGAAGCCCAGGTCTGTTGAGGTTTGTGTGACATTTTTAAGTCCTTTTTGAGTGATTATCTCCAAGGTACTATGCACATTAAATGGCTGAGTTAACCTTAACACATGTAAAACCATTACGCCTATTGACGACAGCAGTGTGTAATCCTGCTTTGCAGTTTGATATTGACACTCATGATCAAATGCTAAGCTCTGCTAGCAGATAGGTTGTCTCTCTCTGGGGGACTGAGAGACAGGCAAATGAAGCAGCACCAGATTGATGAGAAATGAGTGCTCTGTAAATTGTGTGTGTATGGGGGGTGGGTGTATTGGATGTGTGTTATATGTGTGTGTGTACTCTTCTCCTGTAAGGGATACTGCAAAGCCAATCAATTAATACTTAAAGTGGAACCAATTCTTGTTTCACTTGGGAACTTACTGAGGGCTTTGCCCCTTCATTTTAATACCGAGGTCTGCATTCCTAATTATGAACAGTGCAAATGGATGTTAAGCCATGCCAAATTAAATCTTAGTTCATTAGATATAAGCTCTTTAAAGATTGAAAGAAAATATTTGAATTTTTAAAAAGTTTCAATGTGCAGTGTCCCATTTTTAATGAGGGCGTTGCAATGTGAGGGAGGAAGAAAAAAAAGGGAAATGTCTTTGTGTGGATGAATAATCTAACCAATATGAAATATTAAGTCTCTGTTTTACCCAGTGTTTCTCCTCAGGCTGCAGTGTTAGGCTGGATAATAGAAGATTTTCCTTTGGTGAGGTTCTGCTTTGAATAAAATACAGAGGTGCATGAAGGGGAAGCTCAACTGTCTAGAGGCAACTGGGGTTCTGAATTACATTGTAAATATATTCATTATTCCTCAAAAAAAGGCATTGTTGACAGACGTCAGTTTCATCATTAGAAGCGTTCTGAGCCAGGCAGTAAATAACTAAACTCATTTTGTTATGTACAGGAATATGCATGAAACTTCAGAATTTCAATTTTTAACAATGTTTGCTGCCTGGATGAACCTAGTTATCATAATGTTGGCTTAATCTATATTGAATGTGCATGCTCACAACAACGGTGGCTGGCTTTGCCGAGGAGCTCTGCTTACCTGTAGCTTTTTTTTATTGTGCTCTCCGCTTGTAATGGGGGAAGCAGATGTTCAGCGTGGCAGCGCCTACACTCACTCCACATTCTCACACCACATGAGGTGACTGTAATGTAAATCCATAGAAAGTTTCACACTATGCGCTATTAAAGGAGCATTTCTTCACAGTCGCTGCTTCTTAAATACAGCATAATGTGCAGCACTGTTTGCATTATAGATCGTCACCCATTTCATTGTCTTGTTCTTTGCTCGAACATCTTTTTTTTTTTGTTATTTGTCCGTCATTGACCGTCCTACGGAGACAGATCTTGTTCTAAAATGGAGGGCTCCGAGGCCCCGGTGTTGTAAGACGTTTACACAGTGTCCATTGTGTAACAGCTGTAAAACACAGACCAAATTATTATTAACTCCGCATGCTGTGCTGCCTCTGCCTCTGATAAAGTGGAATCCCAGAACAACCTTTGGATTTTGGCCAATAACCTTGGAGGGAGATGGTGATTGAAAACAGTAGTATGAATCCAGGTCAGTCATTATGTCTACACTGCTGAGAGACAAAGATACACGGCTAAGCTGATGCTACGTTATGCATTAAAGAGAAACGGAACGGAAGAATATATATTTCACTTTGTTAAGACCATGTAAAAAGAAACTAAAATCTAGTTATCCATAACATTTCAAAGAGCCTGATGGATTTCTAAAAAGAAAAAAACTCCCGCTTAGAATTTCCAGACGCTTCTGTAATTTGCTTTTTTTGATTCTCACTTTACCTGTTGGGACAGACGGAAATGTCGAATATGCTCTAGCATCTTTCAGCTATGATATGACACCCAAAACCCAGACGTGACGGTGTCTCTTTCCCCGCAGGAGAAACAAGGAAGATGATTTGTTGAGGGGCCCCGGGGAACGAGTGCGCCTTGAAAACAGGTGGCGCAACATCACGCTGCAGCATGCCTTTAGGGAATATTTGTAGATATTCAGGAAATGCACAAAAACAAAACATTTCCCTTCAACAGAAGCAAACGCCACCTACAGTACAACACAGACTGAGGAGGTGATTAACTCTGCTCCTGACATGTTTCCCCTAATGTCATTTCCTCACACTTGAAAGATTTTTTTTGCCGAGTTTTCCATGAAGATGAATGCTTGTTATGACTTTGGCTCTCATATATTCAGCGTGAAGTCACCGTGAGCATGAGCAATGCGTCGCTCGTCTCGTCAAATCTCACCAACTGAGTCACTCACAGCTGAGCGAGATAGGTCAGCAGGAACAATTTCTTCATTTTGACAAATCACTCCAAAATGTATTAGCGGAGAGGCCGACTGTCAATCCAGCTGCCCAAAGGTCCTTACAGTGGCCTTTTGGTGGGTCTGAAAAATGATGTAATCAGCCCGTCCTTCCTTTTTACCAGAGCTCCATCCATCCTCTCTAAAGGCCCGGTCCCCTTGGCCTCGCTCTGGATCAAGTCCCCATAAGGCCCCCTGACCCCGTTAGAGGCGCATGATGGGCGGCCCTGTCACTTCAAATGGCTGCCCAGGTCCGGTCTGAGAGTAACCCCTCACTGTGAGTAAACCTCCGCGTTATTTCTGTTTTATAGGCTACGGGCGGATAACTGCGTGGAATGGATGTGGACAACTTAGTTATTGTCACTCAGGGCGAGGGAGTGAATGTCGTTACCGGGCGGCAAATGGGAGTTGATTGAAAGGTATGAAAAGTTATGTGGTGTAGTTTCACAGTGTGAGAAAAGTAAGGCACATTTCTTGCACTGTGTTCACCACGATGTGGGGGAGTGGAGCTGCCACTGAATTGTCTCAGACGAATGTTATACATTGCAGTGCATGAGGAATTACATATTTGGCCACAACTTACCAAAGACAATGTTCAAAGGAGTTATTTAAATTTCAAGGAAGATGAATGACTCATATATGATGTGTATTTTCACTTCTGGTGAGCTGTGCCTTTGATGGCAAGAGGGGAAGACGTGGGTTTGTTATTGAAGTAAAGAATAATAAGGCCACTGCATGTTGGCCGACTCTCCCTGTACAAAGACCTTGATATGAATCCAATGCACTATGTATGCCCCTTAGAACAAGCAGGGATACAGGAAAGCATGTGGCTTTTGATCCTGCTTTCCTTCTGTTGTCTTTCATCTGACCCATCCTCCAAAATTGTCACTAGAACTCATGTAGAAGACAGAGCTGAGATCTGCTAATGTAACCCTCAGGGGCTACACTGTTTTTTTTTTCTTGCTCACTTCCCAGTTTTTGAATGCTCCTGGACATTTTGAGTCATTAACTTTTGCAGGAGACACTGCCTTAAGTCTTGCAAGTCCTGTACGTTGTAGTCCAAGTGGGTACGAAGTGAAGCTTTCGGTTTTGATTTGAACATTTTTTGTTACCTTTAAATAAACCCCTCTCGTCCATGAGTAAAACTGTGTTGAATGTTTGAAGAGGTGCCAGGTTAGCTACAGTATCAGCGCCGTATCCTACCCCTCAGAGGTAGAAAGAGAGAGAGAGAGAGAGAGAGAGGGAGACAGAACATGTTCTCCTAAGTCTCTGCATGGTGAACATGTCAGCGAATTACACACTGTGAACAACTGATTGAGGCTATGAAGAGGAGGGCATACCAAAAGATAATATGTTTGGTTTGGAGCTGATCCGCTGAACATACATTTTTCTCCCACATAAATTTTCCTGGTCCGCCCTCTGCCGCAGAGTACACCCCCCACCCCCCTTTCTTAACACACAAGCAGCCGAATTTAATTCTCTCAATTCAGCATTTATAAATTTTATCCATTTCACCTAAGGGTAGCATTTATAATCAGAAACACGAGTTTATATGTACAGTAAATGATGCATTTGAAAGTTTTAGTGTTTCCACACCACAAGCCTGCAGTGGCTCCGTTAGTTAGGGAGTCTCCACCTCCGCTGGATAGTTATGGTCAGGGACACTGGGTTTCCATTCCAGGTGGTTGCATGGATGAGCCTGTGAAACAAACCGTGACATCTGGCAGATTGAACAGCAATAAAATGAAATTGTTACCGTAAAACTGAATGCAGAAGTGTGCAAAAGTTTACCTCTGAAGTTTATGTTTGTCCATGGCAGTGGTGGCTAAGGACAAAATAAGATAAAAGTGATTTACCTTATGCATACAAACGGGAGCTTTTATTTTTCAAATGCAACAACCTAGAAAGGCTATTATGCCAGTCTTCCACATCGATTTTAAGGCGACCTCGCAACTTCCTGGGTAACAACAAGGTATTCATATGATAATAATCATAATATGTCAAGTATCTCCAGCCATCAGAGATGCTAGTCTCAGTTTAATGATTCTGGGAAATTGAGGATTACCCAGGATATGAGAGCAAGCCTACAGTTTTCATATAGTGTGGGAGGTTGCAGGGCTCTGTATTAGTAATCACAGGGGAGAGCCGAGAGGTGGGAGAGAAAATCTGCTTCTTCTCTTCTCTCATTCATCATAGCAGTCCTCTGGTGAGGAAACATGGCAAATGGCCAAATGAATGCACTTCATAAAGCGCAAATGTCTCCTCTGATGTGCCTCTCACTGAGGATCTGCAGAGAGGGGGAAAGATTTCCACAGATATATTATTGTCAAACTCTGCTGCCCCCGCTTCCAAGTGTTATTATGATATTGTAGGAGATTTTACAATAAGATTTGGTGACTTCACTCAAGCAGTTACCATAACAATGTTACAATGATGGCAGCAGTTTTCAATACCCGCCTAAACTGAATGAAGCATATTGTCAGAGTGGATGATAAGTTTTCTAAAAGGAGCGCTCGTTTTTAATGTTTTATGATGCTGTAATTTAACGTTGTAATCTTAGAATGGCAAGGAAATTCTCACTAGGTACATAAAAGTGGATATAACTTGAAAAGATAAGATATTGAAAGAGGAACTGGTTCATACAATAAGATGGTCAGCACCACAGGGAGGTGCTATGGATCTGTATCCTCTATTACAAGCAGCTCATTCACTTTGATACTATGGTATATATATATATATATATATATATATATATACATACATATATATTGTATATTTTTATCTTTGATCTTTGATCTGCAAAATCAGTTTCATCTTTAAAGATTTTGTTGTGTACATTAAAAAAATCAGTAGAAATTATTTAATAGACGAGTAAAAAAGCATTTAAAAAATGACATTTTGAGTGAAATAAAATTAAAATATATAATTAAAAAACAAAATGAGTTAATTCACAGTAAAATAAAAACACAAGTAGCTTGATATATTATTATTTCATGTGAACACATTTACTGTGATTAAAAAGTACAAATATATATATATATATATATATAACAATAAATAACAACAGCTGTTTATTTTAAAATAAATAAGCACCTTTTTCTCACCATGGCAGATATTTATTTATTTTTGTTTAATGCAAAAACTGAGGGACTACCTCAGTGACCCAGAACAAGAGAACACAAAGCTGAGTTAGTTTTCATACATCGTTGTTTGTTAATTACATATTTTATGTTGCCTCAGATAGAAAACTCATTGTTGGGAGTGGCAGAAAAAGAGGTAAAGAAAGAAAAAGATGTTTTATGGGTTCCAAATTATGTAAGTTTGACCTTCATTACTGCGCTGTGATTACAAGGTGAGGTTGAAAGTCCTCTTAAGGTAAAAGTGAAAGTGATTCTTCAATGTTAAGCATTTAAAAATAAAACCTAAAATCATAGTAGTAAATAGTAACATACCAAACACCCACACTTCTTTTATCTGCCTGTGTTTACTGTCTCTGTGAGATTACACCAATTATGCCATTTGCACACAGTCCCTTTGTATCTCTCTATTAATTACAGTATTGATGCAACTTAACACCTAATGCCCAAAAAACATAAATCACATTTTCCTCCTAGTTGTGTGTTTGAACTAATTAAGAGGTGCTCAAGCTGTTGTCTTTGAAAAATAAATATGTAGAATTGTTATTCATTATTAATTCCCTGTGCTGTCACAGTGCAATTCTGATGATATTAAATTGTTTGTAGGTGCATAAATATATATATTTTTATGTTTCATTTGTGCAGAAGTGGTGCTGTATTGTTTACATCATTCAAATTAAGCAGATAAATCTGAATATTTAATAAAAAAAAGATGCCTCTACAAATTAGATTTTCATTTTACAATCGCCTGCTCCTAACAATACTGTACAGTTGCCAATCATGGCATACGTACAGTATTGTACCGCAGCTTTGCTTCATCTATCATGCCAACTTACAGTTACATTTTGGACATCTAAAGTGAGACTGTAAGGAAACGAGTGGCAAGAGAGGGCAAAGGAGGCGGGAGAAAGAGATCCAAGAAGGCTTGGCTTGTATAATTACACTCTCAAGATGGCATATTTACCGTCTCTGCCAGCGAGGTCATGCCTTCTGTCGTAGTAAACGTAGTGAAGTATGAAAGAGCCAATTACAGCACACTGGGTGACCTTTTAACAACTATTACCACATCCCATCAACACATTATCATGATGGAGATTGTGATTCCACAAGAATTACAACATTATCCTGTCACATCCAGCTCAAGACAGGCTTGTTGTGTGATGGCAGTGACAGCACAGCTTTGAAGAATCAGCACAATAAAGGGAGACAAGTGAAATGGAAAAAAAAGAGAGGGAGAGAGAGGGAGACAGAGAAAGATATGGAGGAAGGATGAGAGGGGGGTTAGAACAATAGCCCCGTACAGTACATTAGCTGTGGATGTCAAGCACCCCAGTCATTCCCAATGAAAAGCACAACAAATAAGACGTTGGCCTGTTTGTATTCATTATCAGTCAGCACATGCCCCGGCTCCTGCATTAAACATTAGACTGCCTCTGATGTCTGCTTAACAGTTTAATTCCCTCCCCGCCGCTCAGCCTGTCATAATAAACCCAGCGAAGCACACACAAAGTCAAATAAGAGTGTGAGGGGGCCGCCTTTGTGTGTATGTGTGTGTTTGTGTGGCTGTTTTTGTGTGTGTGCGTGTTTGAGTGACATACAGATCATTCATAATAGCCTGTGCCCTCTATTGCCAGGCTTGCCTTTATTGTAGTTTATCTGATCACAGATTAAGTAGATTGCAGAGTGGCAGCCCTGTCTGCCCATGATCTGTGTGTGCATGTGTGTGAGTATTTATATCTGTGTATGCATCAATGTTAAGAGAGCACTTGTGAGTGTGTATTGTTGTTTAGTTTTTTCTTTTTTTGTGTGTGTGTGTGTGTTTTTTTTCTTTTTCCTTTTTTTTCGTACACTCCCTATCTCCCCGCCACAGCCAGAGGTTGGCACGAACACCACATGGTCATAACAGTCTCCTTGAGAAGGGGACCAGCCTCTTAGGCTGGCAGCCTGGCAGCCTGGCACAAAGACGCCAATCTCAGTCAAAAAGGAGGAGACCAATGGGCACAGAAAATCCCCATTCAAAGGAGATGATTGGATTAATTAGATAAATCCACTGTATCCAATGCAATTGTGTGTTGTCCAGAAATATGTTCATGTTATTGGTAAAGGTATGGCCTCTGACATGAGCGTTCACACAGTAACACTGGCATAAGGGTGACCATCTGCTCCCTAATCTGACTGCGCTGGAAATATGAAGTCCTTCACTTCCAATAAACATTTATATTATTAGATTTATTCCACTTTGATAATTTAATCCACTTATGAATTTATTCAGTGTAGCCGACTGTGCTAATCACTAGCTATGAAAACATTGCAACAAAAGCTGTCTTCTAATATTAATAAATCACAAGCAGTGGTGCACTGTAAATATGTTTCAGCAACATTATCAAAGAAGGGGAGGGTTTCTCTTATTTCTCTCTCTCTGGGAAAATATTGTAATTACCCCTTGGCGTTGTAAGAGAGCAAAACAGTTTTGGGTTTTACTTTTTCATGACATTTGAACAAAGATATAAAATGTGGAGGGGAAAAAAACAGTGGTTGTCTATTATTCATATGCTAATGTGCACTCCCTGAAAAGGGTGTGACATTAGTAATTCAACACGTTATTATTGTATTTGGAGTCCTTTTTTTTTCCTGGTGGAAAGCCTTTATTTGTCTTGTAAACGAGAGAAGAGTAATACAATGCATGTATGTCTTTTAAAAGCCATGTTTAGCCAGCAGAATGTTAACTAAGGTAAGCAGTGTTGTTTTAGCCCCTCAGTAACCACGCCAATTATCTGTAAACTTATTTTTTTCGACTTCCATGCATACTTAATGCATCCCCTGTTTCCCTCTCGCCATCTGCCCCCCCACCCCACCCCACCCTTCCACCACCACCACCACCACCCCCCCTCACCCTCCCTCCCCCTTCACCCCCCCCCCCTCCCTTCCAACACTCTGGAATTTTTATGAGATAGGACAAAAATGGGCACTTCCCTTATTAACATCTCACAGTGGAAATCAAATATGCAAGGAAAGTAGTGTATCTACTAATTAGTGCTGAATTCATAATTACTGTGCTCATTGATGGAGATACATTTGAATACGTTCATTTCCTTAGGGAGAGAGGCAGGCTGTCCGGGATAGACTGGGAGAAAAAAAATCCCCTTCAGCCCCCCCTCCTCCTCCCTTTTCTTTTGGAAATTAGGGATCCATGGCACATGGCGATACTACCAGACTAAGATCCGAAGTGCCCGCAATTTTCTTCAGATATAATTAATCAAGTGAAGCATGTAACCTAATGAATGTGTTTGATATCCGCTCCTATTCAAATATGGGCTTTATCGCGATGTGTGCCGGAATTGCTTAGAGCTATGCATAGACAGTGACATTGCTTGGAAATGTTCTTCAACAGTTACTCTTTGCGTGTAAACAATATCCATGCTTGTCAAGGCATGAAAAAAAAAACACAGAGAGACACATTTTAATTGCAGTAAATTAATAACAATTAAGCCGCAGGATGCTGGGTATCTTGACAGTGCTTTGTTGTTACCCTGGAGATAATTTCACCGAGTGCTTTGCAAGTCTGACAAGCAGGTGAAAAGGTAGAAAAGAGAAAAAACTGACATTTTCACAGAGAGGACTGTAGCAAGAAAACAAGACTGGCCTGAATCTTTTTTTCACAGTAGATTACAGAAATATAGACTTAATTAACCAAAACATTGACTTTAGAAGTTGGCGAATTTATTTTAAGCCTTTGACCATAAAAGTTGAAAGATGAGTTCAATCGAAGAACCGTCCAATGTACACAACCAAAAAATGAAAAATGTGATAGCAGATGTGGTTGCAGTTCAGCAAAAGTAGACAGATAGACAAACGGACGTTGCAGGAAGAAGATCCATAAGTCCTTACTGTGACCTCAGAGTGTCAGAGCAGCAGAGTCACGTGACGGACAAAGGCTCTCTAATTAACAGAGAGGACTCTGGAAAGCCGCTCTGTAATGAGGCACCATGCTGGACGGGCCTCCAGTGAGGCACTCGGCCCATATGCAAGGCCAGCATTGCAGGAATTTACATACTGCAGGTCAATTGAACATATGCACACTCAAAACTGACTAATGACTTCCACTAGCGCTCTGATTCTATTTCACAGCCTGCTCTCAGGATGAGCATAGTATAGAACACTAATGAGGATAACACTGGGAGGCGTAAGACTGCAAACATTAATATATGTATTGAGACATGGCTTCAATAATAAACCTGGTTGCTGAGGAAATGGGTACAACCACAACATTTCCATGGGTGCAACTTGGACCTGCATGACTGAACCTCCCGTACAAAGGAAGTGTTTCATGGTGAGGCTGATCAGCAGGGAGCAAAAGCCAATGTCCAGTAAAGTGCCCATCCTTGTCTTTTTGCCGCACATTTACTCTCAGACAGCTGATGCCCAGTACCTGTAAGGCCACCCATTCACTATTAAAGTCTTCCCCCAGCACCCCACAGTTTGGACAGTTTGGGGGCTCGGCGGGGGTGTGTGTGTGTCCATCTGTGTGTGGCTGGATGCTCGTGTGCTTGACTGCTTGTGTGTGCGTGCATGTGTGCGGCCTGCATGCATGTGTATGTATGCGCATGAGGAAGAAGGGTGGGGTGGGGGGGTGGCGTTGAGGGGGGGTAGTGGCGAGGAGTTGGAAGGTGTTAAAAGTAGGAGTGCTGGTGGTGGTGGGGGGGTGGCTCTTATTTGGCTGGGTGTAAAAAAATGCCCCCAGGTCTCCTGATGGAAGAGACAGGTATTAGCTCTGAGACCTCCATAGTCCCAGCTTGCCATTAGTTTCCTCTCCAGCTGCACCAGGATCCGGACTATGAATCTGCCATGGCTGGTCATTCATCAGTTTCACAGTCCGCACCAGCACACACACACATTCCAATAACAACACTGTGAAATAGTGAGTGAGTGAGTAAGAGACATAGAGAGGGAGAGCGGAATAGAAGGGGAGAGAGTAAAAGTGTGAGAAAAATATCTTGTCATACAGACTTTTGCAAGTGTGTACGGCTACTACATACTGTACCTTTGACTCAAATGGTGGGTGCATTACCGGACCAGCATGCGTGTGTGTATGCCCACATGCATGCCTGACCAACAAAAAGCCTCAAATGTTTGTCTCTGCCTGATTGTGTACATGTGTGGGTGCAGTCTTCCACAAAAAGGCGATGAGACATGATATAAATTAACTGTGGGTTCTGCGTGCTGCCGTTTCGCACAGTTGAGCATTAGCCCAGGTCCCACAGAGCAATGTGGAACTTCCTGTCAAACAGGAAGCATTTAAATGTTGGCTAGAGAATTATGGAATTGCCTGTGGAAACATATTGGGGGAGGTCAAACGCAGAGGTCAGCACTCCAAGACTTTCCATGTCAGGGTCCTCTCTCATCAGGCCCTTCAAGTTTTTCTAGCTTCGGTGGTTTGTTTTAATGGTAATGTTCTGCGATTGGAAATCAAGCCGTGCACAAATATTTGTGACATAACTGCTGACTGCATTGCTGGCACCTGAAATATTGAATTTTAAGTCTTTATAAAGAAAACAGTGAAAGTTTCCTAAAACAAAACAAATCAGAGTCAAAGTATTCAGTTTCTTCCAGATGACCCACCGTACCAAAAAGAACCTTTTTCCATTTTTTATTTTTTTTTTGCTGCCCCGAGTGAGTGAAGGCCACAAGCTCTGTCATGTAGTGTATATGCTAACTCAAAAGGAAGGACAGGTCCTAGCGATTCGGTCGCTTGGGTTGATGTGACCAGGACATGGCCATGGCAGCAGTGAAAGCCCGGTTGAGCCATAGTGACACGTCGTCTCCATCCATCTTCAGTCTGAAACATTTTACGCTAACTGACAGAGCGTGGCGCTTGCTTACCCACCTCCCAGAGGAAATAGTCCAGACTGGTGTCTTCTTGACATGCACTAAAGAGTGAGCAGTCCAGAGGTCCAGAGGGGCATTGTGTATTCAGTCCAAGACGAAAGGTTAGATCCTCTGAAAAGAAAGAGTAGTTCAGTATATATTGTTGAAAGTGACAATGACTTTTTTTGGTGTGTTATTCAAGCAAATAAACAATTCAGTCAGACCTTTTCTTTTTTCCTTGTTGTGCAGAGCTGCTGTGTGCAGGTATCATGTAGGTATATATATATATATATATATATATATATATATATATATATATATATATATATATATATATAATATATATATATATATATATATATATATATATATTTCTGTATGTGTATTTATGGATGGTTTATAAATCCTTTTTGGAATGATCAAAATACAATTTCTGATACATGTGCTGCAAAAAAGGTTAAACATTTTTAGTTATTAAAAGTTTTGGCTTTTTCTATTTAAAATTACTACACATAGGTCATACGCATGCACACATAAGCATGATGTTAAAATTTTAAAAACTTCAGATATCCTAACACAGATGTAACCTGCTCACTGACAGACTGAATTTTGTCTACACTTCTGTTCATATCCTGTATCTCGGTCAGGTACCAAAAGAAGGGGGGAGGTAGAAAAGGAGAATTGAGCAGTGGCTGTAGTAATAAATCACAGGATCGCTGGTGACATTCATACAATACGGATACAGTGTTAACTCAATGAGTCGGACAGCCCTAGCCTGTTCCTCCATCCTGACCTTGCCTCCCTGTCGTAATCAATCATGTTGGCACAGCACACACGCTCCTTATTTATTATTACTCTGGACCCGCATGTACAGTAAACAATGAGTAGAATACATTCGAAAGACTGAGAGAGTGGGGTGCTATTATAAGAGAGAAGGTAAAGGTCCGGTTGAATAACTGGGGGGCATATGTGTCCAGCTGGCTGGTTAAAAGACTACTGAACAGGACAGTGAGCAACCACCGTGGCCAATAGTCGGCTATAACGTGTGGAAATGACCAATACTAAGTGCCTACTGCTCCAAAAAGGTCACAATATTGTCAGCGGTTCAAATTTAAAGGTGCTGCTACTGATGTTGTTAAACACCATGTTCATGTACTGCCATTATTTCTCTGTATAGAGGACAGACATGTGGATAAGTGGACTAACCGGACTAATAAGTGGAAAGTGGTGTTAAAGCTGTTTTCAGATCTGTCCTTACTTCAAGATTGCATTAAGAAGCCGTCAGACAGATGTCATTTAATTCTCTGCCTTTTGACCGTTTTCCTTTAAGATGTATTATAATTTTACTTCTGTTATTCTCAGGTAGCAGGTGTATGTCCTGAGTGACAAACCATCTCCTTTGTAAAACTAATAGCTTACAAAGTCAGTGTAAATTAACAATGACCCAATGTGAAGCCTTCATAACACCACCATAACAATCCATGAAAGCCAGCCAAGCCAGACGTCATACAGTCCCATATGCAGCCTATGCAGGGGGCCTGTCTTGGCAACAAAACAGGGCCCCCATGTACAGCAGAGGGCCCCTGAACTCTTCATGAAGGATGGCTGGCTACGAGGAGGGCCGAGGGGGAGTCAGTTTAAAACACATACCATATGCAGTTAGGAAGAGCCTCATTTATCAGCCCCTGAAATTCCTTGGTTTTTACACCTCAGACCCCCCAGCACTTTCTCTCCTCCCCTTGGGGTTAGCCACCTCCTAACTGTACACCACAGATGACAGGTCGCTGAGACCTGGCTTTAACTGCAGACCACAACTCGGATTTGTCTCTCCATTAAAATAACAAGGAACTGATTATGTAAGTAATCTAGTGACAGGCTGTTCAACAGCATTTGGTGAATATTCCATAAAATGAATTTCACTCAAAAATATCCAGCATCTTTTTTTAACCTGTATTATTTTAGTTTTCTTGTAAAGTCCATCAACCTCTCCTGTCTTTTTTGCCCTTCTCCTGCCCTTCCTGTCTAAGCTCTTCTTCGCAGTTGGACATCATCTGGCCCGTGAATGGCACATTGTTATGCTCGTTCCTCGGTGGACGTCTGAGCAGATGCCACGAGCAGCCGCAACAACACCGGTCCCTGCACAAGGTTGGTAGCTCGCATTCAACACTAGGCTGTAAATTACATCCCGCGAACACACAAACACTCTGCGCTCAACTGAGTTCCAGCAGTTTAGAGCACCATTGAAAGAGCACAGCATATCCTGATTTTTGTTTGAGTGAAGACCGGTTTCAACAGCAGGGGGAAGCGGCCCCCGCAGTGTACGAATATGGCCTAGACGAAGAGATCATGCACGGACAGCTGGGCTTTGAACTTCTTACCCCTTCCGTTCCTGAGGTCAACAGCTCGGTGGCCGCAAGGGTCAACCAGCAGTAAGAGGCCATCTTCTAGTGAACTGTCAGACTTATTTTGACTGGGTCCCTGTGGCACGATTACCCCATGGTGACTGGAGGTGATACTCTGCAGAGGGATCAGGTGAAGCAAAGTTTAGAAATAACATTTGGGTTGCAGCTATATGCATGTATGGGTGTGTAGGCGTGCTAAAATGCTACAAATGCCTTAATTTGAAGTGTGTTAAATTTAAGATTTAAACAATTACAAAAAAATCTGCCGACAATATCCGACAACATGAGATTTTATCGGAACAAAACTTCAAACAAAATCATGGAGTTATGAGCTTGCAGGAAGTACAGTAAATAACACTATAGATCTAAGATGAGACACAATAAAGTGTGATTTGTTATGATCTTGGGAAA
Organism: Parambassis ranga; assembly: GCF_900634625.1. NCBI lineage: Eukaryota > Metazoa > Chordata > Actinopteri > Ambassidae > Parambassis > Parambassis ranga. The sequence goes on from NC_041035.1 coordinate 9,272,315, forward strand.
TACATGGCTCAAAATCCAATCAAAGATATCACCAAAGTGTATTTGAGGAAGAATCATCCTTGTTGCGACTTGGTACAGACAATATTTACACACTCAAATCCCACGTCTAGTCAACGGATGCATAGTGGCTCACTAAGATATATGGGTTACTTTATTCATAGCACTTCAATTACAAAATCATGTATTGGGGGGAAGAATAAATTAATAATAAAACCCCCTATCTGAACTTCTAATATTTTGCTTGGCGAAGGGAAACGAATTACCCTTTTCAGAACTGATGATGTATTACTAGCGTTTGATCCTTAGAGGTTTCACCATGCTCACATTCATTACTTTCAAGTGCTGAGGTGTATCTGCAATTAGAAGCACCTTGCAGTGGATTTCTGACACTCCCGCAGACTTGAAACACCAGATCATAGAATCATCACAGCATTATACTGCAGGAGAGGGGACGGTGTCTCCTTCGAATGGAGGCAAAGATAGGGGGGGGTTGGTGGTGGTGCTTAATTTAACCATGTGCCCGTAAGTGAGGGGAGCCAGTAAGCAAATGAGGACCTTTCATTAAATCAAAGGTGATTTTTGTTCTGCTAATGGGTGCCCCAAAAATCTAGTACAGCAGCGAAACATGTGATCATTCTCTGCGGAGCCTGCTATATGGCTACAGACCGGTCAGGGCTATTCTTATTACAGTATGCATAATGTAATGAGCCTGCTTGTTTAATTTAATCACACTGAGTGGACTGTGTTAGTATTTCTTTGAAATGACAAAGCCATACATGTAGTTTGATAAAAAAAGAAATAAATAATACAATCACTACATTAAATGCTGTTGCTCTTTTAAAAATGGCAGTAATTTACATGGTATTGTGAGTAGTTGTATGGACTTTTACCTATCTCTCAAATATCTTTAGAATTATTGTCCTTAAGAATCGTTGTCATCCTCAAGACCACCACTGATTGGTCATGACAGGGCCAAAACGGCCACTGCAGTGAAACACCTCAGAGAAGCAAAGGAAGTTTAGCCAAAAAACACGCTGAGCCATTATGTTAAAGTAAACGACAGCACTTCCTAATGTCATTTGGCAGTGCTAGCGCTCAGCAATTAGGGCCTCTCTTAATGCGACGCTGGGAGCATTTCTCCTCAAGGTTAGCGCCTCATTTCCCCACGATGGGTCTGCAGGGCTGCACCAGATGCATTGTGGGAGCTGGGGGGCGCGAGTTAGGACAGGTGTCCGCCACCTTGGATATCTCCCCTCGCAGCTGGCACCAGCTGGCACCCCCAGTGCCCCATCCGGACGGTCTGCACTCCCTTCTCCATGGAGGAGAAGGAGGAGGAGGAGGAGGAGGAGGAGTAAGAGAGAGGGGGGCATGTCAAGGGCAGACCTGGTACAAGCTCACTCACAGGGCACCCATGCCATGACATGACCTGGCCACTAGGGGACCTGCCAGCAGTGAGGGGTAGGAGTAATGTTGTGCAGCCGTGCCCGTTTGGAGACCTGCTCCAGCATCCCTAATGGACCGGCAATGATGAGGCCCAGCAGTGCCAGAGGGTCAGAGGCAGCTTCTGTGGAGGACGCTGTCTTTCCCACTAGAGAGCTGAGGATGTCATGTCTGAAGGTGGTCTCTCTGGATGCACAGCAGCCATTTTGCCAGGAGGTAAATGGAAGAATTACAGTGTCTTATATTGTGTGCACACATACACATATATGTATGTCCATATTAATGAAAAAAAAAAAATCAATGATAATCACATGGTAAAATATGCAATTGCTTTTTCTCAAATGTAATTTCCACAATTATGGCCAAGATTTTATACATTATATTTGCCTTGTATATGAGTTTGTATGGAAAGCATGTCAATAATAATAATACGACATGTATGCTTACACTTGTCATGTAAAAAATACATTTTTAGAAATTTGGGAAAAAAAATAAGAAAGAGCACTGTAAAGGTATATTTCACAATCTGATCAAATATTTTAACTCAATTAGGTCCTCTCTTAATGTCAAATGAATGAAATACAAATGTTTACATACTATATATTTTATCATATGGATTACTGTTGATACAAAAAGGAAAATGTTTTTTGCACTGAGTGCCTAATTGGTGCAGGGTTATAGCAAATTATTATGAATGCAAACTGGCTGACTTGTCTCCAGTCAGGAGAAATCACTTCACATTATAAGCGCATTATGTTCCAGGCAATACCACACAGTGGCTCCCCACTCATGATGTGAGTTAATTCACTTAATATGTCTTTAATGGTGAGAGGCTTTTCTTAGTGCAAAATGGTTTCCACACTGACCATTATCTGAAATCAGGCCTAATGATGGCTCCGGTTTATGATAATGACCATTATCACACAGACCACCATCACGTCTGCCAAATGATCAAATGATCTTGCATTTCTTACTCTGAGTCTGAATTTGTTAGCCATGTAAATTTAAGCCCTTGATGAAGACCCCCTCCACGTCTCCTCACTCCCTCCTGTATAATATTCTTATGATTTCATGGCTGTTGTTCAGACCTTATATTGAACCAAGCCTGCTTTTGAAGTTCTTAACAGCATATAGCACATCATCTTTGCCCTCATCAGCCCTTAATGGGCAAAAAGAAAACATGCAGGAATCTCATAGCTGCCTTAGTTAACAGTCATCAGCTTCAGTATATAAAGGTAACTCTGAGGCAATAATAATAATTTGTAATAACACACACTGGCTCTTGGTGTCTGATGCCACATGAATCCTTTGAAGTGCAGACTGTTGATTACTGTAAATGAGAGCTGTTTCAGGGTGGATTGTGGGTAATTATATGCAGTGCACCCCAGGGAGCAGTGCTAGGACCCATGGGACAGCAGTTCCACAGGAGAGTGAAGCACAGACAGAGCAACACATGCTGGGCCACCGATTCCCAGCATGAAACAAGTCAACAGGCCTGTCTTTTATTTCTAATGTCTGTGATTTACATGAAAGAAGCACTGTCACCCAACCGCAACAGACTGTTGTATGTCGCAGTTTGATTGACAGCATTTCATATTTCACATGTCCCTGCATCCCCCCTACTCCCTCCCTCAACAACTTGATGATGATTGCAGCATTATAACACAGAGCATATTGCCAGTTTAGCTACTGTGAAATGTGTACTTAACATGGATGACAATTTTTGTCAATTAAATACTGCCTGCAGTGTATAAAATAAATGCACACTATAATGCACTGAAAAATAATAATGTACAGAATGTAATAATAATTTCAAAATCACCACAAATACCTACATCTAGTACATCCATGCTGTATGTAATATTTAATTTAATTAGTTTATTATGTGTAGATGCTGTTATTTACAAACATGTAACACAATAAAATGTGTTAATAAATTCTAGAGATATGAACAATGTTTATACAGATGTGTAACTGTTCTTATGTGTACATGTAATGTAGAGTTAAAATCACATTTTTTTCCCCAAGTACTGTACATATTTTCCAATTGTCTTTTATTTATCAAATATACATTGAAAATTGAATTCAAATTAGGATGCAACGAGAAGCAAAGTTTCCAATCATGCTGGGAGCCCCTGCAATCTCTTTCTCTTCACTTGAGCTCATTTCTCCACTAATGACTTTGCCCTCTGATGCAAGCCAAGGGATCATCAAAGGTCCTTGAAACAAAAAGGGAAATATAGCAATTACTGGGACTTTCATCGGCAAGAAAGAGATTAAAAACCCCGTGGTTGTATAAGCATGGGAGAAGCAAACTGAGATGTGTTACACTATTAAATGTATATTCAAGTACTTGACTGCAGACGTTATTCATAAACATGTTCCTCCTTTCTTTCACCACCTTCATTCATTTTTTTTCTCCCTATGAATGATAATAGAATCAAATGTATTATGTATTACTAATCACATGATAAAAGCCTGTAGTGCTAGTAATGCATGTAGATTCCAAAATGCTGTGCATGTACAAGAAAAGTCATTGCCTTTTTAACAGTGGCCTGAGGGAACAGAGTTGTCCCTTAGCCTCCATAACCATTGACACAAAAGGTCCCCAAACAATTTCAAATTACTGCTTTATTTCTCTCTCTTATATAATCCACCCACATTATTAAATCTACCACCTTCTGGGACTTTACTGATACAATAATATTACAGTGCTAAGATGTTTACATTCGAGACCGCCAGCTTTCCTTGTTATAAACATGTATGCCCTTAGGAGTTGCGCGATACGTATGCATACTACTTGGCCTAAATGAGGCACAGGTCATTTTATTTTTAAGAGGGGTCAATATTACCTCAAGCAAAGAGGGCCAAGGCCAACACCAGAGCCTGACTGAGCAGAAAATGGCTTCTGATACTCACAGATGAGATCTATTATACATTAAACATGCTTGTAAATATTCACTAGTCAGACCATTCAAATGGAAAATATGGTTTAGGTCAAAGGTCTATGAAAATGTTGTCTCCAGAGGAAGTCCCCGTAGAATAGAGGCAATGATGATAACAGGGAGAAACACCCATAGGGGACTAGGGAGAACATTAAGAGTTGTTTTACATGTTTGACTGTGGTGCAGCGATGATACCAGGGAGATAAATGATGGGCACTTATTAGACTGGACTGACCTAGAGTTATGTACCATGGCTAATGGAATGTAACACTCCCATCAATTATACACGGCCAGGCTGAATTACAATGAATTAGTGTCCAATAAAGTTTCCTAAATAATTCTTTTCAAGCATTTTATTAGCATAAAATATTAAAAAAAGAAAATTATTAACAACAATGCCAGAACAGGTAGGCTTTATTTTAATATGCTTATTGAAATCTATGAATAGCAAAGCTACCAAAAAAAAGGTACACAGAATAATATGTGAGCATCAGTTTTATTAGCGGTTTGTCTCGCTGACAGGATCACATGGCTCGAAAATTATTTCATCATGTTCAAGTCCAACTGTGGGACTACGGTGTTATCTTCTATTTTTGTCTCTCTCAGCCGTATATTTCAGAGGCCAGGAACAATGTAGTCTGACAGACATATTCTTTATGAGGGGCTCGTGGTCTCTCTAATTTGACACAGTTGTCAGAGATAAAGCTCCTTAGAGAGTGTGGCCATGCTCTGGGTAAGAATGGGGATTAAATTAACACCCCCACCTTCACATCCTCTGACCCCAATAGTGGAGAATAAAACATACATGGTGACTCACTTCAACACTCCACATCTGCCTTCCCAACTTCATCTCAGAGTGTATTTTGATGTTATTGCTAAATGAAAACAGTGATCCTCAGCTCAGATTCTTATTGCTCAAAATAATTACCGCAGCTCTGTAAATTGACCAAGAACAGAGATTCAATGTGTGAAATAAAAAAAAATTCAATTTTGAAAATAATATATAATTATTAGTGATGTTTATCAACAGGCATACCTACAATAAAAAATGTGCCCAGTATGAGAAACAGCAAACAGCTTACACAGTGTAACAATACACTCCCTCTCCTTGGTAGCTTCCTATCAAATGACCCGAGCACGTAAAATCAAATCAACACTGGAATGGATCATATCAAATTCTAATGAAAACATAATGTGCTCTTAAAATGTGTGTTGGCCCGGCAGCCAGTCATCCAGAGAGTCTCCCCCAGATGACGTGATGAATAGGGAACACCGATGGAATATGCATCAAAGTCGAGCTCATGATTTATGTAATAGCAGTCACTTGGACACTGATTAGCTGCTCTGTCAAGCGTGTAATACGAGAGGCACAACCCCTGGTTTATCAGTCATTTATCTGAAGTGCGTCCTGATATTATCACTGGATCCTAATGTCATCATTATGCCGCACAGCATGTGCGGGCCAGTGTGTCATGGTGCCGGCGACACTGCCTGTCAGGAGTTCAAGCCTCTTCATTTGCAAAATGCTCAGACATTCATAGCACTGTGTCAACAGTAAAATAGAGAAGCCGCATCATATCAGAGATGGAGGGACAGAGGCACACAGGCACACTAAATAAGTGGGCACTAGAGGGTACAGAGAAATTTTGTCACATCTCTCTGTGGTCGTGGAATTGCTTATATGATGATCAGGCTAATTCTTTTGAGATGAGTGGAATAACAAAGAGTCAAAGTAAAAAAGAACAAAATAACAGGTTGCTTTCCCCCCCCCCCAACGTCTGCTTTGTGGTTTGATTTAGAGAAACCGACATAACATCTACTGTACACAACAAGAACACCCAGACCTCCACAATGTGCAATGTGAGGCCCACAGAGCCATTTCTTCTGATTAAAATGCACACTCACACACAGCACTGTGTGAGAGGATGGTGGTTATTCAGTCTGTCAGGACTTTCCTGCTCTCCTAGAGAATATCTGATATCATAAATGACTTCAACTCCTCCCACGCCAACATGAGAGTGAGACTGTGAACTCAGGAAGAGAGCAAAAACACAGACAGGCAGGCTATATGACTGATCTATGACAATCATACGTTACCGGACGGACAAAACTGCTAATAAACAATTTCTGTCATTATGACAAAAAAAGACTGGGGTTGTTATTCTCGCAAACATCTGGTGCTGTACACTAAAAGGAAGCTGTGCAACGTATAAGTCTGTCAACGCCTCACACAAACAAAAATAGTGAGGGAAACTGAACAGGAAAAGGAGCTCTTTGAGTCCCAAACAAAAGATATCAGCCCGGCTGCCAACACAGACAGGGCACCACACCTTGGCAATGATGCCGCTCACAATCAAAGGAACAGTCGTCATCACTGCGAGCTGTGTTTTTAAAGGATATCTTAAAAAGATTGAAAATATGTGTCATTATGGAAAACAATTGAGCCTGGAACCTTTAGTATAGTAAGTTGTTATGTCAGTCACACGCACTTCAGACTATTTATTTCAACACATGCCTAAAATATTTCCTGTTTTTACAATTAATTGCATTATTCATAATAAATAAAATACCTGAAACAGAAAATGTGCTCATCAAAATAAGGCAATAATAAAAAATTACACTTTTACAAATATTAAAAACTGTCTTTAAATTGATTTTTTAAATGCACATTTGAATCATGTTTTTTTTTTCAAAGTAAATGCACAAAACAAACAAACACCAAAACATCCAGTGTGACTGCCACATATGATAATTATTTGGCCGCTGAATGCAGCATTAAAATGATTTCAAACAGTATGGCTCAGAAGATCCAGCAGAGGGGGCTGCTTACTGCAATCATATGCTGATTAATTGAGCTTGATTCTCCCCATGCTGCGAACATAAGTTGTCCCACACTGTAGGCTACATGTTGGTATGTGGGTAAAGGTTACAAGGCTTTATGGAAGTCACCTTTTACCACAGGTAGCCCTTCACATCATTTTTGATGAATATTAAGAAAACCGTGATTTTCTGATTATCCCTCATCAAGCCTATATCAAACTAGGTTATGTTCATTTTTATTAATTGTGCTTGTTCCTCTCTAATTAGCTAATGAGAGACAAAAAGCAGGTTTAGAGCAGAAAAATGCAAATGACTCTTAGAAAATAGCACAAAAAAGTAAATGGCAAGGCTGAGAATCATCCTTCATTGAAATGTCAGAGATAAATGGCTCAAATGTCACATCAATTAAAACGGGGGACAGTTAGTAGTTCATTAAAGAGAGAGCCATATTGCACCGTCGGGTACCGTTGCCAACCCTTACTATCTGGGGCAGACTGGCAGCGGGTCCAGATGGCACGGAAATCCTCACAGATTTCAAAATGGTCTCTGCAGGGGTGGCGTTTTCTCCCCCGCTCCCACCCTCACCGCTGAGATGGGGTGTGGGCCACAGGCCCACGCCGGCCTACACATTCCAAACGGAGGCATGCAGAGAGCTGAAGGCACCACAGAAATAAAAATAAAGCTGCAGAGGACAACAGACATAAAAAAAAATACATGACTGATGCCACACACTTGGTCATAATGACTGAAATATATGCTTCAACTTAATCTATGACTGCTCTAGGCAACATAAGGCAACTCCCTCTCTTTAAACTGCATAAAACTCTAATAAAAGGATTGAGTGGTGCCCCATGTGTTGTTCATAATATCATGCTGACTTTATTAGTTGGTAATACATACGATGTTATTGGTTGCTGCAGTCACATAGGTGTTTTTTTTTATTCCACAAACATTATGCCTGGGACCCTGAAGACCTCACTGAGAAGCTGTCACTAGAGATACAGAATTGGATAAATGTCTCAGCTATAAGTGGAACGATAACAGTGTTTGAAATTAATGGTAAGAAATATACATTATCATATTTTTTCCTGCTGTAAAAATATCAAGCAAATCAAATATCTAAATCACTACCATTACTAGTCTTCAGTGTACCGGGGAGCCCCTGAAGGACCCCAAATCCCAATTTGAAACCTATTAGACAAGCCTTCTCTCTGTGTCCTTTGCAGGGGGAGCGAAGACTTTCTCTAAGCCAATGACAGAGCGAGCGCAGATTTATACGTCCTGTGATTGGTCGGTTTGCCTAAACTGCATGGAGAAACAGGAAGAGAGCTTCGGTGTTGTTTGGTTTGTGGGATGAAGAGGAGTGGGCACCGCACAGTCACCGGACCGGTGCAAAAGCTTCACGTGTAAGCGACAGAGCTAATTTATGGTGTTAAACGATGCCTGGCAAAACCTTCAGCCCAGAAAGTATGCGTATACTTAAGCTAGGAGGTGCTGTGTTTTTATGATGCTAACACAGGCCAGCAAGACGCGAATATGTACTTCCTTATCAACATGTGAGGTGCATATTGGTTTGTGTAAATGCTTTGTGTTATTCAAATAGCTTTAAGACCCATACTTGTTTACAGTTGTAGCATTTTCTGTCTGCATCTCTTCACAATAAGGACACATGTTGCGTTTCCACACCTGCGCAGTCACGGAGCGCTTTCTACTCCATTAATCACGCAGGTTTGACCAGGAACTACTCTAATGAGAAACGAGTCAGATGATTGACGAGCATGAGGCTGCTGCCAGTGATTTTTAACAACACAAGCTGCTTATTGTTTGTTGTTCCTCACCGTGAAGAGCTGGGTAAACATCCAAAACATTGAAGCAGTCACTTAGACTAGTCTGAAAACGGCACAGAACAAACATGGTAGCATTATTTCTAATCAGCACAGACTATTAGCCAGGCCCATTATTGCCAAAGTCCATTATTCTATCTATGAGTCTATTACCAGCTTGCTAAATGGCAGACAGTGTTCAGTGCTTATCCAAAGTGCACTGTACCATTGTTTGGCTCAGAAATTTCTCGCCTTTATTGTCAGTTCAGGCAAACCCCTGATGAATACAGTGAGAGCTGCAAGAGTAGAAACAAGAAAGTTGAAGCAGACGCATTTGTGATCAGATACCATGACAGATGTGGTTGTGTTGGTGGTGTGCGTGTATGAAAAGGAGGGGGTGGGGGATGTCTTTTAAAAATAAAAGACATTCATTTTTTCAAATTAAAACTACGGTCTGAAATAAGTAGTAGAAATCTTGTTTGTTGCTGTGCTGCTGCTAGTGATTAGTAGTATTTTTTTTCTTGTGGAATGGTGTATAAAATGTCAGGAAATAGGTTAAAGTATCCATCACAATTTCCTGAAGCACAAAGTGACATCTTCCAATTGCTTTTCCTGTATGTCTAACGGTCCATAACACCCCCAAAATTCACTTTACAGTCACGCAAGACTAAGAAAAGCCAAACACTTTGAGCAGCCTGAGATTGTCCCACATATTTCCTGAAAAACTACATGCATTTATTATCACAGTACTCAATGGTTGCAATTAATTGTTTAATTGTCCAATTTAAAGTTTGTCTTTTTTTAGCTAGTCTGCAAGAGTGGGAGTCATAGGACCTGCAGCAATTAAAACAAATAGGCAAACAATGGAAAACATACTGACTATTTGTTGAAGTAATTCTCTGGTTACAGCTGTTTAATTTTGCCGTGCTTGGTTTTATCTCATTGCCTCTCTTTTTTTTAAGTTTTGAGACGGTCTCTAACAAGATTTCTTTTCATTATTTCACAGTAATAGATTAAATGATTAATCAAGAAATTAATGACTTTATTAAAAATGAAAATAATCAGTTGCAGCCCTGCATGATTCATAATTAATGCACTATTCTATTTAAACAAATTCATGAAGAAAATAAATAAATAAGAGAGAGAGAGAAAGACTGTATTTGTGCCCTTTACACTTTTCAGATCAAGGTTCCAGGAAAGAAAGGTTTCCTTGGTTGAAACTCTTACAATCAATGTGACCTTTATTTATTATAACCCCCATCTCTCAAAAACTCACATATAACATAGTCAATCATCTCTCCTTCCCCTCAAAGTAAAAATAAAAAAGGAACTGCTGTCTGGTTATTGCCAGTATCCATCTCAGTCGTCAGAAAAGCTGCACGTTTTTGCTGTTGTTAAGGGCTGGAAACCAGAATCCCATCGGAGTTGCACCCTAAGGAACAAATTTAATGCTAGAAAAACATCCCGGCCATCAACCAAAAATGACGGATTGAAAATAATGTCGAGCTATCTTGGGAATCCCCCACCAGACAAGGGAACAGACTGCATTGTTTTTCTCATTTATGTGATATATAGAACAGAAAGAGGGGAAAAAATGGGCGATTTATTGGTTAGATAGGCGTATTCTTTCCCATGCACAAAAGAAATATTGGATAGTAATGTAGGGATCAAGTCACATCATGACATTGTTTGAAGGCTAGGTGTTCAAATATGTAAGTCATCTTCCGTTGGTGGCCTGCTAGGTTTTCAATAGATCATTCAATGCAAATATGTGTGGGAAACTGTGAAAGTTGCCACATGAATATGTCAATGAACACAGTGTAATTTGTACTTCCTCAGCAGGGCAGCAAGATGAAGAAGCAGAGGGAGAGCCAGTGCACTCAGAAGACCATCTCATTGCTGAGCCCCCTGGGGACAATCCAAGTCAGAGGATGTGAGAATGGTGTGCACACCATCCAGATCCTAATGGATGTCGCACCTGCTGAAAGGTACTGTACAACAGCCGGGCTGGTGACGTGATAAACAAAGGTGTGAAATTTACAGGCAGACAGAATCCACTCCTGTGATGGAGTGCCACCATTCCTCATTGGAAGCAGGGCATTTTTGTAGATCCCACAAGAAATATCCTGGAGAAAGTTGGGCAAATATGAGCAGGCACTAGAAATATGAGGGGCACTAGAATACAGTTGGGCTTGAAATTAGATTTCTGATGGCATGTGGTTGTGATTCTTCCTGCAGTATATTTGAAATTTCAGAAAAATAACTTGTTTATTACCCACAAGGGATTCGATTAGAACTGATGTCTGTGGGGTCACTAAAGGCCATGGGGAACATGGACTGTTCCTTCCTGTTTATTTATGTTTCCTTCAAGTTGCATGCAGTAGTTCTGAGTGTCAACTGACACTCAGAAATGTATTATGTGATTACATTTCAGAGGCCTGCCCATCCCTCAAAACTGACAGAATGTTGACAGTATTACTGAAGCGATCCAAGCTGATTAAATTCAGCGTTAATAAGTACTTATTCCTTATTTTTACAGGTCCACATCCTACATCTCATATTAGTTTTGATTAGATTGAAATTAAATATCCATGTATCGCAGATTCGCATTTGATAAACTTGAATGATTTGGGAAATTAAACCATTTCCAAATGCAGCCGGATAGGAAGTTATCCTTTTGAAAATGTATGTTCAAATTCTAATTTATGGAAACCCATTAATGACCTTGTATATTATACCTCAACATGTGTTTCCTCCTCGACTGTCTGCCATTTCCAAAAATTCATCAAGCAGTAAAAACATTCCACTTGTTGTTAATGAGTTGAAGTGAGAAAATTAATAATATGGAATTTTGATTATGGAAGATGTCCTGTAACCATGCACAAGCACCTTTCTCCGTCTCCTTGTGAACAGGGTTTAATTTGTGTGTTCAGGTTCAGTAGGAATATGCAAATGAATTTAATGATTCGCATCACTAGATCATTTCTCAGTTTAATATCATTTGCTATGTCGGTCATAAGTGAGGCTTCGATCCCATCACTGTCTGTATGTTCTCAAAGGTGAGAGAGAGAAGAAATCATTAACAAAATGTTTAGATTTTATCAGGACCAGTTGAATATGTTGCTATCGTCGTTGAGGACAGGGGAACTCGGAGCCACCTCAGATATATGGAGTAACGCAATGTAAACAGGCATTAAGGGAGGCGAGATAAAGTGACAAAATACAGGCTTATCTTTGCAACCGGCTTTACATGTAGATCTCACAAAAGCCTGCCTGTAGCAGTAATAGTTCAGATCAGCCATTTCCATTGATTTATTTATGACATACTAAACAAGGCTTCGGATGTGCTGTGGTACGGGCTTAGGGAGTCAGTGTGATAAATGATCTCTAAGAGTGTATTTTGGATAAGGGAAATACATAACGTCCATGCATAACATGAAAAGGGAGACCCACAGCAGATATTCCTGAGCAAGACAAAGCTGTGAAGGCCTTATGTGACCATGTTTGCTCTCTGTGTTTCCCTCCATTCAGTACTGGTTGCTGCTGAACAGCCGCAGCAGCAACACAAGCATTTGTGGCATTGATAGATAGTTATTGATAAATGCCATTATAGCTACATAAACGCCCTTGAAGTATTGCTTACACACCATGACCGTCAGCTCTTTCTAATAGAAACGTCTCAAGCCCCTTTTGCTTCCTAACTGATCTAAGGAACATTTCCTGAAATCAACCTCCTCTGCCAGTCTAACGACAGCCCTGAAGGCACCATCAGATGAACAAATTCATTACATCTCAACAACCCCTGTTGGGGCCCTACGCACCAGCCTTTCTGTTAACCAGTTTTTTCCCCCTTTTTAGTTTTTTAGCATGGCCTCTGCGTTCACAGAAAAATGATACGCATTTTGTTTACAGGAGATTACTATTATCTGAAATATGATGCTTCTTGCCTCTTTCACACAGAGCACAGACACATAATACAGAGGAAATCATAGAGCACTTTTTTATTAGGGTGAAAAATGAAAAAAGGGCTGGACTCCTGCCCCGAGACATTTTGTGAGCATATTATTTTACAATGCTTTGATCAATTTGTCTGTCAAGCTGGCTGAGATGTGGGGGAGCAGGAAAAAAGCAATTTAGCTTGTGAGGTCCTCAATAGAAATGTACTACAGAAGCCTGCGTATGACATGTTGCATTAGAACCTGAGTAGCCTTTATTGCCTGATAATGTCGCGAGGCAATGCTGATATCAATCACCCTTTAACAGCCAGTATGATGTGTTTTTATGAAAAACAAAAAATAATTCACGCAGCTTTTCTTGGAAAATAATTGATTTAATTCTGAGCTGAGGGATTTCTACTTTTAACAACATAAAAATATTGTGTTTGAAAAACAGGCACAAAATGTGCTAGAAGCTAAAAATTGTTAAGAACAAGCTCATTGCATATGCTCCTATAGAAAATTGTAATTAATTTTACACAGATAAACATTCTGTCTCATTTGCATATAGATATAAACAATATATTTGTGCATCTGAATTCCCAGCACACTTGGGTCACGTGATCTGCCTAAAATCCTAAGTGGCTAAAGCCAAAAATTATCATTATATTTCCCAGGCCATAAATCCCCTTCTTTTTTCTCTGACACAAAGCCTTATAAATCTGTGTCTGATTTTTCACATTGCACATTGTTTTTAGTTAATGATTTTCATCTGTTTGTTGTTGCTGTGATAGCGGGGAAATGTACCATATGCTCCGGCAAAAGACAAATGATTAGCAAATGAAATTCTGGACAGCTGTCTGACTGAAAGCGTTTGGTTGATAGCATTCTGCTACCATAATTAGCTTAAGCTTCGGGTTAATTAACTTTCTACCTGGATATGCATAATAATAGCATTCTGCAGAAAGCCAAGGAGCTTCCAGTATATCAGCAGCAAAGGATGGCTTTTTATTTTGTATTTCGCCAGCATATTTCAATTTCAAGAGGCGATTTAGCTCGGGAGCATCGTCAAATATTGTAGATTTTACTCCCCAAGCCAGATAATTCTGAAACAATAGGGGTGTATTATGTGGCAGAAATGCCATTTCTGAATGTAATTAAAGGGGATGAAAGCAATCACCAATTTTTAAACGCTTTTGTGTAGCACGAGGCCTACTTGTAAAAAAATACCCATCAAGAGGAGAAAAGAGGCAACAGAACCCCCAAGTCCTTATATAAGAGGCCTTTGAGACTGAAGTGAAGTACAACAGTAATTAGTCTTTTGTATGAATTTGCCGGCCATGGTCATGATTAGTTAAGCATATGAGAGGACTGCAGGACTGCATTGCTCTTAAGGAGGAGGGTGTTAAAGTCTATTTATCACCAGTTATCCTCACAGCTTTCCATTATCACTGACAACACTGGATGGGGCCTGAGAACAGCCTAATTGTTCTGAGGTGGAGTGTTTTTGTGTCAAAACCGTCACCCCAGTCACATTGGCATTCATAAGCAGCCAGACATTTTCCATCCATCTAGCCCTAATACCCAAGCTGTCACAACAGCTTTTACACACTACCAACGCTAGTGTGAAATATCTGAGGTGATGCATTTATCGTTTTTCTCACACTCATGTAGTGTTGTGAATCAATGTCCTGGTTCACACTGAATAGCAGTATGGTAAATGTGTTTCCTGTTTGGGGCCTGTTTACATGATGTGCTCACACACCGGGAACCATAAAAACAACTTTTTTATTTTTTTATCCTTAGTGTTCTCCATCTATCTCCATCCCCGTGTCTGTTATATTTAGTCTAACATGTAATTTAAATTATTATTATTTTGCCTGTGCTAAATAAATTTGCTTACATTTGTAACTAAACTGCTTTGTCATACAAACAGTGATCTGCTGAGATATTGAATGAATTCGTCAATAAAGCAGGGGGGAGACTTTTTTGACGTAGTCCCTTTAGAAATGGTATGAATAATTCATTGTGTAATGATATTCAGATCATTTTTAGTCTATTTTTTTTTTACAGCGGCCTTAGAATATTGTTTTGCATGTTGTGAAGTGTAGTACTCAGCTGCGTATTCATTAAGGTGCTGCTCCCACTGGCCCTTGGACCCATCTGTGCTCTATGTTTATGCCTCCGTCTCCCGGGACTGTCCCAATCAGGCTGCATGTGCCATTTCCTGTGTAAACCAACACCTGTGTAACACACTACCTGTAAACCGCCCCACACAGACGAGACACTGACATTCACTCAGATGAAAATCTGCAAATGTTGTGGTTTCTAAAGCAGAACCTCCAGGGTGAGAGTTACCGCTCAGTGTAGAGATGCAGCTAAAAGCAGCCCCTGCAGTGTTTTTTTTTTTTTCTTCTTCTTTCCTTTCCACTCCCTGCTGACGACTGGGAAGTTTTTCCAGCACGAGGGTTGTGCTAGTTTGTTTTAGAACTTGATTGGATTCTATATCTGCAACATGCAGAAGTGTACAGTGTGTGACATACTAAAGCAATATGCAGAGAGATGATTCCGCTCTGACATCTTGGAGAGGAGTACGAGTCAATTATGCCCAAGTGTTGTTCTTGCTTATCTTCCTGCGGCACCAAACAAGGATTTAGTCAAGGATTTAGGGGTGAGGGGGCGGTGGTGGGGATCATGGTAAGCGGTTCACAACAAAACACTCAAAACTCTTGGGAGCGGGCACTGATTTAAAAATAAATTACAGAAGACGAAGCGCTAACACTCAAGGGCCCTCAGCAGTGCTGGCGTACACAGGTGAAGATTAGCCTCCTCGCTAATCAGAGGAACAAGGCAGTAATTTGCTCTGAACACAGACAGTAATTAGGACTTGGTGACACTGGATTCCCATAATGCCTTTGTGCTTGACGTGGTCAAATTTTGACAGAGGCTATCCATGCAGGGTCACTGTCCCCCCAGTCTCCCAGCCCTCTTCAGTTGAGGCTCTAAAAGGTCCCTGCAGTTACAGGGGATCCCTAATGTACTTTATGCCTCCCTCACTGGCTCCTTACCATTCGGGTAATTGGAATCTCTTACTGTGGCACTTGAGAATAGGGGCTAAAAACGCTATTTGAAACTGCTCAGTAGTCTGTTGTAGATAAACATTGCTGCGTTGGGGTGTGGATACACTACATAATAGAGTAAGAGTTAAGGCTCTGGTAATACATGCCTTCACTGACTCCTGTGGCTAGCCAGTTGGGAGAAGATCTAATTGTTGTGTGCTTTGTTGCCTACTCTGCAGTATTTTACCACCACCTTTATGTATTGGATTGAGCGCTGCGGCCTCTTTGGTGGACATTCGCTAATAAGAGTTGCTGGATATCTAGAGAGCAGTTTATCCAGCCCAGTTGTTTTTATTTTGAAACGGCGGAGCACAAAACGTGCAACCCAGAACAGAATAGGAAGCATTCCTTACAGCTTACAACTCGGAAAGCTCTCGACTTTAGTGCTGCAGTAGCTAGATAGGCATCTGAATGATCTTCAAATGGTTGGACGAGCTGCATTGAGCAAGTGGCTTACAATTGTATCACAGCCTTTGGCTCAGAGACCATCAGGATCTTGACATTCATAGAGACATGCTGTATTTTTTTCCCTTTTTAGACAGTCATTTTAGGCTTTTTTCATGCTCTCTTGAGTCTTTGACGTCTCTGAGTTAAGTATCTGCAGCTATAAGGCTGAGAAAAATATTGGACTGCTCTTGGCCTTTTCTATTTCATCCTCTGACCCGCCATGTTACCCATGATCGGTGAAGGAGAACTCTGGCAGGCTGTGTCAAAAGTGACAGCCGATCAAGTCAGGATGAGCGCCATCACGCTTCACAGGATGGAGGCATGAGTTCTGAGTTTTTCCCCTTTCTGTGCAATATACCATTACACCCTTCGCCAGATTCCTTTCAATTAGATCCTGTGGTTAACCTGCTTCATTCTTACACCTGCAGCTGATAGAAAAAGTCTTACTGAAGTCTTGTGCAACTAGAGATGCCGAATATGCCAAAGGAAATTGACAAATTTAACGTCAGCTATTCTTTTTTTTTCCCTTTGTCTCCTCTGATTATTTCATCCAGGATGAATGAAATAACCTCCAACATTATATATAAATGCTCAATTCATTCTTTGTATTAGAGTTGGAAAATAGGTAGAACTCCAAATGACTCCCACTTTACGCAACAATGATTTATGGTAATTGGAAATTGATTGTGACAGGAGCACAATATTAGAAATTTTCTCAAATCACAATCTTCTATCAGGGGAAATATTCTTTTTAGTGCAGCAGATCCTTGGCTAGTTTGGAATTAGTTTCTTATTTCCTCACCTGTGATGAAATAGTAAATGGCTGAAGGACATTGAGAGAAATGATTTATGTAGTCAAAAGATAATAAAAGAAGCCTCTTCCTTAACCTAATTTAAGTTGTTTATTCAAACTTAAACACACTTGCTGCACATTTATTGAAACACTTTTTATAATCACTACTAATTATAATTCTTGGTTTTCATATGGCAGTCACTTTAGGACAATATAGATTGTTCCCCCTTTGAGAGTTCCTTTGTAATTAGGCTGACATTTATTACACATCTCTAATCTCTCATTTGTAGGGCACAGTTGGACTCTATAAAGATCACATGATGCTGCTTGATTTCTGATTCACTGAAGTGCCTGGAAATGTTGCAGGAGCTACATCTCCGCTGCCCACATGCTCTTTAAAAACAATCCCCCATTGCACCCAGAGGTGACAGACTTCAGCCCGACTGATGTTGTTCCCCCTCTTTTATTTATTTATTTCGCTGTTGTTTACCAACCATAACATGTACTGCATTGCATTAACTTTTACTACTGTCAATGTTGTATCACTCAAACACCTTTTAAAGCGGGTGCATCCATAAGCTGTGGGGAGAGGAAAATTAGCCACGGTGACAAGTCTGAAGTGCGAGCTGGAGGTCAAAGGTGCCAAGCCTTAAGCAAAGGTGCTCTAGCCTTTGTCCAGTAGATTGTAAGGGCCTGCGGGTCCAACAGGAACATTTCCACACACAATATCCCCGAGCTGTCAGTGTGCAGCGGCTGGAACATCCTCTCAGAGAGAAAGAGGGGGTGTGGAGGGGTAGAAGAGGTGGTGGGGAGGATGCGTGTTGAGGGTGGAGGGCAAGAGGGGTGGGGTGAGGGTGGTGGTGGGGGGGGGGGGGGGTGTAGAGAGGGAACAGTGGCCTGAAGATCCTTGCTGAGAGAAAGAGAGGTGGGGGGATGGTGTGTGCGTGTGTGTGTGTGTATGTGTGTGTCGGAGTATAGGTGGTGGGGAGCCAAAAGAGCAGGAGTGGGAGGATAGAGAAATAGAGAGGGGGAAATGAGGAGGGAGAGCTGGGGGAGGAAAGGGGAGGGGGGGATAGAAAGGAGAGACAATGACAAGTAGGGGCTGGCTGGGCACTCACCCATGCCGACAGAGATTGCCATGAGCCATGGCCATTGTTTGAGTGGGTCTCAGCACAGAACCCGCTGGTGGGTTTCCGAGTTTTCACCACTCAACTATAAACTGCTGTGTGGTTTATTTAGAAATAAGAGTATTTACACCTTTTACTGTATTTACACCCACTGTTAAACGGCACCCAGGAGATTTCCATCACACAGCCACAAACTAGCAGGCAGAGCGGCTCTCTGAAAACTGACCTGCTCAGTCATAACACTCCAGTAAACCTCGGCTTCACATGTCCAATATAAAACGTTGCTCAAACTGTGACCTGCAGAAGTGTAAAAACACTTTAGGGCCGTGTTGTTACAGCAGGCAGTAGAGAGACTGTCTGTGTGTTTAACAAAGTAAATGTCTATTATTAATACCATACAGGATAAGCCAATTTTGAAGAAGGGGCACTTAAATGGTGATATTATTTATTTATAAGTCCTGTACACCAGCTAATGGAATTGGCGGCCTGCTTTAGATCCACAACACAGCTTGAGGTCCACTTTGGAGTAATGCACATGCTAAGAGAGGACCTTCCCAGTAGGGTCTTTAAGTGTCAAATATGGGTCAGTCTGCTTGCATTGACCTGGGGGGTGGTCAGCAGCAGAGAGAAATTCAGCTGTTAAGTGATGCCAACTCAACCATCGGCAAATTCCTCCAAGCATCTACTCATGCTAAGATGCACGTCCAAGTGCAGCGCATTGCTGGCCAGCACCACTCTGGCCAAAAAATCCATTTATTCTTGTCATGAACTATAAACTATACCCAAGCAGAGTTGAAACTGTTGTTAACGCTTTGCTCTTAACTTTCACAGTCCGAAAACTCTCTCTGCTTTTTCTTCCTCAAAGTTGTTTGAACTAAACTGCTAGCACTGTTCCTTCTGACCTGACAGTGTTTTCTTTCCATCTCCACCACGCTGCACTTCATATGAATATACTGTAACAAAAGTCTGGATTACTGTCTTTACATTTTCATTAAGCCCTTATTCTGTCTGTGCATAACTTTAGCTTCTTCATTAGCAACTTTTAAGGTTCACTCAACAAATTATGTCATCCGTGTCACCCGTAGCAGATTATTACACTCCTGTGACATATTTTCACACTGTTCTACCAAGAACTGGGTCTCATGATTGCTCCTCTGATCCCCACCTCACCTCCCCATCCTGCCTTATATCCCTCACAGGAGCGGTGAGCCCCCCCTGAGCTGTGTGGTCAACGATAGCCCGGCAGAAACGAGCCCCGAGTTGCAGCGCTGTGTTGAATGGCTCCAGGCGTACTTCAGTGAGCCGCAGACCACTGGGAGTCTCCCGCTCCCTGCCTTTCACCACCCCGCCCTGCAAGGAGGTCTGTCATGGATAAATATTTGCAGAGCCATGACTGGGATCAGGCTTTCACTCTTAATTGTCAGTTACATCACTTACACTCACTGGCTCACTGTGTTATAATGAAGTATTTTATGGCTGAGAGAGAGGGAGCGAGAGAGTGAGTGAGTGGGTGAGCGAAGGAGAGAGAACAGAACACAGAGCTGTAACTTGGTTCAGTAATCTGTGGCAGCTCTTACCACGCGTGTTAGTCTTGGCAAGGTTTTCCATGATTCTTGGCACATTCTTTGAAACTGATCGAATTCCACTCTTGACATTTTCAGACAGGAAGCTTTTTTTTTAATGAGAACATGTGAATGGTGGTAAAGTTTGAATGAGCTTATTGTTGGCTTGACCAGTCACCAAGGGCGAGTAAAATTAAAGCACTCCAAAAATGGACAATTAGTCTCCTTTCAACTGGTGGTGGTGACCACAGAGTGAATGACTGAGGGTGCTGGGGTGAAAGAAAAAAAACAAACAAAAAGACAGCAGATGAATTAATTATCCCTGGTGTTTTTGTTTCAAGGAAACAAGTCGCTGACGAGTCATTTTGGAAATTATAAATTCGTGCCATTTTCAGGACAATTACAGGCAATTTCTTTGTCATGCTGAGATGCGCATCGCATTTTAACTTAAAGATTTTCAAAAACGCTCATTTGGACCCAGAAGCACACCTACACAGAATAAAAAATAACTCTTAATATATGCATTTAACAATTGTGCCTCTCTTCCCCTGCAATCAGGCCTTAGTTGCTCTCTAATTTCATGCAGATCTGCAGTGCTTGAGTGATGGCATTTTCAATGAGCAGGTACTCCATCGAGACCCTGTATACAGCTATGAGTCCCACGCTCCTGCAAAGGCAATGCAGAAATACATCAGGACCAATTACGATATCAACTTTCAGTGTGATTCCCTTCGCCACCAAGTGCTTGTGTACCAGCCCCAGGCTCTTTCAAATCGCATCTCATCTGAAGTCTTTGGGGTTTTAATTAAATTTCAGGATAGATGGAATTCTTCATTAGTACCTGATCTGAATAGGTGATTGTGCTGTGTTCCACCTCTCTCCCTCGCCTGTTGTTTTGGGGCTCCGTAAATACAGGGTTTAGGCTTGGATTGCTCTCAGTAGTCAGAACCATAGGCCATGCCTGTATAAAAATGTTAAATGTGAGCATCAAGAGTATTTGTCTTTTGAGGGAGGGAAATAGAAGGTTTCTCTTTTTTTTTTCTTGCTTGTTGATTCACAAATATTATGGATTAGTTTTTGCCTGCCATACACATTCCTACTCAGATCTAGTCACTGCTGCCTGTCTGGGAAAAAAATACAAGTTTAATCAGGTCATTACAATCTGTGACAACCAACTTTTGTTTGCTCAGTTATCTTGTGGGAGATCCTGCACGCAGCAGCGCTCTCGCAGCACTTGTCATGTAATATTGAGTTGTGACCTTCACTTGAAGTGTTGCCATGTTTATTTACACATTTCTGACAAAACAAGCCACTTTTCATATTAGCTGTCACGATATACCTGAGAAACAGAGGTGACATGAAAGGAGATGCGAGGTGCAGTTTCCTATACTGTCTGACTGATTGTCATGCTCAACATCACACACAGGGGTAAAGGAATGGTGAGTGCATGCATGCTCGGTTAGCTTGTGCGTGTTTGTGTGTGTGTATGGGTCCACACACACACACACACACTCCCTCAGAAAAACACAGACACCAACGTGGGTTCTTAAAACGATGCATATTCTTATCTCATTAATTATACATCCATATGTAACAGACGAGAGGATCTTAGTCTCGGTAAGCGGCACAGGGAATGTGTGGGGAGGGGGCCAGGCAAAGGGGGGGAAGGGCGCTCTTCAAAGCCCAAATGACTGTGTTCCTGCAGGAGCCTGAACCTCCCCCTGTGCACAGCGCAGGGCGAGATGAGACACTCACCAGGACTCGCCCCTGTGATGTGGAGAGGAATTAGGGAAATGAACGTTTTCAGAATATCGAATAATCAGAGAATCATCAGCACCCCGTCAGCCTTCAAAAGTATGGATCCCTCAAGACTCAAGAGACACTTTGACTGGGAGTCAAAGTCTTCCCTCCCATTAGACACAAAGGATAATGAGGTAGCTGCATTTCCACTATTGTCTTTTTATTCTCACAACCATGTATGAGGTGACTGTCAGCTGGAAGTCATCTCTCCAAATCTATCATTAGCAGGGCTGAGGGAATTCCATTTATTGTTTTCTTTTTCTTTTTTTTTCTCCTCCAAATTGCTCTCATATACAAGATTATGAGCAGATCAATCATATATGTCAATATCCTCATAATCACTAGATGTGTTCGATTTTACTCTGGGTCAATCTATCCCTGCCTCTGCGGTGGCCCCATCACCTTGCCTCATGGTACTGTAGGTAATGACCTGTGACATAATTATGGGATGTGTGTAAACATGTAAGTGGTTCCTCTCAACTTTTATTTAAACAATTGACATCGCTGCACCCCGATCTAAAGAGGGTCCTGACCCCAGACACACCGTATTAGGCTCTTTATGAAGTATGGGGCTGGGGGACTGCTCTCCAAATCAGTGCTGGTCACCTCCAGTGACCCACATGAAGTCTCTGTCACTATAGCTGATGAGGGCAAAGTTAAAATCATGGACACTTGTTTTTTTTTTTTTTTTTTGCCCCCATAACTGTTGGAAGATGAAAGCTTCCAGTAGAAACGGCTGCTCAGGAATTGTAAAAAGGTGTAAACAGCTTCACAGTAGCTTGTTGCATCGGGTCTGTTTGTAGGCTGAAGCGCTCAGCAGCCTCTGATTCTGGTGTGACTTTGGTTGTTTGTCAATAACGTTTGCATCAAAAGGGATTTGTCTTATCCACAGCCTGGGCAAGTTGTCATCTACCCAGCGGTGACAAAGCATTATCAGTATGCACTATGCACATCATGTGGCCAAATCTGAGCTTTATGAGGGAGAGCGGTGCATAAAAGAATTTGTCAGGGGTGTATCTTACCTCCTCATAACATTAAGTCTGTCTGCGTAAGAGCCCGTCATCTCGTTGACAGCGTGATTATTACCTGAAAAATTATTAAACAGTACCTACGGGCCTTGTTCAAGACAAAGAACTCACATGGGTGCGCATCAATCAAATGTATCCCCTTTAGGTTTTACACTTATTCCCCCCAGTTTAGGCAAATTGCCTTGTTCGCGTGGCTTTGTGTAGCAGAGAGTGACTATAAGGTAGCGAGGGAGCCTGGGGAGCAAAGGATGTTCACTCTGTAGAAGAGAGACAGGGGTGTGACATGTTTTCACACAATGCCAATTTAGAGGGATTTCACATAGATCACTTGTCATGTGCTCTCTTAGACCATATAAATGAGAGAGAATGGGAGATCACTAATTGAATTTTCATGACTGAGTACATGTATATACTAGAAGAATTTCACCCCCTCTTGATAACGAGACTATTGTTCCTCATCTTGTTGTCTGTACAAAAAAAAAAAGTGTTGTTCGCCAGATACACAAGTGCATCAGTGTCCTAAGGTTCCATGATGCTTCAAATAGTTTTTTTTTTTTTTTTGTTCTTTTGTAGCTGTCACAGCTAGACAAACATGCCTCTCAGTCACTGCCTGGTAATCCAGAAAAAAAGATAATGCTACTGCTAAAGTGCTAATGAAATCAAAGCCGTTAATGTGGTCGGTTAAGCTGCGGATGATTTGAAGAATTCCGCCATTTAAGTGAAGATGATATAATGAATCTACTCTGAATAGAAAGCAATTAAAAGGACAAATTGGTCTGATTAACCTCAAAGTCATCCCACTGCCACAAATGGTGTGCAACATTCAAATTATTGTTATTAAAAATCTGGAGCAGATTTGCAGTCTTTTTGGCCTCTCTTAATCCTTTTAAATGAAGGAGCGAACTTTTTTAATTTTAGCTGTGACCTTTCAAAGCATAACCTAGATTTTTCTGCCATAGGAATAATTTTCTCACATCAGCTTCTGTAGTGTGTTAATACTGGTTCTAAGGTCAAACTGAGGGACTTCTCTGTATTTAGTTGTTTTAATGAGTATAGAAAAAGAGAGAATCATACAGTGCCAGGATGGACACAGTTTATATTAATTGGATCAAAATGTCTTAAACTTTTTGATTTTATTTTGTTCAATGTGTCTTCAAGTCGTCATCTTCTCAGCCCGACTTTCATTTTTTGATCTTCATCTTTTGATTAAATGACTCTCTGTTCTCCTCTTCCATCTGCCGCTCTTCTTCCACTCCGTCCTCTGCTTTGTGGCAAAGATGCGTTCACCAGCCGCGTGCTGCAGGTACTTCTGAGGGATGTGAAGTTCGGAATGACTGTCTCGTACAAACGCCTCGCAGAGATGGTGGGAAACCCCAGAGCGGTGCGGGCGGTGGGAGGGGCTATGAGGAGGAACCCGGTGAGTAAGCTGACATTGATTGACAGGCTTCTGTGTTACTTACTTTATTTAGTCAGGCAAGAAAAGTAATTGTTTTTATAGTCGGCAGTCATTTATTTTTTAGTTGTGATAAATAAGAATTTGATGAGTAGCTGTGGCGACATCATTACATCACTTTAATCTTCGTTATAGGGCTGTAATGATTGGTTGATCAATGGATCAGTCCACAATTAATCAAGCAACTGATTTCATGGTGAAACTGGTAGTTTTTACTGTACTTAAATATTCTTCAATGTAGTTTGGATTATAAGAATGAAGGACTTGAAGGTTTTATATCCATATTTTATCCTGATTGAATAAATACTTTAATACAAATTGTCATGTACATAAAAATGTAATCTATACTGTGGGTGTAATTAAACATATATGATAAAATATATTTTTAAAAAATGATTATCTGTTGAAGGGTTCTCAACACTTCTGTGCTACTTCTCTTGAGTAGGCATGGAAAACTAGTTATGCACACTGCTGAAGATTTCCAATAAAAACACACAAAAAAAAAAGTTTCCCCTGATGTTTTCCAGGATATGTAATCTAAACTGTAGGTGTGTTGGAATATGTGCGATGGCAAAATAACCGCCTCCCCTCTGAGTAGAGCTGTGGAGTAAAACGTCTACCTACAGCACGATTTTAAGCCCACACCTTTTGTTCCTGCACTCTCAAGTCTTAACTGTAGATGTTCGCTGCAAATCTCCGATTCTTGTAGGAAACCTGGCCTGCATCATTTTGCCCATGAATCCACTGTGTACAAAATGGAGGGCTAGAGGGCAAGTGGTGTGTCTCCTTTTGATCAAACCCTTTGATCAAAGCCTGTTTAACTCTGCCCATGTAGTGCTGTGGGCACCACCGGTGTGCTCTGTGAGGCAGAGAACACTTCTCGTACAGGCAGTGCAGTCGGTTAGATGTTCTCCCTCATATTTGCACTGAAATAGGTTTGTGTACATCTTCATCTCAGTGCTCTGTTTTTCCTCCACTGTTCTGTGGTTGAAGTCAGGAAAAAAAAACAGTAATTCATTATGAGAGTAATTAGTTTATAATGCAAAATAAACAATAAAAACACCTCGCTCTCCATAGACTTTCCATTAGCCAATGGCATTGCTGCTGGATGGCTGTATAATAGCTCTCAGTCTCATGTTTTACAGACATTTCTTTCCTTTCGTCAGGGAGGCTGGGAGCCTGAGCCCTCAGCTCCTGATACAGATCCAGAGTCAGATTGTCAGTGTCAATTACTTGTCAGTAGCACTGCTCCAGTCGGGCTTCAGCTGTGAAAAGCTCAGTGTGCTCAATCGATCCTCGCCTCTCTGTGGCACTTCTTCTTCACCAGGATTTGAGTATTGATAAGCCTGGTGTAGTGCTCTTTTCCCCCCAAGTGAAGAGGCAGATCCGAAGGCCTTGAGGGTACCCTGCTCTCCCTCCAAACCCGGGGAACAGTATTGATCCGAATACTGGAGCAGTATTTCTCTGTCTGCAAGGTTAATCTGGGGCTCGGAAAGTTTTATTGCTGTTGATATGGGAGCGGGTTTAATGATAGATTTTGAACTGAAAACACACTGCATGTCCAACTTTCATATAAAAGGCTGGAGGTGCAGCCGTCACATTAAATCGTGGGAATAGAATACAGTGACAGTACAGCAGCGGTTCTGATGTTTTTCCTGTAACGAGAACAAAATGAGGG